>NC_140029.1:72369995-72682769 GCF_963513975.1 Fringilla coelebs
AAAAAAGCGGAATTCTGAACCATCAACAACAGGTAGTTAATGACCGACTACTAACAGGTGTTTACAACATGAAACTGTCAACAAGGATCGGTTAGAACTCCCCCCTGGCAGCAACTGGCCCAACCTGTGAACTCTGTAACCTTTAAAAAAATTGGTAACTTTCCTACTCATAACAGTGTGACATATAAAAACAACTTTCTCTAAGCTGTTTTGTAGCTTTTTGAAGAATTTAATTATTAAAATTCAAAGAGAGATCCTTCTAGATTAATCTTTGAACATAAAGGCTGACTCTCCATTAGAGTACTGAGATGAAATTAAGAGGGAAGAGCAGCCAGCAGGGAGCTGATTGCAGGTCCTTGATCTCCAACAAGTAGCCCCCACGGTATGTTAAAAAGTCATAGGGGTTACCTTCAAATGCTTTAGACTACAGAAGTAAGCCCAGCATGATGCCAGCCCAACCCTTGTACCAGCTACCAGCTTTGCAGCTGGAGAGCCAGCAATGCTGTGAGGGACAGTCTATTCCTTCAGTTCTTAATTTTACCTTAGTGGACATTCCTCTAGGCTGAGGAAAGTCTTCAGGCAGAGTCCCCTGCTGCCTCAGAAAACCTGAACCTATCAGTTCTGTGAGATGAACTGAGTCTGCAAGAGCTTAACAGCACCCACCCATACCCTCGAGAGGAGAGGAGAGGAGAGGAGAGGAGAGGAGAGGAGAGGAGAGGAGAGGAGAGGAGAGGAGAGGAGAGGAGAGGAGAGGAGAGGACAGGACAGGACAGGACAGGACAGGACAGGACAGGACAGGACAGGACACGTACTTGTGAACATTTGTAAGGCAAAGGCCACAACAAGAAATATTTTCAGTTTGCCACAATTATTCTTACATTTTGTCTTTGATTTCCTCCTGAATCTGCGCTGAAGAACTGTCTGGGAAGGATGTTACCATGCACTGGGGTGCTAGAGGTGCTAAAGGCTCCTAGCATGGTTGCTGACAGATGAAGGTACAAAAACTCTTCATAAAATTGTAATATAGGAGCTTTGACATTTTCACCTGGCTGCATGCCAGCTGAGACACTCTTCTGTTTGCACATCAATCTCCCTCATTTCTGATTTTTAAGCAAACAGGACATTCTAGTTTGTCTTACCTTCCTCAGAAAAGCCAGATGTTACAAGTAGAAGAATCTTTTGGAAGTTTTCCAGTTTAAGTCGGTGTAGAACAAACAATGACAAAATCAAGAGTGAGAATCAAAGGTAAGAAAAAGACATACCTACTTACACACATATATATTGATATTGTTATAAATTATCAAATCAACAGCCAAATTATCAAAAATTTGACAAAGATTTATTAGATCAATAACAAAACATAATTTTGAAAAACCCACCACAGCCAAGACAGCGTCAACTCTGGAATTTGGCACTGGGTGAACCTGGATCCGACTGACAGAGTGCCAGCGTCTCCCCAGTGGTTCACCCTGACTGTCTCATACAGCCAGCTTATATCCCGTGTATTCTGCCTGGGGCAGAAAGGACAGAATGTCCTTTTGTGTCCCTTCACATGTAGAACTGGGACCATACAGATACAAAGCCAGTCCAGGTGTCCAAATGGCTGAGTTTCTCCAGAATAACCTTCTTTCACATGTAGAACTGGGACCATACGGATACAAAAGCCAGTCCAGGTGTCTGGATGGCTGTCTGAATTTCCTTCTTTCACATATAACCTGAGTGGTGCCATTATGGAGATGATAGATGCAATCTGCTCCAGGTGCAGGTCTGTGAAAGGCTCAGACATTCCTGGGAAGTTGATGCTCACGGTCTGGGAAGACTTCATTCTTAAGCTAATGGACTTGATCTTATCTTAACGTTGTCCAGGAACTAATTGAATAGAAATAAGACTTTGCTCCCAGCCAGGGTGGCCAAAGACATGAGTTGGATTTTTACAACATTTTATATACACATATATATAAATAGCATGAATTAACTCTATATATGTCAATATGTTTATAGGAAGCTGAGGTGTGCCACAAGAGGATGGATTGCGCTATTTGCATCTCTTCTCTAATTAATTGCCTTGGTGTCATGGAACCATCCCTTCCATATCTATTTGCCAGTTCAATTCTTTTAAGTTTTCTGTCACCACTTAACCACCGTTCACCAGTGGCAGAAGTTGTTTAGCATTCACCTATGCTTGGAAAAGCAGAATTGTGAGGGCACAAATAAATCAGTCTGATCTTATTAATGGTGGTAGGGACAGGCTCTAGTCAGGGCAGGGAAGAACAAAGATTTACTTCAAGTTCCTGTAACCAGCAGTTTATAAGTACAAAGTATGTAGATATTCATGTTTCAGAGCATGAAGAAAAATGTAACTAATGAAGTTTTGGAAGAATTTCTTCTACTGCCACTTTATTTCATAATTTCTCAGTATAAAATTTCTTGCCTTCATCTCTGAATCATCCCATTTGTGGACTCAGCAGTGTGTAGTACTCTGTGCAGCTCTGATCTGAACTGGTTAGAAATACACTGTGTGCCTGACTTTTGCTGCCTTCCAGATCTTGCAAAATGTTTTACTTATGTACAAAAAAAGGGAAAAATATGGGTCAAGAATGGGAATGTAGTTTCTTCATCACTTTATTTCAAATATTAAAATTTAAGTCGGTGGCCATTAGAAAATCTCCAAATGGGAGGAGATGAGCTCTGCAAGGACTATTTAAGAAGCTGTTGCATCCCAGACATAAGCAGTGGCACTGAAATGTCTTCACTTTTTTCTCCAGGATTTTTCAAGCAGTTTTTAATGTCCAGATTAGCTTTTGGCCACTGCTGTACTCTGAAATTGCATTTTCATGCACCTGTTATACTTCTCAAATCTCTTTTTCTCAGATGTCTTTTCCCTAATTTAAGGGAAAATTCCACAACAATGGTAATTTGTGACCAAGGCATGAACAGGCACAGAGGACAAGAAGACCCATCTGCAAAAGCATTTAAACTAGATGGAAACAAGGATGCCAAGGGTAGGACTCTACCAGGCAGTGAAATTTGCATAGGAGATAGGAAATGCTGTAGTATTGTTCTGTAACAATTGTGGAATATGTTCAGGGGGCACTTTTGGTAAACAGACCTAACAGTGGGGGTTGAGTGATCTACCTCATGCCAACACCCACAGGACTGGTGCTGGGATGAGTGTGTATAAGGAATCAGCTCTTGCTGCATCTTTGCAGCCTCCTTGCAGAAACACTTAGTAGGGCTCTGCCCAATCCACTGCTTATCAAATCTCTTTAATCACAAATATACGTTTAACTTTCCTCAAGGGATACAATAAATAAAAAATTTTACCACAAAATTTTTGTTTTCTGGTCCACCATGGTATATGAAATTATTGTTTTTCCCACCTGTATGTGTCACTTTGTGTGCATGAAAAACTGGTGCAGTGCTTCCAGGCTGTTTAGTGGCCTACAGGGCTCCTTTCCTGTCTCTCTTGCCTACAGCAAACCACGGCTTTCTCTTTGATTGCAGCAACTTTGAACTAGGTACAAAAACTGCTGGGGTAGAGACTAGTTGTGACATTTTGAAATAACTCTGTCACTTCTGTTCCTAACATAAACTTCATTGATTTTTAAATATCTTCTACTGTATTCAAGGAGAAAACAAGCCAAACAAACTACCACAAAGGTCTTCACTATATTTTCTGAATTTTCCGTAGTAAAGTTATCCTACATGGGAAAGACTGACGCCCTGAGCACACAAAAACCTGGTTTAAGCACAGTTTCTAAAAGTAGACCTAAACATACTCAGCTTAGATCAACATAAATTATCAGCAAGGGTCACCCAAACTTGAAATTATAACTCAGGTTACCACATCTTCTTCAAAAAATTATTAATTCTATAGCATGTCATCACTATGACTCAATGAGATACAGATCCAATCAAACTAATTAGATAGGTATGGGCAAAACAGGGGTCACTTGAGTACTGAAAATCTGTTCTGACTTTTATACTGCTAGAAGGATACAGGGGATGGCACAATCTGATTGCATTATTCAAAGTACTGTAAGTGGATAAAACAGCCTGCATCTGTCTCTGACCAGAGGCTTTCAGGTTCATTTAAACCTGAAACGTTTCATCAGTTGGAGACAAGAAGGAAAAGCCTGGTGTAGAAATGCCAGCTGAATTAATCTGAATGCTGGGCTCCTGGGAGTATAACTGGGAGTATCCCATGTTCTAATTTATTAACCCTTAAATCTTGCAGAAATGTGGGCAGAGGAAGGAAACTTGGCTTTCAGATTAACCTACCTATTAAAATGGAAATTCACTTACTTTTCACCCCGTGTCTTTGTCTGACAATGGGCTGAGTTCTGTGTTTAACTACTAAGTGTGCGTTGCACAAAATGCTTTCTCCAAGAACCAGGTTTATTCCCCCGTTTCTTCATTTTTCCAAGGAAAAAACAAGATACAAATTTGTTGTACCTGAAACGAGTGATAAGTGATACGGCTAGTGTTGGATGCTCAATTATTAAGGAAACCTGTTTGTTTTCATCTCTCTCCACACCCCTAGTAGGACACATGAATGGAAAAATGAAAGACAAAAAAACCCAAAACAGTAAGCAGACATATTTTTAAAGATCATCCTAATTCCCAGATTTGAGTTAGGATGGTTTCTAGTACTGAGTTAGCAGAACAAGTTCTATTAGGTTCTTCCTTTCCCTGCCCGCCCCCACCATTCTCTGTTAATAAAAGAGATTAAATGCAGTCCTGGGGAGAGTAAGAATCTTGTGAAGTTCAGCGCTGTCCTCAACACAGTCTGACATCTTCATTCATCACTTGGCTGATGGGACAGAGTGCACCCTCAGCAAGTTTGCAGAAGATGCACAACTGGGAATCATCTGGCTGATGCTCCAGATTGCTCTAGGGCCACTCAGAGGGGCCTCAGCAGGCTGGATAAATCAGCCAGTGGAAACCTCCTCTTGCTAGGCAAAGAGAAATGCCAAGTTCTGCATGTGGAGAAGAATTGTGCTACACACCTGTGTTGGCTGGGCAGTGACTGGCTGGAAAACAGCTTTGCAGAGAAGGTCCTGGGGGTCTGGGGAAGAGTCAGCAGAACAAGACCTGTCAATACATCCTTCAGCAAAGAAGGCACACAGTCTCCTTGTCTGCACTGGAAGGACATTCATCACTCCTCAGCACTGGTGAGACACATCTAGAATACTGGGTCCACATCTGGGCTCCCGGGTGCAAGACAGATATGAACTTCTGGCAGAAAATCCAGCAGAGGGCCATGGGGATGATTAAAGGATTGGAGCATTTGACATATGAAGAAAAGGTGAGAAAGCTGAGACCATTCAGCCTAGAGACAAGACTGGAGATCTCATCAAGATGTATAAATATCTGATGGGGTAATCAAATTAAAGAAGAGAGAGACAGACTTTCCTCAGTAAATGCATGCTGACAAGATGAGAGACAATGGACACAAATAAAACACATGAAATTTTATCTAAATGTGGAAAAACCTTTCTATTGTGAGAGAGGTCAAACACTGTCTACAGATATCATGGATTTTTCATTTTAAAACCCATTCAAAATTTCACTTGACATGACCCTGAGCAACCTCCTCTAGATGACCCTTCTTTGAGCGGGGGATTGGACTAGATGATTTTCAGACCTGTCTCCTATCACCAGCTACTCTAAGAGTCTGTGAATCCTGCATTGCCTCTTACAAAATAAGTTTTTCTTGCATCTTATTAACACCCAACTTGCAAGGACAGTGAACATTCAGCACAGCTGCAGCCTTCCAGAAAGTCTTCCTTAGCAACTACTCCATCTGAAAATTCTCATAATTTTTTTTGAGTCCTGAGGTGCTTTTAGTGTCATTGTCACAGCCAGGAGCACAGGCCTAGCTGACATCATGGGGACAAATCAGAAATTATGTCTATTTAAAGACTGGAATACATGGATTTCTTTTCTATGACATTTGGTACATCTGTCACAAAACAGGACTTGGAAGAACAAAATAATATGTTCCAGTAAATGTTTGTTGGTAGTCTGAGTTAAAATACTGGCACAGTTTAGACATTTTAAAGGGAAAAAAAGACAATGAAAGAAGTGTTGTTCAGTGTTTCTTCCGACTCCTCCCTACTTCCCACAAAAAGCCCCACCCAATGTTTTCTCAGCTAGAAATATCCAAGAAAGGAATTAGAGACAAAAACCCCTAAATATACTTTAGAAGATTATCTATTTCTTTCATCTTTCACTGATATACACATTTTCCCACAGTCAATTTTTAAACTCTGGTTTCAAGCGCAGATGAAAATGTGTTCAGTCTGACTTGTTCTTCTGAACTGATAAGAATTCATTGGATTTGTTTTCACCTTCTGCTTTCCAATTTGTTTTTCAGTTCTTTTGTACCACTTGTTTTCAGAATCCTTAGAATCCCCCTCAAAAAACTTTTCCTTACTTAAAGAAAAAATCACTGATTTTTACATGCTTGCCAAAAATCCATGGTCCCAGGTACTCCCACCTCTTAGCAAGACATGCATGAATTTTGAAAGAAATGTAAAGATGGACAAAATTGTGGGGATCCCGATCTAGTGCTGCAGATTAATATAGTTATGGAAAATTTGCCTAGTTATTTCTGTTGTCAATAATGTTTCACTACTTTGCTAGTCATGCTGACCTAAGCAGGTGGTGTCAAAACTTTTTGTTATGTAAAGCTAAAACACTGAGTAAATAAAAAATGCATATGTTTGCTTCACATCTTCAGAACTGCTGCAGGAAATTCAAGTTCCTATAACTCTGTCAAATTGTCAAATCCTAAATTTCCCACATTTAGCACATTTAAAAATTAAGTCAGAAGAGAGAAGCTGTTCTGGGTAGAGCTAGATGGAAAGCATTTCCCACATAGTCAGCTCTCCCATGCACTACCACTAAGATGAGTTAGGAAGAGAAGAAAAAAGAAAAGAAATGTAGCAGTTGCTTTTAGCTGACTCAGGCAGTATAATGGTTGCTGAATAAGCAACTTTTATTAGCTCTCATATCTGCAAGTGTGCCCTCCCCTCTGCTCAGGGAAGAGTTTTATTTGTGTTACAAATAACTACAGTTATGCTTTGAAACCTCCAAAGGCAACAACAGTTTTCTTCCAATGTGTTGACTTAAGCTCTAAAAATTGTCTGAGGTCTGACAAGAGGAGGTGCAAGCCACTAACCCCTATCCTGAGTGTTAATCCTGTCCTGAGAGCAGTCAAGGGTGGGAGCAGAACAGCAACAGTCAAAACAGAATACTCATTTTGGGAGTTTTAAGCACCTAGACTCATCATCTGCATTGAAACACAGAAGAGGTATCCTTAAGGGCTAAAGTAGATCTGTCTAAGAAATATTAGACTATAATCTGCAGTTGTTGCAATTGGGAAAAAAGATGCTTACACCAATGAGTGCAGTTTTTTTCTTTTAAAATCATGCCAGTCAGCAGGATCTTCTGCCTTTTTTTTTCTTCAGCATGAAGAAATTTGAACTTCAGAGAAAGGTTTCTGTGTAGTACTAATTTGTTTAGAATTGGAAGTAACAGGCTTTTCACATGGGCTCTCAAAAACAAAGCCTTTGCCATAAGTTTCAGCCGTTCTGCCCATCACCCTCTCTTTCATGTTCTCTTACCATTCTCTCTTGTAGCACCTGGTTGAGCATGGAGGAGGAGTACTGGACTGAACAGTGGATCCCAGCCTTCAGGTTGTGGGGCTGAGGAGCTGGATGGGGAGGAGAGAGCTGGGGAGAGTGATAAATCTGAACCCAAGCTGCTTTGGCAGCCTGTCACATCTGCACTGAAGAAGACACAGGAGAAGCTTTCCCAGCCCTGTCGGGGCATTCACTTCCAGGCTTCTGGCTGCAGAATGAGCTCATGCGTCCCTGTCTTGTCTGGGGGGCTGTGGGCACAGCAGGACCTTTGGTGGCATGTTACTGCACAGTCACCTTTGTCCTTCTGGGGGGTTCTTCTGCCCTTGGGAACGCTGTCTGCTTGCAGACCTTTCAAAGGGCAAGCTGCATTTCATTATGGTTTCCTCTCGGAGCTGACGCATTAAGAGCATGTAGATCGTGAAGAAAATATCAGGAGGTGCTGTGTGCTTCTTCCCTGGCCTGAGGATCTGCAAGGGTGTTACTGGTCAGGTCACCCGTGGTGGAAGCAGGGTAGAAAGCAGCGAGGAACGTGGTCTGTTTTATAAGGATGCTGAGAGCAATGCCCAGGAGTGGGAGGCAAAAGCAAAGGCAGTTTGGGAGGCTTATGAAAAGGTGGAAAAGGTGTTCCAACTTACTGAGCAATTGAGGTCTCAGAAAAGAGCTGTGTTAGGATAAAAAAAGCAGGCTGAAGAATAACATTTTCTGTTTCACATATCAGTGGAAGCTTAGCCCTGCAGTACGATAGAGCAGCGGCAGGTCAGCAGCTGGAGAAAAGGGTAATTAATTGCTTTGTTTGTCTGCTCCTGCCCCACACACCTAAAGCATCCCGTGGAATAGCTGTCCGTAAAGAACTGTAGCAGCGCAAGGAAAACTGCACACTTTGCAAGGAAGTGGTTAAAGCTGCGTGGGAGGGAAGAGGGCGATGGCGAGCGGTGGGATGGTGCTCCCTGCTGGAAGCAGAACACCGGCTGATCTGCCTGGCAAAAGGCACCCTGGGCTTACCTGTCCTCAGTGCCAGCATGCAAAAAGCAGGAGTTTAAACTGCCAGGAGTGGGATACTCTGCAGAACTATTTAATCTGCTGGACTGCAGGTGGAAATGGGAGCTGCAAAACAGTGAGGAGAGGAGAGGAGAGGAGAGGACAGGAGAGGAGAGGAGAGGAGAGGAGAGGAGAGGAGAGGAGAGGAGAGGAGAGGACAGGACAGGACAGGACAGGACAGGACAGGACAGGACAGGACAGGAGTATATATCAAAGATAAGTTGAAGCTTAGGCCTGTATCTGATAGGAATTTCAAGGGACATAATTTCTGAGGTAAGAAATCAAAGAATTGATCATTGTGCTTGGAAGTTGCTTGCTACAAAATCAGAGACTAAGACATAAATATTCCTTTGACTGTAATTTCTATTTTCTGTTCTACTGTTAGGTAAATGACTACAAAAACAGTAGCCACTCCGAGCCTATGAGAAAACGTAACAGACAACATATCTCCTAATCATAAAAAGTTTTAAAAGTATTCATAATTTTTCAATAAACAGAAGAAAGGTGTTAGTCTGTTAGTCAAAGGTGATATAAACTCTCTTTTCTGTGCTTCATTTATTGGCGAACATCTCTCAAGATTTGAGTAAAAGGCACAAAATTTCTTTATCAATGGGAAACATTACACATAGCTAAGGGGATGGGACAAACATACAAATAAATAAATAAGTAAATGTTAAACCAGATATATATGTGTGTATATTTATATATATAAATAAGTTCTTGGATTTTAGAGTGCTTCATAGCATTAGTGCCTAAGGCAGTGAATAGCTCCATGTGTTATTACTCTTCAAGTAAAAAGAAATATCTTTCCTTTAAATACTAAGCAGAGAAAAGAGGACTAAGCTTTAAGCATTACAGCCTTTGTCAGAGCTGAGAGTTACATACAAAGGGCCTGAGTCAGCAAGACACATAAGCACATGCTTAGTTCTATTCTGTTCTTCTAATATTTTTATGTATTTTGCTGAATGTAAACAGCATTAAGTATATGCCTATCATCTTCACTGGATGAAGGGTTTTTGACTTGTTTACACTTAGAAAGGGCTTGAGCTAAAAAAAAGAATCTGCCTGGGAGCAGCTCTTTCTAGTCCTACTATCCTAAACCTCTTAATTTGGAAGTTTTAGTCACCCAAGGCAACCTCTGCAGTCTATGCAAAGTGACTGATTTAGTAAAATTTCCCACAGGAAAAAGAAAAGTCTTACATTATCCTATCCCAAAAATATATGCTGGCAGAAAATTATATGGGAGGTGTTTAGGAGTAGAACACATCACAAAACTCTAACTCCTGATTCCTTTGCCAGAGTGCCATTGTTTGGGTCAATATTTGCTGTACAAGTTAAGGCTGGCTGAGCATTAACGTGAAATAAATGTGTCTTGTAGTGATATCTGCCAATATTTAACAGGGAGTTCATACAAACCTTTCTCCCTTGGCCTTTCATTAACTGTTTCAAGGACTTGTGTCCCTGGACACAGGAGACTCAAGGCAATGGAAATTTAGCCATCCTTTCTTGCAAGCAAAAACGTAAACAACAAACCAACACAAGGCAGATATATTATCCCCTTGTTTCAGAGTACACTGGAAGTTTGGAGGAAGTTTGCTGGTGCAACAAAGCCCACCTGCACTTAGAGGACAAGGACAGACTTAGTATTTCTAGATATAGCTGGAGTAATTCAGCCATTTTTATATGACTTTTAAATGATCTCTAAACTTAGAGCATCTTCATGGAGGCAATGCAACATCACTGGAGCAGCATGAACCTTGAGTAGCAAGAAAATCACTCCAAAATTCCATCTGTTTGGGTGGTGCTGTTTCTAGCTGGACATTCAGAGAAACTCCATCCTGCTGTGGACAGATGCATTTTATTTGATGTGGTTTGTGGTATTGGTGGCTGGGAGAACAAGATCATCCACAGCCACTGCAAGGCCAATGTGCCAGCCTTCACCTTTCAATTTATAGATTGTTGCAGGACCCTCATCTACTTTCTTTCTCAGATTTCCAGTTACTGAACAGTAAATTATGTCACCAGAAATTAATAGTGGTTACCCCTTGTACAAAAAACGAAAATCACCATTTATATCCTTTACGTTATTACTTGTGTTCATCCAAAGGAATTTAGAAACTGGATTTTCAATTTATGCAAAGAAGATGAATGAAGAAGTTGTTTTCTGGAGCTGAAGGTTTTCTGAGCTTTTTCTGCTCCTTCAGGGCCTGCCTGTGACTCCTGAGAGATTTCTAACAGCTCTCTATTAAACTATAGTAATTCAAATTCAAATGTTTATTTTCCACATCTTTTCAATGTCATAGCTTTCTATGAATTGATGAATGTTTTTTTCTATTTTATCATTAGTGGTTTTGGAAGTTACACAGGAGTTATTTTCTTCTCTAAAAAAGTTGACTTTCATGCAGACGGATGAAATTCCATTGCAAGGATAATTCCTGTACTGTGGGTCAGGTATTGCAAAGTAAAAGGATCATTTCTTAAATTATTTAATTCTGTAAATGAAGAGGAAATTATTCAAGGAATGTCCTTGAGAAAATGAACGTATGCACATCCTCAAGTCATTTACACAAAAAGTGAATGCAAAGTAAAAGTAAAAATTCAGTTTAATTTTTCCCTGTGTTACCACATGGTGGCCACATAACCCCAGCCATGTGGGCTGCTGCTTCAAGAACACTGAGAAAGCCTTGATAATAGCAGTTCCTGTTTTCCATGTACCCCACATGCAAAGACTTGATGTACTCTAAAGACTTCTATGCAAGTTCAACAAACTTCCTAGCATTTCCTAAAAGCTCAGGTAATATAATTCCGCCTACTATGTAGCCTGATTATTGGACTGGTAATTTAGACAGAAACTAGATGTAATCAAAATACCAGAAGCACCATCATAAATGAATGAGAATTGAAAAAAATCTTGTAGAAATACCCAAATTCAATTTTTCAAGTTCTTCAGAAAATGAGTGAATTTACTACATTAAATGATGATCTTTCAATATTACTTATATTTTACTTTTAACAATGACACGTAACATAAAGGTCATAAATGTAATAACAATGCATTCATTACATCAGTTTCTTTATAAAAATTAGTTTAACTTAAAACAAATGTCTTGTTTGACCTGTGGAAATATTAGCAAACTAAACTCAACTCTGATGCAGAGTCTACAGTGGGTAAATTTTTCTATTTACCACAGTGTTCTCCTGGTTCAGTCTCCAGTACTGCACCCAATGCCCCCACTGGCAGCTGGGGATTTGGGTTCTCTAAACACCTCCCACAAGAATGGGACCAAAAGCCTTTGATACACATCACCTGCTCCCCTGGGATGCCTGGGAAAAGCTCGAGAGCCTGACTTCAATCAGTTGTCAAAACACATGTCAAAATTCATAAAGGATTACATATGAAGGCCAAATACATAGAAAATAAGGGGAAGTCCACCTGTCAGATTTTTAACTAGGACCAATTTGAGATTATCTGTATTTCCCCCAGGAATCCTTTGACACACCAAGCAGTGAATTAAAAACACTGCCATGGAACTTTGTAAGAATTGTGAGCATAATGCCACATACATCCAGCATCTGCTGCAACAGGTTATGCTTCAAAGGAGGCTCCAGCTGAGGGACAAGAACTTAGTAGTAGTTATTCTTGCTGCATTATGAAAGAGGTTCTTTGGTCAAGAACCTGCCCCCGAAACTGTGTGGAGACTTGAAGCAACTGAACCCCATCTCTCATGAGGCACTCTGGTACCATCTGTAAAACAGCATTTTATATTTTTTGCACAAAACCCAGAATCTTTTCAGGTTTAGACCTTTTTCTTTTTGGGTACAATTAAATATTAAAACTTTCAATGGAGAGCAAATACTTCCCTCAGAGTACCTTTTTTCATTGGAAATGAATTAGAAATGGTGAGTTACTCACAAAGTCTGAGGAGCCATCTGACACAAAATTGGAGAAATTGCTGCCTTAAAAGCAACCTTACTCAAACTTATTAGAACCCTTTAGGCTTCAATACTGTATCATAAAAGCATCAGTAGGAAGAGCTTTCAGAAGGGCTGTCCAGGTTTGTTTTAACTTGGGCAACCTGTTGGAGACAATCCTGCTTTAACAGATGCCTCTTCCAAATTCCCAAAGCAAACCATAGCCAAAGCAATGCCTACCCTGAACTCCATACTTTGCAGAATCATAGAATCACAGAATCATTCTGATTGGAAAAGACCTTCAAGATCATCCAGTCCAACCTTTGACCACTCACTACCTCAACAACATGACCATGGCACTGAGAAACACGTCCAGTCATTTCTTTGATAGTTCCAAGGATGGTGATTTTACTGCATGCCTGGGAAGTTTGTTCTAATGCTTCACCCCCTTTTCAGTGAAAAAATTTTTCATGATGTCCAGCCTGAACCTCCACTGGCACAACTTGGACCTATGTCCTGTCTCTGTTTCTCGTTGCCTGGGAGAAGAGGCTGACCCCACCTGGCTGCACCCTCCTCTCAGGCAGTTGCAGAGAGTGATGAGGTCCCCCTGAGCCTCCTTCTCTCCAGGCTGAACACCCCCAGCTCCCTCAGCTGCCCCTCCCAGCCCTTGTGCTCCAGCCCCTTGCCCAGCTCCGTTGCCCTTCCCTGGACACGCTCCAGCCCCTCAATGTCTCTCTTGCAGTGAGGGGCCCAGAGCTGAGCACAGCATTGGAGCTGTGGCCTCAGCAGTGCTGGGCACAGGGGGACGGTCACTGCCCTGCTCCTGCTGGCCACACCCTGCCTGATCCAGGCCAGGATGCCACTGCCCTTCTGGGCCACCTGGCACACCCTGGATCGTGTTCAGCTGCTGTTTGCCAGCACCCCCAGGTCCTTTTCCACCAGGCAGCTTCCAGCCACTGCCCCCAGCCTGCAGCACTGCCCGGGGCTGTTGTGACCCCAGGGCAGGACCTGGCACTTGGCCTTGGTGAACATCATGCAATTGGCCCTGGCCCTGTGATCCAGCCTGTCCAAATCCTTCTGCAGACCCTTCCTGCCCTCCAGCAGATCGACACTCCCACCCAACTTGGTGTCACCTGCAAACTGACTGAGAGTGCACTTGATCCCTTGGTCCAGATCATCAACAAAGGTGCTAAAGAGGACTGGCCCAAATACTGAGCCTTGAGAAACATCCCTTGTGACCAGCTCTCAGGTGGAAGTAACTCCATTCCCCATCACTCTTTGGGCCCAGCCATCCTGACATTTATAAACCAGAAAAGAGCTGTAAGGTGCCAGCTTCTCTAGGAAAATGCTGTGGGAGACAGTACGGAAGGTTGACTGAAGTCCAGAGAGACCCAACCACAGCCTTTCCCTCATCCACTAACATGTTACCTGGTCAGAAAAGGAGACCAGATGGTGACCCGCCTTTCACAAGCCTGCTGCCTGATGTCTTGATTGTCCTGTATGCGCTGCATGATCTGCTCCATTATATTCCCTGGAACAGTGAGGAAGCAAGCTAGGGGAGCAGGATGCAGATTTGACACACTGAGTCTTCTCAGAAGAAATATTATTTCATAGCAACACCTCATCCCCACTGACCCATGACTTATTGCATGGTAACATATGCCCAAGTCTGCTGACAGGGCCCTTTCCCACTGCCATTTTCTGTTACAGTCCTTCCAAGGGGATTGCAGCTTTTGCAGAATAATACAAATTGTCAACACTGACACAGTGGTCTCCTTCCTCATTGAAAAGACAGCAAATTCTCACCTAGGTTAAAGTAGGATCAGCCCAGGCCCCAAGGTGGTGAGCTACCCAAAATTCAAGTACCTAGAGAACCAGCTGGTAAGGACACACTAAATTCTGTGAATATATTTTTCTGTGTAGAAGTGTAGACCAAAGAACCATGTTTAAAAACCTGTTGGTAGCTCCCCAGGGAAAAACGATCATGCACAGAACAAATTCTTTGATGGATGTAGTTATTCAGCCATGGAAGTGAGGACAGGGAACTTTCAGCCAGAATGGGGACACTGCGGATGATTTCTGCCATGTCACAGAACCAAATCCATAATGCCAGAAAAACATCACCGAGGATCTATCATCCCACAGCTTCCCACACCTTTTCCCCAGGATTTTTGCACCAGGTTATAAAGTCATGGGATTTAGAGCAATGAGAAACTCAAGTCCTTTCTGAAATTCCTTCATAATAATGAGCATTGTCTCAGTAAAGTGCAACCACATCTCACATATTTCCAAGAAAATGCCTTCATTGAGAAGAGATGCATTTCAGGGAAATACCACTCTTGTTTCAGGTTGCCCCTTTGTGTGTTCTGTAAATCTTCAAAGTGGTTGTGACTATAATTCATCTGGGCCGTGGGCAGAAGGAGACATTTCTCCCAAGAGGGGCACAGACTCCATGTGTGTGTGGTCCAAGGGAAAGCAGCTTTAATCACACGCTGAGAGTAATAGGCATTGTACTGTGACTAAATTTACTGTGCTTTCTGGCAGGCTCTTTCTGAAGGGAGAAGTGGTGCATTTCAAGCTCTAATCTTTGTTTTGTCTGTAGATTTTCACTCTTTCTATACTAAATTGATACTAAGGGCCTGGTCTTCACAAAATAGGGCCCAAAGTCAGCATCTACTTTTGCAGACTCAAGTACCTAGCGCATATGCATCTCAGTGCAAAGCACAAATGACTCACAAAGAGCCCTGGACACGTGGCTCTGCAAAGTCCCTTTTTGCTTTCATGTGTGCTAAAGATTTTGCACAACTGTAGTTACATTTCTGAGAATAAGATGCTGGCTGTTAGTTCAGAGATACATTTTATTCTCATCTCATTGCCAAAGGCAACTGAAGTACTGAAATACAAGCACGGTGCCAACTGTGCGGTTAAATTGAAGTCACCAGCTCAGCTTTTCTGCAGATTTAATTGGCAAGACTGCAGTCTTTCCAGATCTTTTCAGATTTGGTCATCCTCTTTGTACAAAATTAAGAGACTTAGGGCCAAATCCAAGCATAAAATAACACCATAAGACCCTCATTGTCCTCATGAAATGGACAAACATGACATGTTTTCCTTCAGTTTGATTTACACCATCAGCATTTGGAAGCGCAGTCATTGTTTAGCCAAACCTGCCAAATGTTTTCTATTTAATTACACAATGCAACCACAGAGTCTCCTAGGAAAAGATCTCTTGTTTATTTATTTACTTAAGTTGATGAGATACTACCAAATGACTAGACATAATTCTCAGGAAAAAGAAATACTGAGGAAGCAGTATTTATAAACAAGTAAGAAAAAAGCAGTCGTATGAGTTGGGGTTTATTTTAAAATTTGAGAACAAGAAAGAAGGAAGGGCAGAAAAGGGGACTGAAACTTTGTATTTTATTCACCATAAGTACAAAAATCTATGGAAGAATCGGGATATATCACAACTGTGTGTCATTTTATGTTGCAGACGGCAAGCAAGGGGTGTGTAACATGCTTCCTTAGTCTTTCTACTCTCCATCTGTCCTGCCCTGCTCACTGTCTGTCACAGCCAGTCCATCCTGTCAGTCTGGAGTTGGGTTTTATTTAGTTCTGAAGAGAAGATGTCTCACTGTCACAAGATGTAACTAAAGTGATTAGTTCAGATTCTTTCAAAGGGAGATTGTACTTTTATGAATAAAAATATCATCTGAAATTGCATTACCTTAAGTCATAAGTAAATCCTTTAGGGCATAAACTGATCACCAACAGGCTTGACAAAGGAATGTCTTCAGGCAGTGTATTATTGCTAGTGATGAGTGATAAGTTATGTTATTTCTATACAGAAGTACTGACTTGCAGTCAAAATGGCCTTTTAATTTATTAGAACACGACAAGAAAGAAAAAACTGTAATGTCTTTCCAAGAAAGACAAGCTCTTGTACACAATGCAACCACTCAGTGTTAACAAGGCAGTGGGCACAGTGCTGGAGTCACTTTTCAGACAGCAGACAGTTTTCAGATTTAAAGGAGCATTATAAAGTAACCTTAAATTTATCACTAGAAAAAGAAAATCTGCTGATCAGAAAAATTAACTCTTTCCTCCTTCAAAAATATTCCCTTCAAATGTTCTGGCTCATACCCTCTAAAGGTTTGCAATGTATCTCCTTTTGCTTTCCATTGTTTTTCTGGTGAGAAAGGCAGCCTGACCCTATTAATCCCTTCTCTCCTGCTTTGTTTTAAACAGGTCTTGAGAACTTCAGGATGAGCAGTTCCACTCCTCACCATCACATTGCCTCTTGTCAAACAAAACATCTTCTCAGGGGTCTGAGGGTGCTTGTCTCCCCTTGAAATTCCTTGCAAGAGAAGAATAGACTCACCCACTGTCAACCAGAGGCTTCTGTGGCAGCTGGGTAACAAAAGAAAGCCAGTATTTTCAGAGCAAAAATGGTGGGCCTCCATACAGCGTGGCTATTGCCCCAGAGGGTGGGCTGCTGGGCATCTCCAGGGAGAGGGTAGCCAGGCTTCAGTGTCTGGAGTGATGTTTCAGTGGAGGTGGTGTAGAGGGACCTTGTGCCCCCAGCCCCCAGGAGCTCTCCCCACCTGTAATGGTGACAATACACAAAGGTGTGTCCTCCAGATGCAAAGAAGGGGTAAAGAGTTGGGGGGTGGCAGAGCAGTTTATAAGGGGGTCCCAAGACAGCACCATGTGTGGGGTAAGCTCAAAGCCTGGAGGGAGAGCTCACCAGACCCCCTAAACACAGACTCATGAGTTCAAACTTCCCCAATTTTGCTCCTTCATGTGCAATTTCCTGAAAAAGGGTGTATCATCCTAAGTGTTTTTAAATAGTTTATATATCCCTCATCGTTATTTTAATTTTAAAATGTTCTGCAGAGCTAATTATTTTTAATGTGGCTTAAAAAAAAAAAAAAGGTGTGGCAGAATAATATTTTTAACTTTAGCAATTGAAATTCAGAACTTATAAAATTACCAACAGTCTTTCAAATTGCAGTTCAGAAAGAGTTATTTCCTTTTATGACACTCACTCCCTTCTTTATATAATATTTAACCCATGGTGCTGTAAAGGTTATAGGAGCTGCATACTTTGGAAGGTTTATTCCTCATCCTGCTGTTATGACACACAAATAAGTGACCGAGTAAGTAAGTAAAGCTAAATAAATGAGGCCGTAGAAACACAAGCCAAAGTGAAGTATAGCTCATTCTTAATCCTGACTCTTTTGGTGCACTTCTTTGTGAGAATACTGAAGTATCTGAAGATCCCTTCAAAGAAAAGCTAGTTATAGAAAACTTATCCCCGGTGCTCATGTGATCAGGTAATGTACTTGATTCACACAAACAGGTAATCCACAGGCCCGCACTCTAGACAGTTAAGTGGCTTTAACATAAACTCCTAATGCAGAGGGCTGGAAAGCAGATAAAAGCTTCATTTGTCTTCTGAACCCTTGACAAAAATCTGCCCATTATACAGTGCAGACCTGTGTGAAGGCTCCTGGTGCCTTTTTGATGTGGGAGACGGTGTGCTTTCGGCAGGGAGTCGATGACTGGCACGCCGCTGCCTCGCCTCGCCCTCTCCCCGTGGCAGACCAGACCCTGGGCAGGGGCTTTGCTCCATCGCCTGGCGGCAGCCAGCCCAAAGCCATCACCAGGGGGGGACACGTCCCTTGGTTCACAGATAGGGAGGGCAACAAAGGTTTGCTTATGGCTCCCGTGAGAAAGAGTTTTTTTGTGTAAGGATATTTATCATCCGCTCATGTCATCGTTCCTGGGTTTCTGGTGACAGTTGTGGCATGGACAGCGTACAGAGTCTTTTATCTGTGAACGTTAACATTTCTTTGAAGACTAGGCATGAAATATATTACAACAAGTTTACTGATAGAGGAGCTGGAATGACTTCATAAGAGTAGAGGATCACAGAAACAGACACATAACTGTTTGTGACCTCTGTTTAGAAAATAAAGCAATGTTCAAAGCGCAAAACTAAACAAATTTTGCATTTGTTTCAGAGGTCTGAAGCTGGGACTCAATCCACCCCTCAGAGAAGCCAGCAGGAACCTTCCCATTGACTTCAATAAGCTTTTCATCCAGTCTCCATTTGGTCTTAAGTTATTTGTGATTAAAATTCTTTCCTTCCTTACTGATAATGCAGCCAGGTTTGGGTGAGGCTGGCGTGCATTACATGTCTGTTACAACCTGAGACACGACCTTCTAAAAGGGATGCAGGTACCCAGAACCATTTTCCTGGGAGCAGGGACCACTGTGTTTTTCCCCAGGTGGTTGTGTCGTGAAGTGGTGGGATACTGGCAGGCTCTGCATCTACCCTGCCTTCTTGGATCTTCACATGCTCTCATGGTTCAGGAGAAATTTTATTTCAAATCTTGAATTTTTTTCAAGTCTTGTTGATGCTTGCTGTTTTCTTTGAATGCCAGTTGTTCTGGGAATAAGTAAACCATCAGGTTGGAACACCCTAAACACCAATCTTGGATTGAACAGTTTTGGTGTATCTTTTAAGTACTGGCCATTAACCAAATAGCGAGTAACAAATGCCCACGACATCTAACCAACCCAAATCTGGCTATGTGATTTTAATCTCTAAATATTAGTGTTTAAAAATATGTTTCCTTTCTACTAGGAGTACTTTTTAAAGTTTGGGGCAATTTGTGCCGTTGCTGGTACCATTAAAATATTGAAAGTATGTTTCTGAATGAAATTAAATCATTGCTTTGCAATTTCTAGCTGCTGGAAGCAAAAACCCACATGGGCTGCATGCCACTGAGATATGCTACACCAGTTCTGCAGCCTTCAAATCCCCCATAGTTTTTCATGTTTGCTGGTATGGGCAGCCCACCCAGCATAAAAAGGCATGCAAATGATTTTAACAGACAAGTATTGTGTTGACTAAGGTTTCCAGTGCTAAACTATCCAGAAAGATTTAGACAAATTTTTTCCCTATGGTAAAATGCATATGTGAGTTTAAAGAGGAAGAAAAATGAAATGTGTTATTTATAGCCTGAAATATCTATAATATTGCACACATGTGTATTTCACTTAATCCCTGTTTTGATAAATGCCCACTCTGCTAAACACCTAATGTACAACAGGATGTGGTTCCCACTTAAATTAGCAGATGCTATAGTTTCTGATTGTTAATGATGGACCTGTTTGCCAATAAAAACAATTGATGGATCAGCATGTGTGAGCTACTGAACCTCAGCTAAAGCCCAAACTAATAAGAGAGAGACAGAAAAATGCTTCAGGTCACAGTCAGCAGATGGGAAATGGCCAGATGTCTGTCTGGGGCAGGGAAAGTGCAGCATGTGTTTAAGTATATATCTATGTTTTCATACGGCAGCAACCACTGGGAAGTTCAAATACTTGGACTAACCAAAGCAATGGTTTTGAAGTTTACTTTTGCACTTGCGGGATGAAAATAAACTAAAAGGACAGATAAATCTCTGAATCTGAAAATTCAGCTATCAGATATAGCTGATATAGGAACAGAAATGCATATTACATGAAGTTTAGAACTCAAGAAATAAACTCTGGATTTTGCAAGCAGACAAAAGATACATTAAGTGATTTTGGCAACA
Organism: Fringilla coelebs; assembly: GCF_963513975.1. NCBI lineage: Eukaryota > Metazoa > Chordata > Aves > Passeriformes > Fringillidae > Fringilla > Fringilla coelebs. The sequence continues at coordinate 72,390,205 of NC_140029.1, forward strand.
TAAGATGCCATCTGTGAGCAGCTGAAAATGAAATTACATTTTAACTTTCTCTTATAATTCTCCTAAGCAGAATATGCTATAAAATGTAACATATCTAAACAACATTTTTTGCAAAACTTTGTGACACGCAAACAAATGGAGAATATTAGCTAAAAAATGATTGGATTGTGTAATTTCTAGAAAAGAACCACGTGATATGTTTACATATTAAAAGCTAAGCTAGGTAATTTCCTAAGAATGCAGGCAGTAAAAGTAGGATTGGAAATGTCACAACTTTTTTTAATCGCATGCTACTGCAAGATTTTAGAGATCATATATCTCTGAGTAAAATAAATAGACCCTCCTTATTTTTCACTGAAGAGACTTTCAATTCTGCCCAGATTAAGCAACCTGGGAACACTGTCTCTGAGACAATTATTCATCAGCTAAAAGATATGCAGGTGCTTAAGTGTCTGACTGGACTGGGGCCTATAAGCCAAAATTAATTATAAGTAGAAATGCAATGTACTCGTGGATTGAAGCAATTTGAACATTTCATTTAACTACTCTATAAATGGAATTTTCCTGTGTATAGTTCAGAGCAAGAATATTTTTCCACAGGGAAAAATCCAGACCTCACCAGAGTCAATGACCACCTTTCCACTCACTTTGTTGGGTTCTGGATCAGTCCCCAGCTGTGAGCTGAGTACATTTGCCTGGCAGTGCCAGCCCCGTGCTTGGCCCTAGGCCAGGGCATTCTCAGCTGAAGGGTTATGTTGAAGGACCTACAGTGCTCAGAAATGCAAGTTGCCATGAAAAAAATAGCTTTTTTGATGTCAGCATCCAGCAGAAAACACAGGAATCTTTCTTTTGAGGAGCCTGCTAACTCCTTAGGACATTTGGGTGCATAAAAGTGCATAAAAGCCGCAGCAAGAGCGAGATGCAGCAGGGGCCATTTTTGCCAAAACCTTGATTTCTGCTGTTGTACCCAGAAAACGGGCCCTAATATATCTATATAGCAGTGATAGGAAACTGCCAATTGGAAATAGTGACAGTGGTGGAAGGCAAGGAGAAGGAGGAAAATAGGAGATACCTGGCTGCAAATGTATTCCTATGCTGGTACAAACAGCACTGGATGTAGTATGATGTTTATACACCCTCCCTGTGAAGAATGTAGTCAGACAAACACCCTTTTTCTCTGAGTTTTCTCCTGCCTACACTCATTTTTTACCCAGGTAATATCCTTCTTATTCAGAATCTACAGCCAGGACAGTTGTAGGACTTTCAAAAATTTTCCAAAAAGCTCACCCCATGAATCCTGTGGTGTGTGTGCTTTGTGTCATGCACGATATTCCATGTAAAACATACACCACTCACTCATTAAAACGTCGGAAAGAAAGGTAGAGGTTATTCAAGCACAAGAGAGCTCCTGTTCAGTGGTTTGACTGAACAACAATAGAAATCTGCACCTGCACAAGTTTCTGCCAAAACCGATCTCACACAACTGTTGATCTTGATTAAATTCATTAGGCTGGGAGAGATGGATTTCTATACATCTTATTGTGCCTGTTTTATGGGTTATGCTCCTGGGTGGAATATAAGGTGGTTTTTGTTCAGGAGACAGTAGGAAAATCATGCTGAGACCCAGGCCTGCTTTAGAATTCAACATATTCAGCAAAAACTTTGGCCAGGACTTATTTTGGACTTCAGTAAAACTCTATTATAGGAGTTTCCGTAGGTTTAAAGGAATTGTCTGAGAGTTTGTATATATTACAAATCCTATTCTGTACAGATTTTGCCTGCAGTAGCAAAGCAGCAACATTTTTCAACGGTTCTGGCTTAAGTTATAAAGCTCTATCCTGGAGCGATGAAATTAGAAAAATATTTTACAAAACCAGAGCACAGGTCACATATTTGCAATATCTTTCTTTAGCATTAGCCGTCTTTGAAAGAAGTTTTATGTCACAGCTGCGCAGCACACATTAACTACTTTCCATCTAAAATATGGAAAATAAATCACAGGTTTGTCTACACATTTGATAATGTAAGGAAAAACAGCAGGCTTTCCTTGCTGATATTTATTCCTCCCTTCTACCTATGTTGTGGAGATGTATCTTTGTATATGTATATACAGACATACAGAAACATACAAATCTAATTTCTGCATTTTCACTTTCCTTTGATTTACTGTTGTGCAAACAAAAAGCTTGAGAACTGATTGCAATCTTACTAAGTTAATCAGGCTGTTTATGTCAGTAATTAATCAATGTTGCCTGTAAAGGCTCACAACCTGCCCCAAGGTACATAATTTGCCCTTGTCTTTCACTTTGCATCATCATTTGCATCCTTGCAAAGGGAGCGCAGGCACGTGTGCTGCCGTATTCTCTGTGCACCCTTCACTCATTTTGGGCAGAGGTGTTATGACAAGCAAAATCTATGGTCAGTAGAAACATGAAACTGAAATAATACAGCACGACTAAGGAACTTGGCATTGTCTGGTGTGAAGTGGGAGAGTGGTTTGCCCATGTCCTGGTGAGCAGAGTCCCCACGTCACTGAGTTGCCCTGGGAGCTCATGTCAGCACGAGCTCCCCTCCTACCCACATGGCCCATGCCAGAGGAAGGAGTGCTGGGCACAACTTGTGGGGAGCTCTGACTTCCTCCAACTATGTTGAAGTGCATCTGTGGAAAAACAAAGCAGCTCTCCCGGGCTGATGTTCTGGCACTGAGATCCATGGACAGGTTTTGCAAATGTGTGTGCCTAAGTGTGCATGTGTTTGTGTACACATGGGGGTAGGCTTACCGAGCTAGAAACAAGATGTCATAACAGCAGATTAACAGGGTACATTGCTGAATGTATAACTTAGGCCTGCTGAGCTTAGAGCAAACTGTTTAAAAAGGAATTGTTTTAATGTAAGGCAACCTCTCTGAGACAGAACATGGGTATAGCTTGAAAATAGCAATGATATTATTCAACACTCCATACTAAGGCAGTACCCTCACTGCTATAACAATGTCTTTTAAAGATGGATTTATATGCCCATTCAAACTGAACTTTGGGCAGAGTGGCTCAAGTGGAAAAGGATAAGTTCTAGTAGTGAATCTACAGCCTTTTCTAAAGCATGTTCTGAAGTGATATCTGAATTGAATAACTGAACATACAGATGAAATTTTCTTTGCTATTTTCTGCTATTCTTAGCTAAATGTGGGATGAGTAACCCTGAGATGGGGTTTGTATCTCCTCACTTAATACAGAGGATTACACAACTGAGGCATGCAAGGTGCTCAACCTTCAGACAGTGAAACAAGGGTGAGACAATTCCTATATTGTTATGCAACTAATTATGGCCCCTGGACTGTACCTGACCAGACATTCAAGAAAGGCTTCACCCTAAACCTCAATGTACTCACTGTGAAATGTGAGGAGATTGTGGACAAGCAAAGTGAACTGGCATTATTTTGGGTTCCTTTCAGCTAGATGATGAAGATCCTTCCCTGGGGACGTCTGGCCTGAGAAGAGTCCACAGGACAGTGCACAACACTCTTGGTCAGAGGAATCAGAGGCAGCTCAGAACTTCCCAAGGGGCAATGGACATGATCTCATTTTACTCAGAGATAAAGCCTCCACTGACTCCAGTGGAGCAGTTTTATCCATGTGCAAAAGACAATCCAGCAGTGACACTCACACTGCAGTTATGATGTGGCTATGGAAAATCAACATATTCTCAAGGCAATTTCCATAGTCTTAGCATATGGCCCATGCACTGAGCCCTTATTTGGGTCAATGAGAGCTTCTCATGCAGAACAAGCAAAGAAAATGTGCACAGTCTGTGCCTGAGAGGGGGCAGATGCCTGCAATAGCTAAATATTTTAACGGGAGAAACACACTTGAACAAAGGAGCTGAGTGCATAAGCCTAGGCAGGTTTTATTGAAGGCATTAATTTACACAAGCTGTATGATTGTGTTCTCATGAAATCTGCCACGCATAATTACTAAAGATGTTAATAAATAGTCAGCAAATCAGAACAGCTGGTTATGATGATACCCAGGTTTTCTAAGAAATGACAGGCTTTAACCTCATCACCATTAATACTGTGAAACATACTCTGGCCAGTGCACATGATGGGATATCCTAAATAGATGAATATCCACTGCACTCCCTGTCCTGGATAGTGCAAAAAGGCCTAAGGTTGGCATTTTCTTTGATGTGGACCTTCCAACATAATTGCCTTTAGTTGAAAAAATAAAACCCAAAGCAAATCCCTATAAATGATGCAAAGGGAAGAAGGGCTTATGTTTTCCTTTGAAGTCATGTGAGATGTTCAGATACAGAGATTGATGCTGCTTGAGAATGTGGCCAGTATGTAGCTGCAGTCAGTTTTCACCACTTCTTTGATAAGAGGGATCTGTTGAGCCTATATTAAAACCACAGTTGGGTACAAAGAAATAATCTTTTTTTCTGTATGTGATATCAGGATGTTTTCATACCTTATTTACCTAAAATTACCTCTTTTCACCTTTTGCCTGTTTCAACTAACACTTTGGAAGTCAGTTGAGCAAAGTGTGTGTATTGCAAGGACCAGCATACCCATTCTCTGCATTTTTTGTTTTATTAATTACTGATAGATTTGTTCTGAATTTCCTCCCGTACAATAACATTTCTGCAGGGCTCTCTGTGTCCATGCTGGGCATGCTAATGAAGTGTGGCCACTCTTGTGCTGCTCAGGAAGTTGCGCTTGTCAATGTTTGTTATACGTCAGAAACCTGCTGGTTTGGAGCAGAATCAAAACCGGGGATAATGTATTGTTACCGCTGGCTGGCAGGTTGGCACCTGGCAAGGACATCAGCAAATAAGGACTGACATTAAATTCAGGGGCTAAAATTCACATAAGCTCAATCATACAGAGCTCTCCCTCTGACAGGCTGTCTTTCCCAAGAGCTGTATTCCATGCTCAGCCCACGCTGCCCTGTGCTTCCCTTAATGCTATTGCTGCTATGCTGTGAATTTCCTCTACACATTAAGATAGGTGAGATGAATTGTCTGTTAAGGGTTTATTCCTCTCTATTAGCTAAAACAGAATCATTAGCTCTGATATTAGCTCCATACCACAGATAAGACAAACCCCATCCCCTTAGACCAACAGATAATTATGCTGTCAAGGCAAAACACACTGCACAGGACCATTTATTGTGACCATCGCACATCTGGGTGACACACTGAGCTGCTTCAGCCAGCTGGGGATGACGTCCTGGGAGTCCCAAAAGCAGGAGAAAGCCCTACTCATGATGCACTGCCCACCCTGGCAAGCTCTCCCTGTTGTCTATAACTATTCACTCCTGAGACCACTAAGGACACCCCCAGGAAGCCCACAACTTCTGCTCTCCGCAGTGTAACCCATTCTGAAACCTTCCTTATCTTCCATGCTGCAGCTGCTCTGTAAGGTTCCCTCATATCTGTGAGATGTGTGACAGCCCACCCTGCCTCTCCCCTTGGGACACTGACCGTTGCTCCAGACCCCTTGCAGATGCTTCCCTCTCCTCCTTCCTCTCTCTGACATTACCTTCAGCAGAGGCTTTGTCATGGTCAGAACTGAGCTGACAATTTTGGTGGCAGCTGCCTCTCCATGGCATGAAAAGCCCAGGCACTGCCATGCACAGCATCCTCTGTCCCACACTGCCACCAGTAGTCCTGGCCTCTGGAGCAGACCCACACCAGCCCCACAGCTGGACTTTGAGGAGAGCACCAAAATCCTCAGGAATAAAACCCAGCCTGCAAATCTCAGACATGACGGATTGCAGCAGTTGGCTGTGACAGTATCCAGCCTCCTTTGCCACCGACAGCAGCAGCAGCAGGTTTGGAGGTAACAGCAGGCCCCCATGATAAAGGTCCCTTCCAAATATCAGCCTGTAACATCCTGGTGGGAGAAGGACTAAAAGCATTTCAAGGGAAGGAAAGTGTCTGTTGGTGCGTTGCATACCTCAGGATGCTCATTATAAGGTGCTTCTTTTAGAGTGTAGCATTGTAAGTTTTGTGTTTATATATAAATCCTGAAAGGTAAACTCCTGCACTGTAGTGTTTGACCTTAAATGTACAATTTTCTCTTTTTCTGTAGCAGCTTATCTTGCACTCAATGACCTACTGAAAAAGCTACAGGAACAGTTCATATTTGAAATAGAATTTCACAATTTTGTCTGGATGATAATAAGAGTTATAAGTCTCTTCAACTTAGAATTAGATAGGTTAAGTGACAAATAAAAACATAGACCCATCTGTTCCACTGATTGGTGTTTTCCATTTTTTGTCTCAGTTCCCTAAATTTTTTCAGTACTCAGACTGCAAATATTCTAAATTTGCTCTTCAATATACTGCAGCATATCATGGTATTCCAGAACTGCAGATGCAGTCACCTGCAAACAGTTAATCAAAAGTAAAATCCTGATTTCACATAAATATTATCTGCAAAAGAAATATGTATTTTGCATGTTCTGTTTTGTCTCACTTTTTCAGTTTTTAAGGGCTCCAAAATATTTTCTGATGTCAGAACCCGCATTACATTTTTCATTTTAAAATCTGGAGAGAAATTATGACAAATAAAATACATTTGTGCCAATCTTCCCACCTGCAATATTGCTTAAAACTTTCCAAATGTCAAAAAACAGGACAGGCAGTGTCTTTTTTTCTTCTTAAATCTGTGCTGACTGCTGAGAATTTTATCAAGGATGGATGTGAAGAATGATTAGACTGAAAAGCTTCATGGTTTCCACTCATGAACTGCAAAGAAATAAAGTAAAGGGGCTCATTATTTCTCTTCCCACATCCATCACAGTGATTACTGCACTCTGAAAATTGGACAGCCAGGCCAAAGTACAGAGTTTCTGATTTTTAATCACTCTCCACATTACATGTGATTTTATACCGTCCCGGAACAGGACTAAGCAGAACCAACACAAATAAATTGTTCATTAAGAAGACTATGAGATCAAATTTACTGTGAAATCAGTAATTATTTTTTTACTTTAAAAGCAGTGAGCAGACAGAATATCAAATGACATAGAAAGCAAAGTGGAACCCCATGTGGAAGCTCAGAAAAAACTACTAGAGGGAAAAAAATTTGATTTGAAAGCAAAAAACACAAAATGAAGCACAGAATTTGTAACGAGAAGACACTTCGGAAAAAAATAAACCCAAGGATTTGATCTGGATCCAGTAGAGACAATTTTTAGTGAAACAAGAATAATTTTACACTGCTCTTTAAACTGTCAAGTTCAAATTATTCAGATTAAAAATGTTAGTGTTTTGGTGGCCACTTCTATCACGGTGTCCTTATCTCCAGATGTGGAAATCCTTATCTCCAGATGTGGAAACACACCCACCTGCTATGTGTGTGCTTTCCTACTTCATCCCCCGTGGGGCAGGTTCTCCTGCACTATCTTAAAGCAAATATTAGTTAAGTTTATGAGACTGCTTATTTCACAGTAACTTGTGAATGATTAGTCAATGAAAAATCACTGCCTAGAGAAAGCAGGTGACTGTTGAACGAGTTGAAAAACCCTGGCCAGGGAAGTCTAACACACCTAGAAGCCAAGAGAGCAATGATCAAACCCTGGTGCTCTGCATAGTTTTGTAACTTTCCCCATCTGCCTCTCAGACACCCTGCCATGCTTTTATGGAGGCACATGAGCACACAGACTTTTCTCACTGGGATGTGAATTCCAGTATTTTCTGCCTTGCGTTAAATAAATCTAGGAATCCTAATTCCCTGTCTTCTCTGGTGAGCCCATGCAACTTAAAACACCAGCCCTGTACACTGTCTGAGTTCTCTCCTAAATCTTCAAGTGCCAGAGATAGCTGGAGAAACATCTTGTATCACAATCTGAACAATTAAAGTTTGTTCTAAATTTGAAAAAAATTCTTAGAATGCACTTACTGAGGTAATATTAAAAATGCAGAGATACTTGTTAAAATACATGAAGACATGAAAGATCAGCATGTAAATGGTACTTCAGTTTTCAAATATTTCTTTTTAAAGAAAACCATGCTTCATGAGCTAGGATGGTGCCAGGTGAGTGCAGATCAGAAGCAGTGCTGCAGAAACTTCTGTACTCACCAAGTCAGAAGTCTGCAGCTACTGACCAATAATCTGACAGCTACTGTTGCTGCCATGAGATATTTGAAAAGCAGAACTTTGAAAAAGCTGGTGAGTCAGCTCCAGTTTCTGCTTATGATGATTATACAATACTCCTCATTTTGAGTCCATTTCATGATAGGCTTTACATACTAATTAGTTCCTTGTCACAAAGTGGTGTTTCCAAATGAATCAGATATAACTTTTCCCTGGATATAGACACCAAGGAACATAGCAGCTAAGACTAACTTTTACAAACACTGGTACAGCAGCAGTGCCATTGTAGAAACATTTTTTCTTTGATTTTTTTACAGAAAAGAGCAGGAAAGGTGCAGTCCACTCATCTGTCCTATGGTTTTTCTTGGGCCAGTCAAGACTATTGTATTCTTAGTAAGGGGTTTAATGCTTTAAATATTTTTCACAAGATAGATTAATCTGTCTTCTGCACTCAGAACCCCTGCTGTCATGGAGGTAATGGATATGGGCTGGGTGTACCTCAGGTAAGTTTCCTCTGCGGAGTGAAGTTTATCTCCAGGGAAAGTGACAAAAGTGAGGCCATGGCTGGAGTGTCTGTCTACTGCCTTGTGCTCTTCTTCTCATTCCAAAGTCCAACAGGACATGGACAATCCAAGGACTGGTGGGCTCCTGGAGTAGGAGCAGGGTAACCTTGTAATACCACTGTTTCCCTGTGGTCTAGTCTGTCTGCCCTGGAGCCAGGGATTTTCTGGTTTAACTGTGTATGCTCTGGTCATGGACAGGAGCTCCAAGAAGAAATCAATCTCTACCATCCCCCACACAAATGTGGTTTCCAACCCTGCAGCTTTTAATCAAAAGATGACTGTCTGCCCTGGCAGACCACAAGTTACTGTTTTAAAATCACTTGTGCCTTTGGCAGAGTTTTGCTCTCTGGGACCCCTCTACTGAAGAGGTGTCTGTTGAAAAAATTGTAGTAGACGAAGATTTTAGATTGAAATTATCTTCCTTCTAGAAAGAAAACTGTAAATTGCTCCTTTGCCATGTGGTGGAGCTGGTAGACAGCAGTTCCTAAATTTCTTTTTTTCACTGTAGTTGCTGTTGCTATGTTTGGAATCTTTTTTTTTTTAACAGTTTTCACAACTATGTTTAGTCTGGTAAACTACCTATAAAATTTAATAGTTGCTTTTGTATTTATATTGTAAGCCTCAACTTTAAGGAAAACCTCAAAGCTTGATTTTGGAGTCAGAGCTGCCAAGTCTGACGGCAACTTTCCACACCAAAGCATAATGACAACTCATCTATTATTCCATGAAAGGCAGAGTTTCTGAAGGGATCTGTAGATCTCGTTTTTCAGCTTCTGGGCAGCAGAGAAACTTCTAGACCACTGCAGAAGTTGCTCTAGAGCAATGCACACAACAATCATAGAGATGAAAACACATTCCAGAAATAAAATATATACAGTATTTTATGTCTCAGGAAAATTTCCCGTTCCTAGCACAAGAATATTTCATGGATATTGACTGAACCTAGAATGGATCACCTCAATGTTGTGTTCTTAAACCAGACAGTACCTCAGTGATGTGCTGGTGTGGAAACAAGTTCTGAGTTTCTTCATTTCAGTTTGGCTTGCAAGGCTCAGACCCAGGTGCTTACAATGATTTAGGACCCAGACTCCCCCTGAATCTGCATAGGGTTTTGGAAAGTCCTTACAGGTTTGCGCCTGAAACTTGTCATATAAATCCTTCCAAAAGCATAAGAACTACATCACAGGGAAGAAGGTTTTGTGATTAAAATGGCACAGTATAATACAGAATTACTAATTGTATTCCCTGCATTCCTATTAACCATCTGTGTTGCCTAAAGCAAGTGGTGCAAATTTGCTATGCCTCAGTTTACTCCTCTGTAACACTGGCACAATATTTGTCTCTTATAGCACTATACATGTAAAAATTCATTTGGAATTCCCAGATAAAATCTGAAAGAAATTTGAAAGAATAGGGTAGTATGATCATTACTACTTTCAGTCTTCACCTCGTATTATTTTCTAGACTATTTCTTATTTTACACCTCTCTTACCTCTCAATACACTAGTCAACTGTTTCATTCCTGAGAAACAGCATTTTAGGGCATTTCATAGAGGTGTTGGTTGCATATGGTCAAATTCCAGTATGACCATTTTGCCAACTGAAATTCTCCCCATAGTTTTAGGAGGATTAAGTATTTCTCTTTTCTTCTAATGTGCTCAGCAAGGCTATCCACCATGAAATACCCTCTGCATTTCATTCCCATGTAGCTGTGCAGTAATGAACCAAGTTTATGTTTCTGACTGTTTTGACTACAGAGTAGTTTGAATTATTTGGGGAAATGCAAGACAAAATTAATAATACTGACACTGTGTATAAAATACCAGTGTTTGAAACCACATTTGAGAATAACTGTTTTATTTCAAATTTCTTATGGGCTGGTCTTTGCACATTAAAAGAAGACTTATATCCTGTCCAACCTCTTGTGTGCAATTTAAATTATGGAATGAAAGAGAAAATCACCTATTTCTTTTCCTTTCCTGCATTCCCATAGCTTGAAAATAGTCCTATTTGTTAAAAAGTCATTATGCACAGTTTATAATGTGGATTGACTCAAACAATGAGAATCTGTTGGATGCTAGGTTTGTTTGGGCTATTACTAAATGCTCTTTCAAAGCTTATTAAGAAAAGTACACTCAGCTTTTAATGGGTCACTTAAATTATTGTGCCTGGAGAAAAACAGGGCGCTTACTTACTTTTAAAAATCCCCAGACAAAACCATACCACAGAACCCAGCAATGCTCTATGTCTACTTGTGGTCAGTTGTAAGATAAATGATGACAGCAAAATTCAGATTTAAAACTGAAGTCCGAATTTGAACTATCAAGGAGTTCATTTGGGTCTGGAAGTACTAGCTGACCTCATGTTTATATAAACTGCAATGACAAAGTATATCTGTGGATTAAAAAATCAGGGCCAGATTTTCAGCTAGAGCAAATTGCGGTAGGTCCAGTGAAACCAACAGAAATAAACTGAATTATGCCTTTTATAACAAAGAATTTATTTGCATTATTTGTTTAGAGAAAAAAGAAATTAAGGTTTTCACACGTACATTTGCACAGATTCAATTGTAAGACAAATGTTTAAGAAATGTGCATGGTAGCTTCAAGGTCACCTTTGAAAATGGGTTTATTGTATATGATTCAACCATGTAAAATGAGGACATATTCTTACTGTATAAGAATACACTTCAGTAAGCTGTACATTTCTATACCCCTTTGATATATATTGAAATGGCTTCATCCCAAAGTGACCTTGAACTGTTAATTTAAAACAAGACTTGGGTTTTTTCCCCCCTATTTACTTTAAAAAAAAGGGTTTATGTAGGACACGTTGTTCACTTGATGTTAAATTTCATCTTACAAGGGTGTTCTGGAATGTGTTGGAACAAATCTCAACAGTCATATTCCCTGAATAATGGCTAAATGTTTGTAAGTGCAATAGGAGGTATAGCTCAAAATATTTCATGACTAGAAAAAGCAGTGTTATTTTAAGGCTCAAATACTTAGCGCTTTCCTGTTTTCTCTCAGCATTGTATCAGTAGGTACATTCTTTAAAAGCAATCACATCTTGGTTTCTTTAATCTGCAGAAACCCCATCTGTGCATGCTCCTGATAGAAACCAGAGTCTGCACGGTGGAATCCACTGGAGCAATGGATGTGCGGCTCGTTTGTGCATATTCTCCAGCTCATTTACATATAAATTACACCACGTACGGCGGCGGCACCGCTCCGGCCCCTCGCCGGGCAGGTCATCCTGGGAAAAAGGGCTCGGCGATGAAAGCTGCCTCTGGCCTGGGCTTTCCCTGGGGAGGCACGGGGTGCCAGCCAGCCCCCTGAAGAGGGCAAGGTCTGCAGAGGAGGGCTGGGCACCAGCTCGGGGGGCAGCTCTCCCCTCGGATGTGCGCTGGCAGCCGGGCGGGACGCGGACAGAGGCGCAGCCCGGCTGGGAAGGCTGCAGCCACCGCCCGCTGTTGTTCAGGCACGAATTCCTCAGCTGGCACAGTTGCCCTCAAGCCCTTTATATCTGTTTGATCCCCATCTCTCTTCTTAGCTTTAAAAGCACTTCCTTGAGTGGTGTAATCACGGGGCAATTTTCCCCTCATGCCAAGTTTAGATATTGTATGTACTACTTATATGTTGACTTGGGTGACATTGTTTCCCAATTCCCAGCGAGATAGGGATCAGACCACCTCTGTGCAGCTCAAAGACCAAAGCGTTGCACCAGACAGCATGGGATTTCTTCAGAACATTTTGGAAGTGGAAATTGAAGTCATTTGAGGATTAGCATTTTGTTAGATGGGGAGATGAACCCCAAAACACAACATCCTGAAATTGCTCAGCTGTTGTTCATCGCTGAAGGTTTGAAGGCAGAGATTGCAATCTGTTCCTGCTCTATCTGCTGCGTTCGGTTACGAGAACAACAAGAAAGACAGGTCAGCACTGGCCCCCCTTTTCTCTGTCTGTGTAACCTGGTATTAAGGAAAGAAAGCAAAAAGGTTTGAAATCCTACTTGAAGCGGATACTGGTTACTTAAGTCAGCATTATGTTCAGCAACAACAGACGCAGCTGTCTTGACCACACACAGACCATTTTAGCAATTGCCAAAGTGCAACACTCCTCATGCAGCCAAGTCTTAAATTATGGTAAGCAATGAAATAACCAAAGATGTTTTAAAAGAAAGCACATTAGTTCCATTAATATGAAATTTACCTCTCAGATAATTCTTGACTTGTAACAAATGTACATTCGCCAGTTTTGTGAGCAACGGGACTGAGGAAAGTAAAAATTACTTCATAAAAATAAGCTAGCCGGGATTTTATGTGAATGAGAATTGATGACTATGTAATTAAAATTTCTAAGCACATGTAATTATTAAAATAGAAACTGAGACAGAGTCTTCTGCTTTCTGTCACTTTTCATAGGCTTTTTTTAAAAAATGAGTTTGACAATGAAATTGTGTAACAATCACAAAGCTGGGAAGGATGACAAATTTAGGCTCCAATTCAGCAGAGGACTTGAGCATGTGCACAAAATCTAACATGGATTTAAGATCTTTGCTGAGTTTGAATCCTAAGAAAGGTGTAGAGACCTTTACAGGAAATGTTGGTGTTTTCAAATATTTTGCACTGGGCAAGTAAAGGACAAATTTGGATTTACCCAAATTGTTTTAGTCACATGGAGTTTTTTTCCATGCAGACTTTGGGGATGGCTGCAAGTTATTTTCTAGATTTCTTCTACACACACACTGCTCTAACAACTGTAATAAAATTTTTTTGCTTTTCTTTAAAATTCATTCAGTCCTGGGGATTATATAGAGAGTAAAATGTTGCACAATGCCACATCACTACCAAAGAAATTAATAAAAGAGAGAAGTACAGCTCAATGATTTCACAGATGCATATGAAATCTGTGTGCTGTTTAATCCTGTCCAAGCTCCTGGAAGCACACCAGACCCCAACTATTTCTCTAAATCTGACTTTCTTTCCCCTGCAGCCATTACAATTCTCTCCTTCGAGGTAGGTCCAGAGGCTACAAAGCATCTAAGGATGTCATCATATCTGCGTATGAAGGATATCATAGGTTTTGCTTCACTTCTGCACTGTCAACAGAAAGTCCATCCCATGTATCTACCTGCATGCCTGCACTAGTCTTATCTGCCAGTGTGAATCACAAAGCCCAGTCTAACATCCCACAGAGAAAGACACACTTCATCAAGGTGGGCCAGGTTTGCCTTCTGCCTGTGTCCACTGGATGGAATGAAAATGCAGCAAAATAAGATTTTGTGGCCAGTAATTTTCTTCCTGTCATTCTGCGGTACCAGCACAGCACTAGGAATGAAGCAGATGGCAGCTCTAGAGAGACTTCAGCTGTATCTCAGCTGGTGCATTGACATGGGATTATCCATAAAAAAAGGAGATGCTTTTGCAGTGGCATGAGCTGGGGGATGGATGAAGGGACCACAAAGATGATTTAATTTCAATCCCCTGCTGTAGGCAGGGACGCCTTTCACTAGACCAGGTTGCTGAGGTTGTTCAGTCTGGCCTTGAAAGCTTCCAGGGATGGGGCATCTACAGCTTCTCTGGGAAACCTTTTCCTGTGACTCACCACTGTCACAATAAAGAATTTCTTCCCTTTATCTAATCTTGACCTGCTTTCTCTCAGTTTAAAGCCATTCCCCTTTTTGCTATCATCACATGCCCTTGTCCAAAGTCCCTCTTCATCTCTTTTGTAGCCTCCTTTACGTAGTGGAAAGTTGCTACACCTTCTGCTCCCCAGAGCTTTTCCTCTCCAGGCTGAGCTACCCAAACTCTCTCAGTCTGTCTTCATGGGACCGGTTTATTAAGCTACTCTGTAGCCCTGCTCACTCCTGAAAAGGGACGGTCACTCCTTACTGTCCTCTCCCTCTTCATTACCTTTGAAAGTCTGTATAATTAATTTCCATTACATCTTCCTTCATCAGTGAATTTTTTTCCAAACAAAATTTATGTTAACAAAAGGGAGTACTACAAAATGCAGCATCCCATCAACATGGAAAAGGGAAATATTGGATCCTCTATATGTTGTTTACAACTATTGCAAAACTGCATAAGAAAAAGATACTTGTCATCATGATGTACCTGTACCTGCAAAAAGTACAGTTTGTTTAAAAACAAAGCTATTATGTATTGTGATAGTTGCTATAGTAGTAACTATTTTTCCCCCTTGTAGAGAAAAGCAATTAGTTACGAAACCTATGGAAATTGTTAGTGTGTAGGGCCTTGCTGACACTTTTTGTTTCAGACATTTTTTTCCCCTAAGGTATGAATTTTTGCTGTACCAGGTATGATCAGTCCTGAGCAATCTGAGAGGTGATCAGCTCTGCAGAGAGAGACAGAGGAGATGTGGTGAGGTTCAGAAAACAGCACATCCAAAAGACAAGCACAGCCTTTTATTTTCCCATACTTTTCACGGAACAATGATCATGGAGCAGATCCTGCCTAATGCAGAATGATGAATCTCAGCAACAGGTTTCCACCTTGGAGACATCTGGGGAAGGGTGTCCAGGGTTCAGTGCTCGTGACCTCCTGATAGAGCTGTCTCAAGCATCTTCCTACCCTCTGCACTGCAGTCTGTAAAAGATAGAGCAAAACTGACACAGAAGCAAATTATTTCAGAAAATTCTTGTTACCAATACAGTGGGAGCTTACACTGTGGCTTTTCTATGGTAACTGGGTCTGAATGGAAAATCAGGCTTAGGAGGAAACTCCTGAAGGCACATGATCTGTACAGTTGCACCATCCAAGCACATGCATTGGAGTCCCCACCTGCTTTCATTGGAACTTTCATTTGTCTCTGAAGGCTCCAGCAGCATCTCAGTTGACAGGCTGTCTGAGATGCCTCCTGGGCACAGGCTGTTTGCTCTCCACTGGTGGCACTGAGACCCTGGGGTATGGCAGTCCCAGGTCTCCATGCTGGTGTGGAGCCCAAGAGCTCCTTGGTACTTTCATTACACTCTCTCCCTACTTCAAGCTATGTGGTATTTTAGGTTTGCAGCTTGGTTTTTCAAGGGTGCTTGTGAGTGGAAGTACACCAAGAAAAAGATTACAATTTTCTGTAAGCAGTAACTTGTGGCTTTATTTACAATAGGAAATTTTCAAGTGTAGACAGAATTGTATGTTTAGGTACATTTCATTGCCTCATGTCTGGCAGTATTACAGGCCCCTGCACTGCCCAAGATCCTTCATCTCTCCCCACCTTTTGCATCTACCTCCTTCTTCAGATCATGGGAGCCTGTTTCTCTGTCTCTTTTCTTCAGTTCACTCCCTAAAGGAGCCAATTAAGGACCTCGTCAAAAAATAAACAAGCGTGTTCTACTCTCATTTGTCAAGCAACCTTCTGGTTCACCTCAATGTGCAACAAAATCCAGATGATCTGTCGCATACTACCTTCGCTGGCTTGGTTCAGACTTGAAAAGTAAGTTTGCCCTGAACTCCAGCCAACTGTGAGCCCATTAATGGCTTTCATGTGAAGTGCCTGGAATTAAACAGAACTCACAAATTTCATGTAGATTTCCCAATAATTAAATTTCTTAACTATTCTTTTAAGATCGCTGGAAAAATATGAGGAAATTTTCTTAATTTTTTTTTCCTGACTTAGAAAAGTTGATAAAATATGGAACACTCATATTTAAAAGCACGGAGAATAGTTATCTTTTGTTGGATTGAAAGATACAGTGTGCCTCATGGTAGTGCCAAAGAGGGAGAGAATAGTGGAGGCACTAACGTAGAGCAGGAGAATCACCCATGTCAGCAAGAGGAAGTGGAAGAAAACTGATCAGGTTGCTGAAAGGAAGAGTTGAGGGTAAAAGCACTGATGATTAAGAAAGAAAAGAGCCTTCATCATGGAAGAGGATGGTGCCAAACCCATGGGAATGTGTTGTGGGGACTGAGGGAAGATGTTGGCAGGAGTGGGAGCAGATTTGGAGCAGCCCACAGGCATCAGAACAGCAGGTCAGGATAGTATGGCTGTGTCTCACCTTCCAGCCTCTGAAAGTCAAATTATTGCTTACTCACCCTCAAATTATCCCTTGCTCCATGTTTTTTCAGCCTGCATGTGGGAATCGAGCCCTGCCACTTTAAATTAGTCAGTTATGTGAGCATTGCAGGCATAGTGTAAGGTTTTCAGTGGCAATACTTTGGCAGACCAAGGTGATTCTTTGACATATACACCTGTAAAATCATTCCAAGTGATTGGTAATATGGCAGAGTTTAATTTCAAAATGAATCAAATGCCCTACTGCTGTAAATACACAAAGTCACACTCATGGCAGTAGGATTTGATGCATTTATATGAGTGGGGAATTTCCTTCCATGTAGTGAGACTTTAAATAAAAGAATAGACAAGAAGAAAATGACAATTTTTTTCTTACCCATCTGTTTCTAAATATAAATTAATTTCCTCCTATGCTGTAGTATTTTAAAACCAAGAACAAAGAGCCAGTGAGAGTAAGCACAGCTATGTGCTAATTTATAACTGCTCAGAGTAAAAGGCAGCTCCAGCTGACAGTAGCTTCAAAAAAATTGTGCCTCCTGTAAATTAGGGTAAGGGAACTGATCACTGAAGGTAAACAGGTGATGAAATACTTCATTAGTACCTCATTTGTAATTTATGTCTGCTGAAGTAGTTGACAAAGAATCAAAATGTAAGTGGTAGATTTCTCAGAAGTGCAGCCTTTGAGGTCACTGAAGTGGATTAATTATAACCCAGTGTAAAGCACAGCCTGTCTCTGTGTCAATTACCAGTATTTGATAACTGAAATTATGTCAAGCTCTGTTCTTCTTCAAGATGCAGCCACACATTTTAAAATCATTATGACTGTAAGCATGAGCTTCACATAACTAATGAGTTCAGCTCATTTGTTAAAGTTCATTTTGGCTTAGCAGATAGTAGTTGAGATTCAGAGGGGAGTGGGTGACAAAAGATCCAGTTCTGCAAAAAAAAAAAAAGCCTTTCCTTATCCTCTCTCTCAAACCTGTGCAGGAGAAACAAAGCTGATTCACTTGCCAAAGAATCATTTAAATGTACTGTAGGAGAAAGAGTTGAGGGAGTCAACTGCTATTAAATATGACCTGCTTCTAATGGCTATCAGACCTCCAATTGTTCAGTGAAAAGTCGGGGCTTAATGGACTACCTGCTGTTATATTCATCATAGCAGAATGACCGCTAATGCACCTCTTCTACATCTTGGGATTTTCTTACCCCTGTTCCTCCCTTTTCCACACTCCTCCCTGGAGCTGCACAAGCATTGGGTAGGGTTTGAGAGCATCTGTTCGTATGTTATCCAAACCTACCACGGGCTCTTTGGTGGGTAACTCTATCTCACCATGGCTGAGCAATCTGCTGCCAGGGCAGCAGGCAGGCAGCGCTCACTCCCTGCAGCCTGACCCATGGCAGCACCGCAAGGAAATTCTGAAGGCAATGGCTTTGGCTTTGGGTTGGTTTTCTGATGCAAAAGCAACTAAAGCACCGGGTTGGTGTCACTAAGCTCATCACCAGGACGCCAGCTTGGCCACATGTTCCATGCATGCTTTATGCTCAGTGTAGCTGCCATGCCAGGGAGTGAACAGTCATAGCTGGTACTGCGGATTCCCACGGCTGGGGGAAATGATGCCAGATCTCAGCTGCAGTGTCAAGCAGAATGGCTCCAACTTAGCTGAGTTCAGACTTCAACCACAGGCTTACAAACAGCATTTGATCTAGTGAGTTATTCTTTCACCATTCCCTGCTTTCACCTGAAGTAGCTCAGTTGTAACTGCCTCCTACTGAAATAAGTATTAACACATGATCCTGCTGAACAGGTAATTCTTTTTCTTTTTGCTCTTTTTGACAGACTGGGTTCAGACTGTGCTTTCAGTGGAATCTTGCATTTATCATGGCTGTAACTTTACACAGAGCCGTATTCCAACATTCAGCAGCAATCTTTTGAAAAAATAACAAGTTAGTACTTTGAGGCGGACAGAGTTATCAGATTTTCTGCTAAAGAATACTTTTCTTTTTAACATTACAAAACATGTGGTACTAATGTTTAAAATACAAATTTTAGTTTGTCAGTGCAACTCATCATTCCTTATTACACATTGTGAAATCATTTTAAGATTCTTTGCACTTTTTTAAGCCAAAAGAATATCTGACAACTACCCAAAACCTTTTCTGCAGAGCCCAGAGTAAGTGTACAGCTGTGAGCTAAACCAAAGATGTCTAACTTAAACCTCATGAAAATAATTGAGAAAAACTTTTATGGGTCTTTGATTTATTAATACCCAATTTTCCAGTGAAATAAAACATTCAAACTTGCATCAGATTGTTTGTATCTCTAGTACCAGGATGATATTGTTGATAATTTTAGAAGCACGTAAGTAGATTAGATGTATAGAAATAGATTGAGCAGAGTATTCACCACATGGTGGCTTTGTGGCCCTTCTCAAATCAGCAGAAGTTCTAGCACCTACATCAATGCATATGGGATTTCAAATCTCATATTTTAACCTCCACGATTTCATGGAAAATATTTTATTGGATAAACAGCCAGAATGTTGAAACAATCCCTCCCTAAATATTTTGAAGCAATAATGACACTGATTTCTCCGTGGCATCAATCAAACTGAAACACTTAAAAATACTCAGCTCAGTATAAGTAAGTAAAAACGTGCTACAGATTGGAAATGAGGGAAGAGAACTGGTATGAAGGGTATTATAAGCTATGTCTAGACTTACCTGCTAGGAAAAGAGATGGCTCATGTCCAGTCCACACCTCCACTTTTCTTAACTGTGAAAACCAGATTGTGGGAAGGTAGGAGGGAAGAAGAATGGACAGCTGGTGCGAGCCTGCGTTTTGTCCCAGTAGGGAGCGGGGATGTTAGAATATGCAACTGGAAAGTGGAAAATTCTCCCTGCATCCCTCATCTAGATACAATTCAGTGCCCTCAATGACCAACAAAATGGTTATTTGATAGGAATTCAAAAGTGTTTCCAATTTTTTCCACTCATTTGGTTAAATATAGCTTTGTAGACTGAGACTTTCCAAAAAGCTGGTCAGTAAATGGGTTTATATCCTCTTGTGCCACCACCTTAATGGTACTTCATTGCAGATGGGCTAATGACTCTGGAGACTCGATGTCAGACTTTTGTGAAGGTTCAAGAACAGATTTTCAAATTTCTTGTGTTCCCAGATGGAGTGCTACATGGCACCAGAGTAACAAGTATGTTGCAAAGACAATTCCCACCATCTTCCAGTACCAATTCCACCACCTGATTTTTAACAAAACATCAGCACTGGTACTTTTGAGGATTTACAAAAAAGGTTTCATGGTGAAACTTCAACTAGACACTGATTAAGAAATGCAGACAGCACAAATTGATTTTTTTTTAGGCTGCTGTTCATGCTTTCTTTCCTTTTAGCAGATATTTATCCATGACTGGGAGGAATTTGTACCTCCAGACAAGGTGTGTGGCTGAACCAGCCTGGAAAGGGGCGAGACAGCTGGCCCCATGGGATGGGTCAGGCAGAAACAGATGGCCCTCACCGGCCGGGCTGGCGTGGGGACAGATGGCAACACGGGACAGCTCGGAAAGGGGGACATATGGCAACATGGGATTGGCAGGAGCACAAGTCCGTAGGCTGGGCCCAATTACAGGCCTGATGAGTCTGAATTTGCTTGGGAGAAGGTAAAAGGTCTTTTGCATCTTTCGATTCCTCCTCAGACACGGGCAGGAATCCAATGAACTGCAGGACGTGGCCATGGCTGTGTGCTGTATGGCCTGGACAGGGACACCAGCCACTGCAGGTTGCTGAGTCCCTCTTTCTGAAGGTTTTTTTTCTTTTGTAATTTCAGCATCTAACAAGTTTTCGCTCTCCTTGCATGCGCTTACGCGTTTTGACTTCCATCGGCACATGGTTCATCAGAGATAGGAAAGGATGGAAGGCAACATGTGCACCACTGAGCCTTAATGGGCTGATTCAGCATGCTGTTGTGTCCTTTGAGACATGGAAGACAAATGAAATTGCCCGTTCATCATCTCAGAAACCTGATACATAATATCAAAAATACTTAAATGACAGAAAAGCATAATACTGTAATATATCCATTGTATATTCTCCCTCCCAACTTCCTTGTTTTGGGGATGCTAAAGACACTAACCAAGAAATTTGTTTCAGTTCCAAAGGAGCTTTTTAGAAATAAATACTTTTTCACCACTAACCACTAACTACCACATTGCCCATGTAGAGCATAATTGAGAAGAAGAATAAATTAGGATCTGGATGTCTTCCTATGTCATTTGGAATATGAGAGGTGAAATGAAAAAGGTTTACATGCTGAACATTGTGGAATGTGCTTATATGAGCCTAAGATTTTTCAGCATTCCTCCTGTATTTCTTTGTCTTACTGCAGGCTGTCCACCCAGAAATGACATTGTTTGGGCATATTGTAAACAGATGCAGGGGAAATAATTTAGTTTGGTCGCATTAAAGTGCACAAGGACTCCATAGATCAAGCACACAGTGCAGCCTGCTTCCCTGGTGAGAGCAGGATGAGTTTTTTTATGGATAACATTAAGTGTATTGATTGCATACACCATATTACAGTGTACCTTTTATAACTATTGTCATTGCATTTTTTCACTTTTCCAGCATATTTCATGATGTCTTTCACCATCTCTTTTATTGAATAAACAGAATTAACAGAGCAACATCTATTACATAGGTATAGAAATTAATTAACCTGAGCCAGCTGTGATCTCCAGAACCTGATTATTACAGATTTGGTGGTCATATAACTCATGGACACGAGTATGCAATCACAAGTTACTGTAGATGGAAGCACTTTTTAATAGAATTTATTCCCTCTCTTGGGAGGAAAGGAAAAAAGTGTTGATAAAGTAAAAAACAATATTTCAGGTTTGTATGAGTTTTAATTTCTAACAGAGTTTAGTCTCTAAAAGAGACTGCCCGAATCTGTGAATTCTATGTACAGATATACAACTGTATATCCTCAAAAAATGTGGTATTGTTCAGGAGTGATCCTAGCTCAGCTAAATAAAAAAAAAAAATTGATGTTAAGGTGGAGATTTGCACTCTGAAATCCCTCTGAGGTAAGTTTGCTGATGCCTGCTACTTACTTTTACTTTTTGTGAAAGAGGGTTTCCACAGTTACAATAAGGGAATTAATTTAAACCATTCAAGAAATACAAAGGCTTTTATAATGTAGTTTTTGTAAGGTGGTTTTTACATGGTGGCATCTTTAAAAGACTAGAAGTTAGTCTTGCTTCCACATTTATTTCTGGTTTCCCAGCAATAACACACGCAGACCCTCCTTTATCTAGGCATCAATAGATCTGAAACAGTATATTATGTTTGAGATTATACATATCTGTTTGAATACTTCATTATCTTTCTTTATCATGCTGGTATCCAGCCACTGAAAGGTCAGAGTCACAATTGATGTGTATTGGGATAATGGCCCTCAAACAGATGGAGCTATGATGATTGATAGCCACTGAAGATTTAAGCTTGATGATTATTTTCTCTAATAAAATTTCTTTAGAAGGCAGATTTCTCTGAAAGGATCCATTCTTATTGCCTGTATTGCCCATAGTTTTTAATTAAGCTCTCACCAAACTCAAAGTATGATTTTTTTCCCCCATTTATATACAGGAATGTTTTCCCATAGTTTGGGAAGATTATCCTTGCATTAGATAGCTGTGAAAAGTCTCTTAGTATTAGTGTCCCACTTGTTACAAATGTGTGTATTCTGCTCCATTTTAGTGACCTTTGGATGATACCAAGATGTTATAGAGTTTATAAGGGAGAAATCCCTTAGCAGAAACATCCTGAATTGTTTTCCTGTGGGAAGATGGCTTCCCCACCTGCAATATTTATAGGATGTTTGTTGCCTCAGGAGAATGGCAGAGAAGATCCACAATTTATTTTAGTAGTTTGAGGCCACATTCTGTCCACTGCATTCAAAAGGTTCAAAATCCACATAAATATAAAAATGAAAAGAAATGTTTTCATAAGCTAAGTACCATGTTTAGTCATGATGCTTCCAATTTGTGACATCCCAGAAAGATTAATGATTTTGCTTATGTTTGTTATTTTAGTTTTTCTAAGAGATGTATGATGAATGAGATTTTTCCAAATGTATTCACGAATAATAATGTCATTTTAATGACACTGCATATTTGCATAGAGCAAATTATTGTAAAGAATGCCAATAGGGACTGATAACCAGGTCCTCTAATTGAAATCATGTCTAGAAGAAATACTACAGCATGGCTTTGCACATTTCAGGACTATCAAGAAACCAATATCTCTCCTGAAAATGGTAGACTGCCTACAGCTATCATTCCAGCTATTTCTGATAAATGGTAATAGCTCTGGAATGACATCTGACTTGAAGCAGTCAGGTATTAAAATACCAGACAAGCACAGCTGCCTGTACCTGACTGTACTACAGGAGCAGTGATCTGTGGCAAACTGCCACGACATTATGGCCCTTCAAGATGCAACCTCTCCAAAAGGCAAAAGTTCAAGTAGGCTTGGTATCCAACTTTAACAGGGAGTTCTGTGGTTCATAAGTAATGGGAATACTGGAAACTGGAATGGAAGAAAAAGATACCCAAATTCTGTGTCGATCATCTGTGAAGTACGAACACCCCCAGAAGCTGATGTCATGTGTTTCTTACATTAGAAGTGTAGATTAGGTTGAAAGCCTGACTTTTTGGAAGATAATGGAAAAATCCCACTGATAATTCATTCAGCCTGTTCTGTCTTCCCAGTCTTGTGTAATTACGAAGCTTTTTTCCTGGTCTATTTTTTTTTTAAGAAAAAACAGAAATAACTTAGATGAAATTAAATCTTCATATTCTTGGGCATAATCCACAAGCCTCAGGAATAGCTGATGAAATATCCTTGCATTTTTAACCAATTGAACTAATCCAGTCAACACCATAATTGCACTCAGAATCCCTTAGGCTTAATTTGAATGTAAGGAAAAGCTACTGTGCTATTGTTAAACTACTTGGGTTTAATTTTTTTACCAGCCAATAATTAAAAAACACAGGAAATGACATGGTGAATGATGGAACTATTTTGAAGTGCAAATTTATGAAGCAGCTGCATCAAATAAAGTGGTAATTTAATTATGCTCATGTCCTAAAGCTGAGGTGTAGCGTAGAACATTTCTGAGATACAAGCTAATTCAAATCTGGAATAGTAATCCCACGTTTAGTAATTTCAGTGCTATAGCTCACTTAATTACAGCATATTAGCAAAATAATGAGATAATTAATCTTCAAATGCAGTTCTTGTCTACATGCATATTACAGAAGAATTTGACTTATCCTTCTTTGTATGTTTTTCCAAGAACGAGTTATGACTAATTTAACCTAGAGAAACCCTTCCCCACTGAAATACCTAGATTCTTTTCTTTTCCAAACCTATCATGTTTCAGACAACTCGTTCTTTGTTTAAACAAGAAAATACTTTCATAATAAAATCTGTGAGAAAAATCTCAAAAGGCATTAAATTATTTTTATTTTTCAAATAAATATTATTGCACCTATTGCTTTTGCTTTTATAAGTAGAATATATGGACTATTCTTGAGCCATTTAATCTGTCCTACTCCAGTTTTATTTGAAGTATAGGGGTTTTTATCTGCATTTTGAGAACACATGATTTTACAAGAAGATAGCTGTTGGCACACTGCATACTACATATTTCGTACATTAAGCGTAGTAACAAAAAGCAATACAATTTCAGAAATATTGTCCTAACTTTAGCAGATTTCTCAGTGAAGTATTAATTTTATGTTTTATAAATATTAATATAAATACTTATTTTACATTTTGAGCCTCCTTTTTTGCCCACAGAGCACTCAGCTTCAACAGAAATATATACACACTTTTAGTTCCTGTTTGTATGTATACTCAGCTACAAAAGGCAGCTGTTGCACGACAGGTGTGCTTCAATCTTTTCATACCACGTCCAAAATGCATTTGTGTATGTCTTATCTAATGTGCATCTCCTATTTGGTACACCACTTCAAGTCTGTATTGGTTTCCTTAAGCTGATTTTATGACTGCCACAGACTATTTTGATCTTTTACTATATACTTTTGCTTACTTTTATGATGGGATATAACTGAACCATCTTTTCACATACTTCCGCAGTCTGTTTCACTAGGTCTATAACCTAGAAGCCTCTGGAATAGCTGTTGAAATATCACTGCATATTTAAGCAATTTTACTAATCCAGTCAGCACCATAATTGCACTCGGAATCCCTTAGGCCTAAATTGAATCTAAGGAAATAATGTTTTTTTCATGCTGGGCACATAGTCCCAAATATCACATTTAAATGCATTATTTTTAGTGTCACTGAGTCTAATGTGTTAAGTAGCTGCAGATTTTATCCTCCATGGTAGGTGAGAAAATGTAATGCTGGCAAAACAAAAAAGGAAGGAAAACACCTTCTGGGAAAGAGCAAGACTTTGTATCTTTTGTTCCATCTTCTGTATTTGGTTGATTCCTCTTTGAGGAACTGATGAGATCTACTGGTCCTAAAAAAATGGTTGCCCAAATTCAAAACACTTGAAATTATGCACTTCCTTTCTAGTAATAGGCAATGGCATGGGACCATGTGGCTTTAAATCATTTTAACTAAATGAGAGTTGCATAGTGGTTGTCTCATGTAATTGTTGGCTTTGTGAATTCAACTGGAGAACTGCTACCTGTAAGAAAAGACTAGTCCAAACAACACAAATGTTTATATTCAAGTTATACTTCACTGGGGATCTTGGAGAATGATAAAACCTCCTGTATCCCTCTTAAAAAATTCTGCCCAAGAACCCAGAAAGACATTAATGAATATATACATTTTATGACTAGGAAGGAAATGGTAAAATAAGAATATTTTGTTGGTTTTTTCACTGTGGACCACGTCAAAGCAGGCCTGAGTGAATCAAACATTCTGTAGCTGCCACCCTGTCTGTGGTTCCTTCTTTGCTGAACAAGCTGCACAGGTTTAGGCTCAGGGCATGACTCAACATATAGAAGCTGCAGCTTTCCAGTGCAATGAAGAGATCAGGAGACTTCATTCCACAGGACGACATGCTGTGCTCTTGTCCAAAGCAGGCAAAAAGATGAAACAAAATAATAAGCCAAGGTCAGCTAAACTTTCAAGATATTTGCAGTGGGTTGTTTTTCTTTTACTAGAGTTTTCTGTTTCAGTATTTTCTTTTTTTCTTTTTTTATTGATATCCAATGTAATTATTTTCCTAAGCTTCATCTTTGAACTGGAAGGAGTCATGCTCTTAAGTTTGTATTTGACCATGTTTCATGATGGACAGAAGAATTTCTCCTATCTTTTTTCTGACTGTTGATGGCAATTTTTGCTCTGAAGCACTAACCTCAGTAATGAGAAATTTGAACCCAAGTAACAGCCAGAGGTCCAGAGGGATAGAAGTAGACATTACCCACTTTAGACAGAGAAAGCATGCATAAGTCATCATATCTTGGGAACAACTCCCTCCAGTTTGTTGTCTTAATTCTAATGTGTGTAGTGACTGCTCAAGTGCAAAAAATCAGATCCCTCCACAATCCCTCTTTTCTTCTCTGTGCCAGCTGCTGGGGATTGGCAGGACTGCCTCAGCAAGCCTACTGAATTAGGGAGACCAATTAAGACATGGTTACCTTCATGTGGTAAGAAACTTTCTCCATGAAGCCTTTTCACAGTCGGTAAAAATGGGAAATGGGAGCAGGAATTTCATTTTCCTGTCATCTTTAAATTTTATCTCTTTGCCCTTACTTTGCCCACTCAGAGCTATACATTTGATGGGGAAAGGTAGCCTTTTGAGGACTCCTTCCCTTAGTTATAGTTTAGAAGCAGCAGCATGGGTTGAGGGAAGATCCTTCCAAGGTCTTGTGTCGCTGTGGTAGGCTGAGGAGGAGTATGAACAGATCTAATTTATCACTTGTCTAAAGCTTAGTGGTTGATCTTGGTAAAGTGAAAGCAGTTACGTTCAGTAGTGGAATATTTTAGTCCAAAGCCTAAAACTAGTTCTCAGGAAAAGGCACTGATTTGATTTTCTTTTATTTAAATGCCATGGGGTTTTTACATTCTTTTTTTTTTTCCCTTGAAATTTTGCTTCACACAGACATTGTCAACAGATGCCACCAAGGAGGTTTGCCCTGTGTCTGCTTGCTCTGACAGAGGACACGGGTTGAGTGGTTTGTACCAACCCTTCCTCTTGGCAGCAACTTTCCCCACATTTTCCCCTGAATCTCCTTTGTCCTCCCACTGAAAGAGTCACCATGTAGTAGAAACATCTGATGTTGTATTTGTTCCCTAGAGTCGTGCTGCTTAGATGGGTAAGGCTTGGTGACTAACCCCATAGAGCTCAGGCAGGTGTCAGACTGTTGTAGCTGAATCACAGCTTGTGGTCATCTGCTGTTTCTGTGCAAAAATGACTATATTTGTTAACACCACAAGTCCTGCTAATGCTGGAACTGTGTTTCCATTATAAGCCCACTATTATGCAAAACAATTTTAGTAACAGGAAACACTTAATGTTATTTTTCTTCAGTGCAGAGTATCATCTTCATTATTAACTTTCCCTTAGAGATATTTAGTGCAATATTTTAAATATTTGTGGAGAGAGCCAGTCCATGACTGCAATGTTCAAACTTTTCATCTGGTTTCCATTTCAAAAATGAGGAAGGTCTCTGATCTGGTTTACACCAACCATTCAGGACTCTCACTCTTGGTCACTGAGGCAGCCAACTAGCAACATTAACAGAGAAAAATGTCCTATTGGAAAAGTGTTTACAAGAACTGTTACGCCGTGTCCCTTAAATACATCCTTCCTCTCCAGAAGGTAATTCTCAAAATGCCATAATCCTTTTTTGTTTTGCAAATCTTTATACTCTGAGATTTTCTATTCTTCCTTCTCATTGCAGCACACATCCAGTCTTTTGTCCATTTCTCAGTTTTTGCTTACTTCATAGAGCTTTCTACTGAATTTAGACTCTCTCTTCAAGCTGCCAGCCCATAGGCAAAAGCCATGACTTCAAGGATAGAACCAAGCTCCAACTCTGCAACTAAGCCATACACTTGCTTTTATGGTCACAGTTGAGATTTATTTTGGATGGACACTTGGAACAGCTTTGCAATTGTTACTGTAAAGTGGAAGAGTACCCTTCATGGATTTCTGTTTTCCCACAGATATATGAACAGAGCACAGCTGTTGAGTTGACTCAGTCCCTCACAGTGTTCCCAGGCACTGTGTAGTCTACAGAGTTACTGACCTTCATCAGAAGAAAGAAAAGATTTTGCACACAAAATCAAGATGTTGGTACGATGGCAAAGATGTAGAATGTTTATCTTTCCTTGGTGCCTTTCCTTGGTAAAATGTATAACCAGATGAGCTTAATGACCTCTCATAGGATTTCTGATGAAAGACACTGTGCTTCAAGCACTGCACTTGGTTTCAGGACGATTGTTTCTTTCTCCTGCCTTCATCTACCAGCCAGGGCTCTTAATCACACTGCTTTCAGCTCAACTTCCACTTTCAAACATTAGGCAATGATTGCTTTCCCCATTTCAAACCAGCTAAGATCTGCTGTTGTTGTTGTTAGTAGTTGTAATAAAAGCACATCACAGCATATATTAGGAGATAAAAGGTACAGAGCCCCTCCAGAAGGCCCTTCCATAAATCATGCAGGAGCACTAGGAGAAGCACACAACACAAAACAAGATAAACAGACACAGAGATATACTGTGAGATGAGACTTTGGCTGCCTGATGGTGTAGTTGGATTTTATCTTCTTTGAAGCAACCTTCATGCAGAAATTAAAACATTTTTGGCCACATTTTGAGTATGGATTGATTTTCGTTCTGTGCATTGATTTTTCAGGGAAGCTGTGAATGGAAATCTGATACCAATGAGATTACAGGGAGCTGTTTTTTCTCTGGGGTGAGGTAACAATTCAGCAAAGTATTTAAGCATGTAGCTGATTTTAAGGATTTGAAATATCCCAAATCAATTTCCTGCAGAACTTTTCCTGAACACAAAGCTGCAGATATCAAATGTTATCAATTTGTGCCATCCAGTTCTGTTTTCTTTTTTTTTTCTTTTTTTTTTCCATTTTTTGTTAACATTCAGAAATACTTTTTTACTTCTATCTGTGGAAAAGTAACTTTAAGCTGTCATACTAGCAGACAGGCTCAGCAGGAGACCATGATCAATCCTAAAATTATATTTCATGTGGAAATGGGCATTGTTTAACAGAGATAAAAAGATTACTGAAAACCTTCCTCAAGTAAGCCATCACAAAGGATGGTAAATTTCATACTCATAAATAAACTACATTATGTAGCAGCGCTCTATCACTTCCAGCATATGACTTCCTGTGAGTGTGACCAGGACAAACCCTGTGCCTATTTTCTCCCAGAATCTGCTTTGGCAAGAATTTTGTCATCAGGAAAAAAGGCTACTTTGTATTTTTTCACCTTTTAGCTTTTCCCAAAAAAGGTTCAAGCCCCCAGTATGTTCCTCAAGCCTCTCCCATTTTTCCCCATGCTGCATTGGCTGCTCTTCCCTCCCTCCCCTGTAATGTAAATATGTGACACTTGTGGAATCGAGCAGGGGTATGTCATGATACATCTTACATTTAGTCCTCATGGCTCTGTGTGCCTCAGGGTGGATTTTCCAGCACAGCCATTACTCTGCTAGCACAAGAGTCTGTGTACCAAACTCTATTGCATGATTTAGAGATGGCTTAAGAGAGTTTACACATGAAATAACAAGTACTATAAGCACCAAAAATGCCTGGACAGCAGCTGCCTAATGGGCCTGAAACCCTGATCCAGTCAATAACCATAGTATTCTCATTAAAGTTTTGTTTACAGTGCTCATGTAGAAGTTTACTCACTTGAACAGAGGAGAAGATGCCCTTTTAAAACAGAATCTGAGTATGAAAAGCTATTATGCATGAGACTGGCGAATGGTCTCTACGTTCTTGCCCTTAAATAGTCAAAGATGTTCAATGCATGGACTGTTTCTAACCATGTTCCCACATGCACTCGCTATTGAGTGCTGCTGGAACCCTGAGCTGCTTCACCAAGACACATTGCACACTACTGAGAGAGTCCCACAGAGGACAAAATGTTCCAGAAGGGCCAAACAATTGAAATGCATCTCTTAAAATGAGGGTCCAGCCCTGGGACTGGTTTTGGAGGGGAGCTTTGAGCTCCACTCCTCAGCAAATCTGCAGTGGCTCAGCCAAAGGCAGATCTCATTACAGAGCAAGTGCAGAAGGCTGCTGTCCTCTGTCTGCACCAAACCACAGAGAAAATTTGACGCGTGCTAAGCCATGGCAAGAGCGCACGCTGAAAGAGAACACACTGAAGGGCTAGGTTGATTAATATTTAAATGGGATTCGTCACTATACAAAGATTTTCTTTGTATTGATGTCCAAATTCTCCAAACATGTGGTGTATTGCAGTCTGGGAGTCAACAGAAAGGTGAACAATAATTTGTCAGGTAAATGAGCACGTCGGTGTATAAAGAAAGCTGATTTGATTTGGAAAGGTGCCTTTGGATTTGGTTTTGCTTTCAATGATACAATAAGGTTTGGGCTTGTGCTGAAGTTGGCTGCCTTGCCAAAGGCTATTTTTACAGGGATTTGCTATGGAAAGAAGCCAACTAGACATAAAAGAATATTTAAAAGTGAAAAAAAAAAATCCTTTCAATGGATATGTGGAAAGGGTTCTCTTGAGAAAACAAAGCACATGCCTAATCATTTGAGCTATATTCTTCCCTCAGGTACTCAAGTGTAAAACCAGATTATTTCCAGTGACTTTGAAGGAATTGCTCTGCTGTTAATAGGGGCAGAATCAGGCCTATTTTGTTCATTGGATCTACTTAAGAATATCGAGAGTGTGAGCTCTATTTATCATTATTCTAGCATAGATTCAGACATCAATCTGTGCTAGAACATCTTCTGCATTGGCTTCATTTCTGTATGCAGCAAAAACTTTAGTCTCTTTTTCTCTGTCCTCTTTTTCCTTTTTAACTAAAACTTGAAAACCATAGGTATGCAAAATCTGGTTGTGAATATGTGGTGGCCAATATCTGTACATGGAAATAGTTGCATTGCTGTATTTCTTCTGTCTTTATATACAGCATGACTGCTGCTGTCCTTCCTGTTAATCCAGCTCATTTTTGCTTTATTTGGAGCTGCATTTATTTAATCAAAAGTTTACCTTTGGAAAGGATTTGGGTTTTCAGTGTGGGGTGGGACACATTTGATGTGGATTGCTTGCATGTTTGTGTGAGTGTGAGTATGTGCACACACACACAACACACATTAACAAGTAATAAAATATATCTCTCTGGTTCATTTACACAGTGGAGATCAGATTATGAAAGGTTAAACCATTAAACAAATGCTAATGCACTCTGATGCCTGGACCTTGTCCAATAGTACCTGCAGCAGCTGTCAACCTAATTAAGCCAGATGTGTGTTAAGTGTAAACGGACCTCCCAGGAGGAACAATAACAGATTTTAGGTCCCTGGGGGACTCAGGGCACCAATGCATATAGTGTTTCTGAAGGAAACATCACCCCTACCTTGTGAGTTTTCTCCTCATTAGTACCATCCTGACTGTACTCCTCCAGGACTGGGCTTGGGGGAGGAGAAGCCTCTTTTCATTCCAGCTAAAGCCAGCAAGAATGCTCATTTTCAATTGATTCTGGCAGTCATGACATTTACTCAACACTCTAATCTCTATTTTTTTAACCTCCACTGTACTCTGTCTGTAACATATTTTAAAAGTGACATTTATCCTATGCCAAGTTTGCCAACCCTCTAAGTATATGTGGAGACCATAAGCTGATAGAGAGGATCTTAATAAGCCTTTTAATATTAACAATCAAGAGAAATCTATACAGCATGGAAATATTAGGTAATTATGAGCATGCAGTGTGCAATAATGTGTTACAATGAAAGGTAAAATCCTTTTACAGTGTGAAAATATTATGGGAAATTAAAAAAACCACTTAGCAATATTTAAAACGTGTTGAAACTTGTACCTGAATTGTTTCTTGTGTGCTATGAACTGCAATTTGTCCAGGAAAAAGAGGCTAGAGAAGTAGACCTACAGACCTTCACACCTGGTCAAGGAAAGACAAGTCTCCAAGAGTTCCCATACATACTGAACTTAACACCTACTTTTTCACTCACTTCACAGCCAAATTATGGCACCTCTTTCCAAAGAAGCAGAACAAACTGATAAAGCAGCTGCACAGAACAAAATTGAGTGTGGTTTCACTGGAATAGGTAATTTGTGATGAACAAGAAGTCTTCCACTGATTTCCTGGGAGGTTTGTCCACCTACACTGTCTTTGGATCTAGCTGTAGGTTCTCCTCAAGTGACCAGTGATGATCTTAAAAGATGCTACATCCCCTTAAAGAAACCTTCCCTGGAAAATGTGTAATTATGCAATGGCTTTGTTTTTCCAGGCACTCATCATTCCCTATCTATTAGGGCATTAAGCATAATTAACAACAGTACTAAAATAAATCATCCTGTACTGGCTAGGACCTTAAGATTATATTTTAATACCTTATCCATAACAGATTACTTTTCTAACAAGCTTTCCTGTAAGACCTCCTTCTGTGAGACCAAAACATGTTATAACTCAGCACTGTGGTGTGCTGCTGGGATATGAATTGTCAGGACACTCTTCCTATTCAGTGCTGCTGCTGAAAAAAAAAAAAAAAAGGGCATAGCAAATCTTTGAAGAGAGCAGGTTTCTCCTGTTCCATCATTGCTGAATGGCGTTAAATGCACTGTGTATTTGTGTCCTTAATACCACATTTCCTTGGCTTACTGATAATAGGGTGGCTAAATGAGTATGCTGTCTTTCCTAATGCTGGAGGGTAATTTTTTATGGTCCATTGAATCTCCATGTTATCCATGTTACTCTTAATATCCCCAGTTCCAGTACAAGGACGCAGGATTTAGGACCCAAGCTCATTCCATGTGCTGCAGCTGTTGTTGGCCAGGACCCAGGACTCATGCTCCAGCAAGTGCCAAGTTGCAGAATCAGGATCTCGCTCACACCTTTTCTGGATCAGGGCTCTTGCTGTCTTTGCAGTACAGGAAGGTCGAGAGGCTCCTGCCAGCAGCTTCCCCTGTGGATCACTTCTGGGAAAGGGAAAAGTGGCCCAGTTTCTCATGCACTCGCCTCCCTCTCAGACCTGAGCTGTGGTGATAGCGAAGAAGCTGAGAACAAACTATTGCCAAAAGCATTAAATGCACTTTAAAAGGTGATTCATCCTTTCTGTGTGCTGCATACATTCTCTGATTTTCTGCTGTGCAAGTAAAGGACTTACACAGTGCATGAGGCACTACATGAATATGCTGTGTATTTATGCTTCATGTGCTGCAGAGCACATCAATTTCTGAGACACTGCTGGGATGGGCACTGGTACGGCTGGACCTGTGTGGTCAAGGACACAAGGTAATTCTGCTGAACAGTTGTGTCTGTGCTGCACAGCCACACGCCACTGCAGTGTGTTCCAGCCTCCACTCAGCTTCCATGGGGATATCTGTCACAATATCCCACTAACCCACAGAAAACTGGGAGGAACACCTACCTGGGGATTCATCTGAATGTTACAGTGCAGATATCTACATTGGAAACAGTCTTCCTAGACATCCTGTACAATAACTGGCATAACTGCAACGCCTCACATCCTAATGCAGACAGCTAAAATAAATGAGAGAGACATCTTTCTAAAAGTGCCTGCATCTCCCCATCAGCTGCAGAGGTAGCCTGGTTTAACTGCTCAGCCCTTCTTCTGCACGGTGGAGTCAGCCCAAGATTACAGGAGAGCAGTGTCACTTGCATCTGCTGGAAAGAAATCGTTCTGTAGCTGTGAGCTGGAGGGCAGAGTCGCACCTGTCAGAAATAGGTCAGTTCCTGTTGTGCCCAGAACAACAGCTCTAAGCAATTAAAGAGCTGTGAGGGAAAATCCTTTGGTGCCTTCGGAGTCTAGCGAATACCAGGATGGGTAATAGGGCACAACAGGTTGGATTGCAGATTCGAATCTAGTTTGCCAAATCTCTTTAGGCATTAAATCCTTTATTTAATGAGGATTCCAGTCCTTTAGAAACTGATGGTGAAATACCTAATGAAGCTGAACATAATTGCAGTGTACTTGTAACAGAGTTTGGTCTCTGCACAGTGTATTTCAAGTTCTAATGTGTCAAATAATTTTTTTTTGCATAGTGACATGGAAAAATGTTACACAACGCAGTGATAAAATGAAGATACACTCTCTCACTCCGAAGTGATAAATTGTAAACTGGGAAAAGGAATGACATTTATTTCAAGTATGTTTAATCCAAAAGAAATAGGCTGGTGTAATATGATTTCCAGTAACCTCATTTCTCTCCTGTGAAAAGCAGACTAATACCAGTGGATATGCTGAGTGTATTTGGAAGGCTTTGAAACCAATTAATCATCTTCTGAATTTTTCATAAAACCTGATTTCATTTGGGAGAAAGTAGGAGCTGAAGTAATTTAAGCATGTCAGATTAAAAAAGTTTTCACAGGTAAACATGCAATTCCACGAGCATCAGAATTAATGACTCCTGCCTTCCATTGGATTTATTTCTTGTGCATATGAAGTGGCACACGGATTTAAGCTTTCCCTGCCTTTGGGGCTAGGGGTCCTCACCACAGGGATTTAGGAAGGAATCTGGGCAGGCTGGGTGAGAGGTACAGTACACTGCAATATTTTAACTGCTTTGGATAACTGAAGCTAGGGGGTGAACAATGGAAATGGTATCTGCCTTGCAGCTTAAAAGTGCAAGGGAACTCTGCAAGATTATGGCAACTTTTAATTCTTCACAAATGTGTGGTGTGTTTTAACTGAAATACTTGAATTCACACCAATGTAGATTTGCCTAGGTTACTACTTCAAAGGGAAAAAAGCCAGAGAGGGTATAAAAATTAGCAAAGGGCCTTCTGCAATCTTCTGTCTTAAGTGGCCTTAGTATCAGGTAGGAAAAAAATTAGTATCCTTGAAGTTGCAGGTTCAGAGCTGGTTTAATCTTTCAACAACAAGAAAGATAAACTGAAATCTGTTCAATTTATTGTCTGGATTTTTTCAGATAAGACCATGATAATTTGCATTCTTTCCATTTTGTAGGGATTTAATTTAGCACATGATGTGTTTTCTAAGACTGAACTCCAGAGATCTACAGGGAACTAAGTGAAATATGTTCTTACTGGACACATTTTTTCCTTCCACTTCTGTCCTGTATCCTGTGAAAGAGCTGTGGGCAGCAGCTCACTGCTCCAAAACCCACTGACGTTCTCTGTGCTCCTTCACACAGTGTTTGTAAACAAACAGGGATCAAAAGCACCACCATGGAGGCAGAAAATAGCACTGAATGTCCTGCACCAGCTGTTCTGGAAAAACAGAACTGCTCATTTATTTACATGTTTTCCTCAGAGAGGAGTTTAGGATTATATGTAATAAATACTGCCATTTTAGTGTGATAATGCTTAGTATACTGGGGAAGTGACAGAAAGGGTGAATGAAAATATCTCAAGAATTTCCCTAATTGCTTTGCTAAAATATTTTCAGATTTTGCTTTCCTATACATGGGTTCATATATTTTAAGCTCTTGAAAAAATAGTTCAACATTTGAACTTTTGATTAATATTTATCTTTTTTTAAGGGTTTTATTTTTCAATGATGCATAACCTTGAGGGAGAGGGAAATGAACATTCTAGGTTAAATTGATTCATAAAGACAATGCCCAGCCTCTTAAACCTGCCATTTCCCTCTTTGATTAAAATATACATGGGAAACTAGGAAGACAAAAAAAAGCAATAACAACTTAGTTTGCAACTTCACGGATTTCTTCGATGTGGTACCAGTCATATAAGTGGATCACATGTGCAGGGAAAATATTTTTTTTTCTAAGTGTCAGATGCAAGGATTAGATTACAACTGCAGACCAGTTGTTGCTTTATGAAATGCAGCTGTTTTCTGTTATTTGATAGCTAAAGCCAATCATGGAATTAAATACCGAAGAATATTTTTTGTTACTTTTTGCTTTTAATCTCACACTGGCATTGCTGCTGCATTTATCTGAGACTTTTCCAGATACGTATTTTTTTTGTTGGTCATTTGATTCTCTCCTTCCATCACCATCTTCTTCCTACCTCTCTTTTCTCATGCCCTCTCTTCCCTCCACCTTCCCTTTCTGTTCCCACAGCCTCTTTGATCACATGTGTTTCCTGCCTATCATCTCTTCTATCTCCTCCTTTTCCCTGAGTCATATTTTCTTCGCACCCCATTTCTGCCTTTCCCTTATTTTTCTTCCAGTAATCAATCACCCACCCCATACCAAACTTGCAAACTCATCTTACCTCTCCTTCCCTCTCCTGCCCTTGCTCTCCTTTTGGTCACCATGCCAAATTCATGCTGACCCTAGAAATGCTCTTTGTTTCTCACATTCACTTTCTCTCTTCTGCTTTCTTCACAGCCAGTTTGACATCTTTGGTGCAGGATCTCTGAGCAGGACACAAGAGGGGGGATCAATCCCAGCACCAGCAGGGCAGTAGGCAGATGAGGATGCTGGAATATGCTGCAGTCCCTGTGGGGATTTCACTGGTGCTCCCAAGCTCCCCGAGTCAGCTGTGGGGCAGCCTGGGCTGACTTACAGGAAACGGTAGATGGGAGAAAGTTGTAAGGATCTTTACAATGTGATGACAATATTTTTCTATTTTCCAATGCAAAAATATCTTACATTCCTGTTAGCACTATCTTGATAATAAATAAGTGATATCATTCCTTTTTTGCACAACACCATGCTCCACATTTTTATATGCACATGCACACATCCATCTCTGTTGGTACAAGATCTTCTGTTTAGATCCTCACCAGCTAAAAATCTTTAGAGCTGCCACTGCTAGTGTGAAAGCTTAGTACAGTTTCTGTCACCTGTGTTCTAACTGGCATTCACCTGCTGATCTTATTTGAAAGGACTTTTAAAGATCTGAACGCAAAAATAAACACATGGATACCTCAGAAAATGGTAATGGATTCCCTTCTGTCCTTGATCACTTGAGTCACATTTCCCACTGAGCTGCCTTCGTGGGACCAAGGGCAAAACTAATCTCGGTGAGTTTATATTAGAATAGCGCTTAGATAAATAAACCAGGCTTGGGAGCAGCAGGTAATCAAAACTGAACACAGCACTAAGGAAAATGGAGACTCAGATGTAGTTTAATGCTGAAGACAGGCATGGCCTGCTCTCCTGGTATGTAATCTAATATCCTCCTCTAAAGCTGGACAATAAGGATATGTTTATTTAACCGTTTCACCAAGGCCTCCGCTTCCACGTCGGGAGCGATGTCCTGACACTGGCATACTGAAAGAATTTCAAGGAAACGGAGTGATCATCCTTAAAGTCACCATAAAAAATGGTATGCACTTTCATCATTGCTCACATAAGGCACTGAACTTGCATTTGGCCACATGCCTCTCAAACTTGTCTTGTTTTGAAGGCCATCTGTCACTTCTACACAATGCTTTATCAGCATTTGAGACATGTTCAGTGCCTCAGCCCCTTCACTTCTACCAAAGCAAATGCATTGATCCAAAGCAAATGATTAAAAATAACGAATTTTCATTTTACTGAGAAGAGATAATTTGTGGGGACCATCACACCTGTGAAACTTCCCACTGTCTCAGGCCCTCTGTAATCAATGCACTCTGCAATAGGCACAGTGCTCTCTCTCTTTAACTGGCTTATACCTGAAATGTATTTTCTGAGGGGAAAATACAGATGGGATATTTGCTCAAGTTGTACAGTGGACAAATCCCTTTGTAATTAAGGTGCACACTTGTATTTCCAGCAATGAACAGGGGAATGAAAAAATAATTGCAGTAATTTAGAAAATAGGTTTACTAGTCGTTTGGAAATGGGTTCTAAGAAAATAAGGCTTGTGTTTGAAGATAAATTCCTTAGCTTTCACTCTGTCAACATATAATAACAAGCTGAAATCATACAAAAGAACAAAGAAGGTAAGCAAATCACATCTCACTCCAGAATTTTTTCCTTACAAAATAACATATTGTTCCTTTGTATTGTAAGTCAGAGTGCTGATTTCAAGCAGTACTTCTAAAAGGCTAGTCTGAGACTAGTATCAAGTAATCAAGTAGGATTTCTGGGAAGCTTTCTGTAAATACAAAACTGGTCAGAGTATATTTGAGGGCAAGCTCAGAAAGCAAATTGCTTTTGATCTAATAGCTCCTTGCAATACATAAGAAAACTGTTGGTTTGGTTTTTTCCAGAGCACAGTGTCCTAACTCAAAAACCTCCTGGCTGTGCACTAATGCAGTGCAATCACAGCCCAGCCTGCTCTTTGATGTCTGTACTGGTGCTGTACACAGGGGCTGTCACTGGGAATTCAATCTCAAAGATGGGCCCTTCAGACACCACCCAGAAAACAATCTGGAACAGAAGTCCACTTTCAGATCTTTCCTTTTCTTCATTTTGACTTATCAATGCCTAAAAACTTGGAAGTATTGGTCCTGGAAAAGATTTATCATAAATTTGTCCTTGACATTGTGTGGCTCATAGACAGATTACTACCCCTTTGGCCAAGTGAAACTACCAAATTTGAAAATAATCCACAACCTTATAACTATATTTTGAAAGGGTACACAAACTCATAGTATAATGTTGCCCCTGGAAGTTATTCTCCCAGCGTAAGAAGATGAAGAACCAACATCCCGCAAACAGTGCTAGACTAAGGGACACACACAGGGACCAATGTGCATCATTCCTGGTGGGAATATGGGACCTGATGTGCAGGGTGAGGGGAGGGAGTGAGACAAGTCTCCCAGGTTTCAATTCACAGGCATCTGGGATGAAGCCTGGACATAAGCCATCCAATAGCCACCACTGCAGGGAGGAAGTGGTTCACCAACACTGCACAGAAAGCCCACCTGAGCGTGGTCTGACAGGCCAGCATCTGAAGCCTCTGCACTTTTCTGTTTCACAGTTTTGTGTTGGCAAGTCTGGATGTCTCCTACCCTCAGTCAACCTGATCAGCAGTCCAGGGTTTGTAGCATACCCCAAGGAGTATCTTGTTCTCTTCTGTCTCGTTGTCTAAGAAGCTCTAATTAAGATATGCATGCAATTTTATGAATAAGACACTTCTGAAGACAACAGACACTGTTTTGAAAACCATCCAGGTAGAGGTGGGAAAACTACATGTCCAAATGCAAAGAACTAGCACCTCTGTTGCACTCATGCAGAACTGATGTTGGTGGCTTTATTAGGGAAATGTCATCACCAGTGTCAGCTATGACTGATAATGTTATTTCTTTTGATCCACCTCTCTGGTTGATCTGGCCTGCCATGACTTTGGGGTCACTTGACTTTGGTCTCACTTATCTAACCAGAAAGGTGTTGGTGGGTATCCATTTACATTTTACTGCTTAAGTACAATTTTTCATTTGAGGGATTCCAGAGTATAGGCCAGATATGGGACCAAATCTGCAATTCCTCTTTGTATGATAAAGCCCTTTGCCTCAGTGTGGTCTTGGTCCTGGGAGTTGTTTTACATTAAATGTAAAGACTGTCCAGTGACATTAGTAAAATCCATATTTTTCATATCTCCTACCCTGTTAAAAGAAAATGAAGCATCAAAAGCAAGCCTTTCAAGAACATTGGTAATTGCTGCCAGAATTTTACACAAGGATAAAGAATGCATTTAGGTTACTTCTGCGTCAGTAGATGAGTATTCAGTGAGCTTCTCGGTTTGATAAGAGACGAGTTGCTCACTGGCTTCTCAGGGTGTAAAACATATGAAACGCCTCACTGAGCATCAAAGGTATCTGACAGAGAGTGGACCCTGTGGATAACAGTGCCACAGCAGGACACGACTCACTGCAAAGTGCCAAAGGAACCACTGTGTCACTGAAGTTGCCAGAGTAAGTATCTGGGGAAAAAAATTGAAGAAAACCTTGTTAAATCTCATGCTAACTGAAATACTGGTTCTTTTATGGGTTAAATTTCTCTTCTGTCTTATGTACAATACCAAACACTTATGCCTTTACTGTTACATTTTCCTCCTACTACTTGCCTCCTTCCCTTCTTATGGCATCTCACTTTTTAATTTAGGGACTCAGAAACTGTCAAGAAATGTGCATGATCTGTACAACAGCAGGGTTGGTAGCCCCGAGTCCAGCTTAAATAAATTATGCCAGAAAACTTCTGTACCCAGAGATGTCCTGTTTGGCAACTCATTTAAAAAAGATGCTAGAGAGGAGGTGCTCCTGTCCCATCAGTCCCTTCCCAGTTTCACCTTGGTGTACTAAAGCCATTGCACAGGGCGGGTGGAGGTGGCTCAGCAGACTGCAGAAGAAGGCAGAACAATCAGACAGGCAATGGAAAGATTTATGGTTTCTCAATGTGCACCTGAGACACATCAAATATTTGCACATTTTAGGAACACAGCTGTGAAGCTAAGATTCAATCTGGCCCTGAAATATTTTATGTGAACCAAAACCACCGCCTAATAGGCTGAATAGCAAAGGGGTGATTGATCTAACTGGAATGAATTATGACAGTCTTTCCAAATTCTCCACTGAAGTAAAACAGAAGCCTAGTTTTCTTCATTTTACTCATTGTCATGATTAATAACAACAACAATAACAACAATGTTATTCCTCAAGGTTCCTTCACATCTGGTGAACAATTTGACATGTCACAAGTTAAAATGAATTTGAAAAATATTACAAAAATAAGTGACAAGTATGCAAAATTGTAAAGGTACCAACAGTTGCTGACAAAAGCCATTTGCAATAGAAAATTTTCACACAAAATTGTGTTTTGTCACACAAATCAATAGTATAATCACTAGAAAAGAAGATGCTGTGTATTTGGCACTGAAATGGACAAATACAGAAGTGGAATTTCTGGCATCCATAGCCCACCCTTCTCAGGCAGAGAAGAAACAATGCTATGTCATGGAACCTTAAGAAGCAAAAAAGCCTATAGACTCTGATATAAATGCAGTCAGCTTGAGTGCTTAGGAGATGGGTAGAAGTCCCAGGGTCCTTCCATCTTCACAGCTCTTGTCTGACACTCTGTGACATACAAGTGTTTCACTCTATGTGTGACATACAGTGTTTCACTAACAAACCAATTATCCAGCTGATAAGGCTGTTTTTAAAGTATTAAAGACAAATATTTCAGAGCTGGGCAGTGCTAACAGCGGTGTACTAACTGGTCTCTTTGTGCCTGTGCATTTTGACACAGTCTATAATTAAATAATCCGTTTCAGTGTTACCCTGTGGAGCCACTGGTTTGTACAGTGCATGGAACACAACTTCTCTGCTGCTGTCAGGGAACTTGGTGAGAAGAGATTTTGGGGGGGTCCTCACTCTGGGCCCTTCCCACACAGCTGAAGCCTAAGTGACAGTGTGCCATCACTACCTGGACTTCATGGCCAGCAGCAAACCACTTCCTAAATGAAAAGGACCCTGACAGAACAGTTTAGTTGGGGACCAGCCTCATGGCCTTCTTAGGAGGAAAACTCCCCAAACTCCCCAAACTCCCAAAAATGTTTCTCAATGTGGTTTATGAGGGTTTTTTTCTGATGCCATCTGTTTGAACATTTTTTTTGTATCCTTATTTCTGCCTCTGGACCTTTCATCTGCCCCATGGATCTGGGGGAAATCACAGATGTCTTGGCTCCTTTGCCTTGGCCATGCCCCTTAGAAGGCTGCATCTCTCATTTTAGCTGGTACCTAACCTTACTTTGTCCAGTCATTTCCTCTAAAAATAATGGTGAAGATGCCCTAGAATTGCCCATCCCAGTTTCCACGTCCCTAGTTTAACCAGATGTAGCAGTCCCAGGAAAAGAAACCATCTCCAAGTATCCCTGGCTGTGAGAAGACTGTGGATTTTCTTCTTGGGAACTGGGCACACATTTCCTGGGCACACATTTCCTGAGCAAGCACAAGAAATTTAAGTTCACTCAGACCTCTACAGATTGTGCAGAGAGCCTTATTACTGAGATCTGTGTCTGTGCTGGGCAGATGTAAGGTGATTTTATGGCCCAGGAAAATCAGGGTGTGTTGCCCTACAGCCCTACAGCTCAGACATCACCTTGCCAAACGTTAAGTATTTTCTTCTAAGTACAGGCTTGGATGAAAATCCCAAATAACCAAATGAAAAAACCAAGAAGGAAATACCCCAGGATCCCCTTCTGTTGAAAATGTATGTCTTTCTTCAGCCTTATTCTCAGAAAAGGCTCGGTAGAATTCAAACCCTGTCCTAATTTTCAGCTTTATGCAGATACCCAGCACAAACAGATATCAATGGCAAAGTTTTGAGTAAATTAAGCTTGTATTGCACAATGACAGAGTAGAGTCAGAAAAGCCTGTTGTGTTGCATCTGTTATTTGGTTCAATGTGCCTGACATCTGGAACGTTAAACTGCCATTCTGATTTTTTGTTAAATTTTTGTCAAATTAGATTTCTTGTGTGTTTTTTGTTCAAGATCTCTGAGGAAACATTCACAGTCTTGGCAGCTTGTGCTATCTCAGCTCTAATAATGCCCGTATTTTGGGAGACAAAATGTACATTGATCATGCTGTGGATTCCTGTTTCACCAGATGCATTGTTTCAGGCCTTTGTGATTTCATACTGGATTTCATCTCTTCTGAAAAGAAAAGAGAGACATGTAAGAGAGGTTCACGAACATTTTTCCCATGAATATATTTGTCTAAAATATTATTAAAAGGGCCTGCTAGGGAGAAAATACAGTATTTTTTCTTTTAAATATTAACATGTGGTTACAGCCAGGTCAAAATTGATTTTTGCATGCTCAGTTTATTACATATTTCTAAGGATTTAATTTTTTTGCTCATTGCAGTAGCACAGCAAAGGGACTCTGACTTAATTGCTCTCAGGAAGAGATTTGGAATAAGAGCCTTGAAAAATTTCTTAATGATCCTGAACTGCTTCTTTTTTTCTTTTTTTTTTCCCTTCCTCTCCAGACTAAAAGCTGTGGAGATCAAAGATGAATGGAGATTTTGGGGTGAGGAGAAAGAAGCTGTAATGTTTCCTTTTTGCATTCAGAAAAGTCAGATATTCGGACGGCTGTTGCAGAAATGAGGGAGGAAAATTATAATGTCTCTCTATTCACCCAGAACCAATGGAAATCTGACTTGTGACTCTTCTCATATAGAAAATAACCAATCTGTCAACAAAGCCCTACTTAATGAAATCCTCGTTTTGTGCTCCACATTGGCTTTTATATAAAAGTGTTGACTGACAAGCTTATTTGGTGTTAGTTTAGGGGTTTCTTGGAAGGAAATAACTTGTCTGAATCACTTCTAAAAATCAACAAAATTAACAAAATACAAACCAGCGACATTCAGTGGCAACGCTGGGTTAGCAGGGCTGCTCTGGATTGCATGGTTTTAGCCATCAAACTCTCAGCACCAGACCACAGAGCAAAGGAAAGAAGACAGAGCAGAAAACTATAAATACTACAGGTTAAAAGAATGCTCTTTCTCCCCCTTCTTTTCTCTTCCTTTCTTTTCCTCGCCTGTACTTTCCTCACACATACTTTGGCATTTATCTACCATGACAAGCCTCATTTCTCCTTTTAAAAGAATGCATAAATGAGCTATGAATATTTGATCCTTTTTTAAACAAATATTTTGGCTTGACAAGTCGCAGCAGATAAGACTGCCCAAGATGGTAGCCAGCTGCTCAGGGCAGGGAGCCTAGGTAGAGCTGGGGCCAGCGCTGGAGGCAGCACCTTTCCCAGGCTGCTGCCTGGGGCAGGACATCGCCCCACAGCCAGCCACCCTCCTGTCCTGCTGCAAACCTTCAGCTCTTCCTCAGCCTGCTCCCAGGCTGCAGGTGATCCTGCAGATTGGTGCTGGAGGACAGCCCTGCCCTGCCTGTGCCCCACTCCAGCAGTCCTGCTGCCTTCCGTGGGAAGAGTCCCGGCTTAGAGCCAAGCACCTCTGTGTCCTTTCAGGACCATGCCTTAGACAGCACATAATTCCCCCTGTTAGAGCTTTCAGGAGGTTCTTACTGGGCAATTTAGCAGACTGCAGTCAATTCAGATTCGCTGCTTTATAGACAACCCACCAGTCTCACACCACAGTGAAATTCAGCAAAGGAAATTAATGAAGGGCTTTTTGGGTACACCTGAGTGGGTTTGTTCACATCGTGTTGCAGGCTTCGTTTGCAAGTGTACTGTTAACTGCAGAAATCATTTCCAGGTATTTTACTGTGCTGGTACTTTTGAGCCAGTGACAAATATACTGATTTTCAAGAAATACCCACTTACATCTGTTTTTCACTAAAACTGTGAGCATCTGAATGTTGCATTTGAATTATGGTACATGGACTTAGCTAAAGTCCTCTTTTTTTCTTGTTTGAAAAAAGATATTTTAGGCATATTTTTAATGGCATAATATGGATTACTTTGAGGGACTTTATCTTGTCATTGAATTTCAATTTATAATTGTATTTTGGGGAAAAATCATTGGGTGAAATAATTAAGAAAATAAAACTCTTATTTCTTGTTATTTTATTTTTTCTACACTTGTCATGATGGACAATCTAAAAAGAGCAGTAACCATTTTCTTGGTGAGGGGAAAAAACCCCAAAAGTTAAAATAGCTTATTAGATTTAATTTCATTTTCAAAAGCTCAGGCAGAATTTTTGGCTTTGCTGTACGTTTGTATCATGGAGAGATAATAATGCATGATTCATTGGAGTTGGTACAGGGTGCCCTTGACTTCAGAAGATTTTCCATTTGTCTCAGGAGGAAAATAGTTATTGACTGGGGAAATCTTTTTACTGAGGTACCTCTTTCCTGTGTGCTTTTCTTCTTTTTTTTTTTTTGTAATATATATAATTATACCATCTTAACATTAGGTAGGGCTGAAAATTACTGATAAGCACAGGAACAGGGAACAATTTAATCACTGCATTGAAAATCTTGTCTGGGACATTTCTTGATTTCCACAGAAGACTCCAGCAAAAGATTCATATCAATTCAGTTTCCAAATATTGCAACCCCCTGCATCAGCTGAGGGGCAGTGCTAACTCATCATAGCACTGCTATGGGAATCTTTCAG
Organism: Fringilla coelebs; assembly: GCF_963513975.1. NCBI lineage: Eukaryota > Metazoa > Chordata > Aves > Passeriformes > Fringillidae > Fringilla > Fringilla coelebs. The sequence goes on from NC_140029.1 coordinate 72,435,119, forward strand.
AGTGTTTTTACTTTAGATACATATCCTCAGCCATTAGACCCTAACCAGTCCCCTGAAATATTGCAGAATTCATTGCAGTTCATGTATAGATTAGAGAACATCAGGACTAGCACTCAAACATTCTCCAGTGCAAAAAAAAAAAAAAAAAAAAAAAAAAATTGTAGCCCATGAACAGTAAAAATGTCACAGAAATATGCTTTCCCTTGCTGCATTGTTTGGGGAGCTTTTGTGGAAAGATGGTGGGATTGGTGAGAGAATGTGCTTTTTTGAATATATAGCATACATTCCTTTGTATAAGGCTTCCACAGATGAAAGTGCTCATGGTAATGTAGCCCTGTGACATTCTGTTTGAAAATATTACTCTTTCTTCAAAGAAGAGAAAGGGAGAAGCTGTAGCTTTAAATTGTATGAGCATGGGAAAATCAGACATGGTAATAAAAGTGGATGTTTGAGTGTGTCAGATAAAATTTATTAGATAGGGGTCTCCAGCTCAGTGCATTCCTATGCAAAATTCTTGGTCAGCTGCCAGAAAGTGAATTCTGAGCATTAGCACAGTAGAAAATATTTATATTGGTGTAAGGCTGCTGGCTGTGATATGCTTCTGCTCTTTTAAAATAGCTTGCCACAAATTCAGAGACGTCAATAGAGGTCAAACTGTAGGGAACTACACAATTTAATGAATCAATTATATGCTTCCACACAATCAGTAATACCATTGTGGAAAAAATGAATTATTAACATGTGAAAATAATTCTGCAACAACACATACAGTAGCAATCAGGGTTCTGTTTCTAAAAACGTTCAGTCAATCTAATTGCTTTCCCAGTGAAGTCAGCACAACAGAATCTCTTTTGTTATGTACTTTTTTTTTTTTTGAGCGTTATCTCCAGTATAAATGGCTGTGTGAAGACATTCCTCAGCACACCTCAGCTCTGGCTTCACTGAGATACTACTGTCAGATCACACTTGGTTAAAACTGAGCCCATGGAGAAGAATAATTTCAATAATTTCCAAATATATTTGATTGCTTTTACTTGATGAAGGCCCACACTTTATATCAGTTCTATTTGCAATGAGTAGGGCTGCCTCAAGATTATTTTCTTCTTGCATCTGAATTTTGGCCCAAATTCTGATAGTACCTTTTCAAGATTTTTCTAAAACTGTCCTTTTTGAAGGAGTCACGCTATCCTCCACACAGCTTTGGCACAAAGAGCTGCCTGGGACAATATTTTCCCGAGGCAGGTCTCTCTTCCCTATGATTTGCTTGTGCATGTAGCCCTTGTGGATACTTCCCTTGAAATTTAAGGGAAAAAACCCCATGCCCTAACTCCACATCCTGCCCAAAGCTGTTTGCTGTGCCACAGGAACCAGATGTCTCTGGTTTTGGTGTGGTCTCACGGGGTGAGTATGAACAGGCAGAGGTAGAGCACTGCTAATAGTCAGCAACTGAATTTCTATTTCTCCAAGGAATACTGACACAAAATAAAAGGCTGACCCTACATCTATTTAATCTTAGCCAATTTTGCTCTCAAAAAATGAAATCAAAACCACATATAAACCATCTAATAAACACTGAGGCTTCAACTATTCTTTCCAAATATGCATTTTTTAAACTATGATCGTGCAAGCAAAATGGCAAAATAAATACTTGTTCATTTGGGCTTTTGACAGCATTTGATCCTTGAGAATTTATCTTTTAACAACGGGAAAAACAGAAGATCAATATAAGGTCTTGATTACTCTGCCATTTTTAGAGCAGAATGCTTTTTTCTATTTCACTTCTGGTTTTCTGAGAAGTCATTTGGTTTACAAAGATACTCACCTCCTTTTAATTTATATTAAGCAGGACAGAAAAAAATTTCCCAGCATCAACCCCAGCTTCCACAGAGTATTAGTATCAGTCAGACTAACAGCTGTTTGGTGAATTTAAACTAATCACAGTTTCCCATTCATTCAGATTCTGTTATTTAAGAAAACATCCAGCTAACTCTCAATTAAAACTAACATACTCACTTCACAGAAATTTTAGAAATACACAAGCTAAACACACACTATGGGCCATGTTCCACATCTGGTTCTCAAATTTTAGAAGAACAATGTAAGTTTTCAGAGAGGTTGAAAGGACCATCCAAAAATAGAACCTGGAGTTATATATAAATAGAGAATCTGGACTGAATGATAAGTCAGCTACTTTCCTTAAGCACATTACTAAGTCAATATTAATACTCCAAATGACAAATGAATCTATAATAGAATCATAGAATAGTTTGGGCTGGAAGAGATCTCCAAAGACCATCTTGAAAAATAATGCCGCTGATGAGAATGGAACCCACATCTAACACCATCAGATTTTGCTGGGCTGTGTCACAAAGATATTTTCTTAATGCATTTTAGCAGTAGCACATCTTAGTAAATTAAATATGCATGATTGCTTAAGCTGATTCAGGAGTCTGTTGGGAACAAACATGTATGGAAGCTGCTGTGTGCATTTAGACTGCTGTGCTGTAGCTGGTACACAGAATCCCTGACAAACAGAGAGTAAAACGTGTTAAACCTCTGTCAGTGAATTTTAAGCTAACATGTCTTATCTTCTAGTTCTATCAAGGAAACTGCATTCATTTGTATCATTAACACTAATTCTTTCCCCTCTGTGGTAATTCATTAAATATAAGATGTAACTTAAACACAGCAAGCAAAAAACCAAGAAGAAACCACACTCCTGTCCTGAGAACTGCCATACATCTCTGTCTTCATTTTCCTCTCTTGATTTGCAAAGCCACAGGTAGCACGTTATCTCCTCCTTAGAGGAAACATTGTTCTCATCAGTCAAGTCACTTTTGAGATTGAAAACTCAAAATAATGAGCTCAGAATAGCCACTGAACCACACGGTTATTTGGGAAGCTTAGCTTCCACCCTTTAGAAGGAATAAATCCATGAAGTAGTAAAATTCACTCTTCTTATAGAGAAATTCTTCCTCCCAAATTGTAAGCAAAAAGTATTTCATAAGTGGTTCTGTAGGATTCTTTGGTCTCATGAGAATGGATTTCATTTGTAAAGACATAGTGAATATATATGTGAGGAAGGATATTTTTATTTTTGCTTGCAATAAACAAGATTTCGTATATTGCTTTGAAAAGTACTTCTTTTACATCTGTGGCAAAATTTCTAAATGGGACCATCAGGTTTCCATTTAGTTTTTGGTGTCTCAATATAATTTTTGCTATGTCTCATGAGATGCAGTGATGCATAGAAACCTAATAGAAGTTGCAACCACACAGGACTTCATGTCACGAAAGGAAGAGTTGGAATTAGAGTGAATATCTGCTCTAAAGCCTGAGGTACATTTCTGCTAGACTGAGTTAGAGAACTTACTGGCACATCTCCATAAACATGACTCTGTACTAGGAAATAGTTAATCTTTTATTACATTGGATAGCCCTGTGGGATTGCTTAGTGATTCATTATAGAAATCAAAGAAAATTCTACAGTATTGTGCAGTTTGGCTCATCCAGTTGGAAAAACCCTAATGATCAAAAAAGCATGTGTTCTTACTCAGATATGTTTTATGACATGACTGTAAAATGTACCTACCACAGTTTTTCATTGTTTCACAGACAATAAGCACAGTCATTTTCAGGTTTCTATTGTTCTGCAGCTAAAGCCATGAATGTCCCCTTGCTCATTGACATGAGTGACATCTACATTTACATCCAGCCAAGAGGCATGATTAATTACTATGTTTGATAAATAAAGTTTATTCTTTAAACGTCTAGAAATTATAGCATTGCATTTGAGACATAGGTCTGAAGAGTATGTCAGCTTCTCAAACATAAACAACAATGTCTGAGAATTTATAACTTGGCAGAAAGGCCTTTTTGAACTAAATCTGAACATTATGCTTGTAGTCCAGAAATCATTTATTTTCTGATACCTGCCAGCCTTACTCAGACAAGGGAGTGCTTCAAATATATTACTTCCATTCATTTCAATGGGAACAAACAGGTAGGAAAGATATTCTGAATTATTCAAAAACTTGATTTCAAGAATTAAATTTCATAAGAGGAGCAGCTGAGGACACTTGGCTTGCTCAGCCTGGAGAAGAAGAGATTGAAGGAAGACCTCATTGCAGTCAGCAACTTCCTCTGAAGGAAAGAGGAGGGCAGGAACTGATCTCTTCTCTGTGGTGACCAGCGACAGGACCCAAGGGAATGGCCTGAAGTTGTGTCAGGGGAGGTTTAGATTGGACACTGGGGAAAGGTTCTCCACCCAGAGGGTGGCTGGGCACTGCACAGGCTCCCCAGAGAAGTGACCACAGCACCAACCTGACAGAGCTCAAGAATTGGACAATTCTTTCAGGCATGTGATGTGGTTCTTGGGGAGTCCTTCAGAGAGCCAGGAGCTGAACTTGATGATGCTCATGAGTCTCTTCCAGCTCAGGATATTCTATGATTCTGTGATTTTATGATTTTTAGGATAAAAAGCCCTAGAAAAAATAGCAGCATGCTTTTATTTTAGCAAACATTTTTAAAGGAAACTTATTGAAGAAGTAATGGAGGGTGAAATTTAAATATTACTGACATCCGAAGAAGTTTTCAAATTGAATCCCTTCTATTCAGATCTGTATTTAAATGCATGTAGTTACCTTTGGTGGGCACCTCACATTAATGAGCTGTATTTTTGTTTGAATTTATTATAATCACATTTGAACAGTGCTCTAGTAATAATGACAAAAGTTCATTCCTATTATGCCTGAGAGAATAGAGGTTTTGTAGAGCCCAGTGGAATTGCAGGCATGCTGTTTCTCACAGGAATGACTGCTTGCAGGAAAGGAGAGAATCTAAGGGTTGGATAGCTTGTCTTAAATTCCCAGGTATTTGAGTAATTCTTTGCCAGTAATTCAATTACAAAAATCCTGAGTTTTCATATCCAATGGCTACCATGTGGTCAAAGGAACTGTCCATCTCATTACAGTAGAAAAATCCAGACCTCTCTGGACACCATCTGCTTCTTGTTTTTTTGGAATTTCCTTATATTCCTCCTATCTGTGGACATTTCCAAACCATACTTTCCCAGTTAATCCCCAGACTAAGCACTAAATTCACGTTAAATTTTGAGCTGCCATTTGGCGTACTAATTGAACAGCAAGGCTTAACATATGCTTTGAATGTTGCTATGGCCCCACAGTTGTCAAATAACTGCCACGATGTTCCAGCCTCTTCAGAGGAGATAATTCACTGTATTAAATGTCTCAATGAGAGGAACAGTTCAAAAACACACCCACTGCAGTTCTAGCACTAAGTGATAAATAACTGAGAAGATTTGAATCTCCGGTTTCTGAGTGCCAGTAATGCTCCATTGCTAGTGTGCCTGATTGAAGAAAGGTTATTTATTATAAATCAGAGATTACAGAAAACAGAAATGTGGCTTATTGGCAGGTAGTTTTCCATTTACAAGCATAGAAGTTTGTACGGAGCTAAAAGTGAACCAGAGTATAAAATGCTATGGAGAGATAAGAAAAGAGAAGTTTTTGCAATCTGTTGATTATAGTAGATATTTTTGCCCCTGATGAAGGAGAGGAATGATGAGGAGGATTTTATTTTTTTAGAAGGTTAATTAGTTATTTTATTATACTATATTATTTTATATTTTATAATATTTTATATTACATTATATTTAAATTGAATTTGTTAAGCACTTTATTTTATTGTGCAGTATTTTGTGATTTTCAGCTGACAGTTTTGATACACACATACATGGATTTAATTGGTTAGTGAATTAAAGTACTTACATTAGTATTTAATTATTAATTTTTTTTAGGTAAACAATTTTTTACAATGTATTTTACTTGTGAATAACACAGGAGTGGTAAATGAGATAAGAATTGTTTTGTTTTTTTTCTCTGAGGTTCAGTGGATGTAAAACTCAGAAATATTCTTGGGAAGAATTGAGTTTGCTTTTTTTTGTGAAGAGAAATGTGGCAACAGCTGAGAACAAAGGTCACCCAAAGCTTTAATCAGCCAGTGGGACCTTGAGCTGTAAGAAACACAGGTCATACACAAGATCTCACGTCACCCCTCAGTAGGGACCAGATCATAGCCCTCTGAGCCATTTTTGTGGATCACATCTACTCTGTGCAGGACCAGTGTCCCCAGCAGCAGCCACCTCAGACAAACTGCCAACCACAGATTTGTGCCCTGTTCCTGTTCCTGCTTTGTTTCTGCCATGTTCCCATTCTCCAGTTCCCCCCATCATTTGTTGTCCAAGCAACAGGCATTTTTTTAGGGTTTCTGCTATTGTAATGTAACAGAGAGTTGCCATATTCTAAGAACTGTTCTGTGACACTGTGAGAAAAATTGTAATGTCTCGTAGGCTTGGCTAAAACAGAAGTGCCCATTTCTTTTCTTTCATTTCTTTCTTTCCAGTGGTCTGGGATTGGGTCATCGCAGAGCTTTTTTTTAAAAATTGGGTTTTTTTACCCTTGTCTTAGTTTCTATGATCCAAACCTCACTCCTCTCATTGACAACTACTAGAATGAAAGATAACAGCTGCAGTGCTGGCAGCATAATTATCTTTCCCATTTCAGGTGTTGATCCTGTAGTTTGATTGATATGAGTGGTAAAACTAGCTTGTGCTGAGCCATTTGCAGAAAGGGAATCTTAGAAGCATGGCATGTTTTTGGTTAACAGCCCACTATAAAATTAGTGCCCTGTGTTGTATTTTGGTTTAGTTTGTTTGATTTTAAGTAGGTGATTAATACTTAGTAAATGCACAAACTAAAATACATACACTGATGTCTGATTGTGTGGCTTTCCACGCTGGGAGACTGCAAAATCTAGGGCTTTCCATGATGGAAACAATGCAGGAGTCTGCAGCGCCCATGTCTCCCATGCTTAATGATGAATTAACTTCAGAACCTCAAGGTGGTTTGGAACACATTTTCTTTTCCACTGTAATGTTTCATGAAGTGTGAGTTGTAGCAATCTTTTTTTTTTCCCTGCAGATGTTGCTGGCAGTGTTACACCACATCTTCTTGTTGATATGGTAGAGGTGATGGAAAGGGAACACGGAACCAAAGTGGGTCACTGTTCTCCCTTCTTGCAAAAAGTTTACAAGAGAAATATTGTGGACCCACTTTGAACAGTTACAGAGCCAGTACCTGAAAATACCTCTTGGGACCTCTGCTCCAATAATTCTTTTAAAGCCTGTGTCTCTGAAAAGGGGACACATGAATAGCAAGTCATCGCGTGTAGTGTAAGTGAAGTGGAGTCTCATATGACAATTTTTTGTCATATCATAAATACATATATCTGGCATAGAGTGCTTCCTGTGGTTTGGTAGGGGTGACAGCTCAGTAACCTCTCTTGCTTGCTCTGTTGCACACCAGATGAGGAGCAGCAAGCATCACCACCCTCTCCCTAACTCTGTGCTTGTGGCTACAGCTGCAGCGGTGGCAAGAAAAAGAGAAAAACAATGCAAGAGAAAAAAGCTGATTGCTAGAAGCTAACTTTGAGTCCTAAGTCAATTTATCTCACCTGAATTTAGAAATGGGATTCAGATCTAGTTTAAAACATAATTTGGTGTCTACACATGAGTTAAATGCCCAAGTTCCCATTACAGACAGTGGATATCTAGTGACAGCAGCCTGGAGACCCATAGCAGCTGGCAGCAGGACTCATTTGCCTTATTATCAGCATCTATTGCCAACCCAGGTGCCCTCAGGAGTCTTACCTGGCCTCCCCTTGCTGATTTGGCAGGGGTGAGTCTCCCTCCAGTGCTGGGTGTATATGTACCAGCTGTGAGGAGCCCTAGCAGGTCTTCACCCCTTCTGCAGAAAATGGCCTCAGGAGCTCGGGGTAAAGTGACCACTGTTGACATTCACATGCCTGAGACTCCTGTGATGGAAAAAGAGAAGAGATCAGCATTCCTAGGGGATAATACTCCCAAGCTATTCTAGGTTCTATCATGAAATTCTGCCATAAAGGAATCTGAGGGGATTTACGTACCTAGTTCCACATTAAATGCCCTGAAGGATCCAGGTCATCTATATGGGACTGGTAGGTATGACAGTGAGCCCACAAGGGATGTGAAGTCTTTCCTCAGCTGTCAGAGGCCAGGCAGGATGTCTTTGTTACCTATAGATGCCTCTGTCTTGTCACTGAAGCTCTCTTTCTCCTCCGACCAGCTGAGATGCAGGTCCTGTGCTGCACAAGCAGCTGCAGCTGGGTGGGATGAATCCTGACCCAGTGGCTGTTTCCAACACCCTGAGACAGGATGTAAGTAGCAAATTAATCACACCTTTCCTATTCCTATTCATTTGGTCATAGATACCCAAGGCCACTCGGCTGGCATGGCATGCAGGGATCATGGAAGCAAGAACTCAGTTTCCCTGAGAGCCATATACATACATATATATGTATTATAGTTGTCTATATTTATATACTCTATATATACATATTATATGTGCATTTTACACCTTTATAAAACATTGATATTTTAAATAAATGATATTCTATATAAAGACTTTATATTTTATAGTAAAATAATTTATTTGTGTGATCTATTATATGTATATAATATATGCATTACTTCTATACAGAAATCTTTAGGAAACTAGCTGTTGTAGCACAAGGAAAAAATTAAGGAAGCAATGAAATAAAATAATGGGAATGAGACTGTAAGTCTAGTGCTAACAGAAAAGCAAAGGATGTTTATTTAAAAGAAAAATGGAAACGCAATAATTCAAAGTGCAAGAAAAGAGTAAAATACACAGGAAAAGCTAAGAGAAAAATACATATAAGTTTTGGGCTAACTATGCTAGTACATAAAAATGGTATTAAGTTTCAGTCCAATGGATAATAAGTTTTAAAAGTAAGTAAGTTTAAAAAGAAGTGCTGCTGTCTTAAATGTCCTTATTCAGTAGCTTTATACTAATAAGTGGATTTTTAAGGAATTTTTTTGTTAGAAACCAGAGAGATTCAGTAAAGACCCCAGTCTCTTTGTACTACTACAGCAATTGTAAATGCAGCACGCAGTTTATGGAGAGACAATTTAAGGGTCAGGATTTTGCTGACCTCTGAAAACAACAAACACAGCACCTGATAATAGTGTTCTCCAGCTACTGCTGAACCTGTCTAAGCTTCAGGGAGTGACCCAGACATGAAAGAACTTAGATACTGGCAGACCAAATCAGCAGACCAATATTATCTCTTTGCCTCCTGCTTCTCCTCTGTGGGCTGGTACCTGTTATCTCCTGTTTCATACTTTATGTGAAACACAGCCCACCCACTCTAATTGTCTAGTTAGGTGCTTCAGCAATGGCTCACCGAAATGTAGGTTCCTGGCATTGGTGGGCAAAAAAAAAAAAAGGGGGAACAATTCCATCAGCCTAAAATAATAAAAGTTCCCTGAAACTAGAGAGAGATTTCCAGTACCTTTGAAAACCCACGGAAGTTTCTGCCAGACAGTGTTCAGGATTTCTCTTCATGACAGCATGAGAAGCTCAGGCCCATTCAGAAAGTGAGCAGTCAATGAAGTCATGTTTCTGTCTCTTTGGCTGAAAGCCTGAGGACCTGGTGGGAATGGGATTTGCTGGAGCAAATCCAGTGAAAGACCACAAAGTTGATGCAGGGACTGGGAGGATCCTTCATAGCCAAAGAGGATGCGAGAGCTAGAACTTTCCAGCCTGGAGAAGAGACAGTCAGGTGGATTTTACCAGTGTATATAACTATCTGAAGGGAGAGAATGAAGATGAGGGAGCCAGGCCCTTGTCAGTGGAACCTAGTGACAAGAGAAAGGGCTATGGGCACAAAGTTAAACATGGGAGATTCTGTCTCAACATCAGGAGACAATTTTCCTGCGAGGATGATCAGGCAATGGGGTAGGTTGCCCAAAGAGATTGTGGGCTCTCTGGTCTAGGAGATATTCCAAATCCATCTGGACATGGTCCTGGCAACTGGCTGTTGCTGACCCTGCTTGAGCACGGGTTTGGACTGGTTGACCTTAGAAGCTCCCTTCCAACATTTCTCATTCTGTAATTCTGTGAGCTCCGGCTTCTTACTGATTTCACCTGCCCCACCAGATATGGAACATATGGATCATAAACACAGCACCCACTGATGACATGATAGCCCTGTAACCAGGGCACTGCCCCAGGCCTGGACCTGCCTCCCCAACCTCCCTGAGCAGGAGCTCCTAGCATGTCTTCCCAATGTTGCATTTTGAATCCAGACTAGCTTGCAAGCAAGAGGAATGCTCAGGTCATTCAGATGGGCAAGGCAGAACCCAACTTTTCCCTCTACTCTCCCCTATTTAAAAACTTTTTTTTTAATCCATAATGACACATTTGCATTCAAGACAGCAGTTCCTGGAACACCTTGCAGTGTCATAGAATCACTGTTTGGGTCCTTCACACTCAGCCAGCTCCAACATCTCTGCTACTTGTACGGGTGCCCATGCATTGGCTCACAGCGAGGTCAGGAACAAGCACCTTCTTCTGCTGTGAGGTCTGTGGTCTGGTTGGGTTTGGGCTCTTGGCAGAAGTTCATGTCCCAGCACTCCTGGGAAAAGCAAGTCCTGATGTCCTACACCATCCAGATGGGGAAGACAGAGGTCAGTCTGGCCAGAACAGGGCACAGTTATTGGGTAAGGAACTCCTTTTCAGCTAAAAAGCTGCACCTTCCCCAGGGCAAAGACAACGGCTTCATTCTGTATTTGAACCATCCCATCTTGCCTGGCCCAGAGCAGACACTCCCTTGTGCTGCTGTCAGTACAAATGCAAATAGCAAGCTGTGTCCAGAAACCACCCAGTGACAGGAAAGCAAAGAGAAAGAAGCAACCCTTCACAGCTCCTAATTTGCTGCTGGTTTTTTAAGCTAGGAACCGACGGTGGTGTCAGTCGGCAATGAGAAAGTTACAAGTACTGCTCTAGGGATGACACAGACACATTTTTAATGATTGAAAGGCTCTGACTCAATGGGGAAGCAACTTTTTGACATTATATATCACTGTAAATCAAGGTAAGTTTTGGGGACATCCCAAAAACAAGCCAGTTCTTTTCTGACTCAATCTTTCCTAAAGTTTTCTAAAAGGTCCAGATTGAGCCAGACAGTCCAAATCCTATTAAAGTCAGTGAATTCATGTAAAAAGGAATGTTTCTTGGACTACAATAAGGTTTCCTACCAATTTTCCTTTGATTATATTACAGATGACAGTTTATAATAGAACTGCAGACTATAGTAACACGGAAAAAACCCATAAAATTTAACATTTATATTTTTCCAACTCCTTGTCAGACATCAGAGGGATTTAAAAAATTTAGCAAGGAATTTACAGCTTGACACAATCACTCGTGCAGTAAAAATAATATAAATATCAAAAGTAATATCCTTCATTCCATCCTTCCCCCACCATTGAAAAAAAGCAAATTGGAGAAGTATTAAAAAATAACTTGGACTCCCAAGGTGAAGCTGATAATAAACACAAAAAGTCACAGGGAAACAATTTTTTTCTCTCTGTATGAGAATGCTCAGCCAGTATATTCTCTATATGTCAATGGAATACCCTTTCTGAAAAATCTGTGCATAATGTATCTACCACCTTCTTTTTTTCCTATAGGTAATTCTATACATGGGCCAAGGAGCTTTTAGAAGAATTTGAGTTCCTTCAAGGAGCAGCAAAATGTTTAAACCTCATTTTTCAGCTGGGAGTTTTTCTATGAATAGCTCATTAAAAACTGCGGGCGTACTCACTCGAGTATTTCTGCGTGGGAGCAACCCTAGGCAGGTGTGTTATACAAGGAACTGCTCTGAGAACATTTACAGGAGTTAAATTATTCTTTTGAAATCTGTGGACTGAGCCAGTAACCGAATCACCGTATTTTCCATGGCATTCTCAGTGGCACAGGTGGTATCACTGCATGGAGAATATGAATGTTTCTTTGGTGTTGGTTCCTTCACAGTAGTGCTTTGCACATTCAACTCACAGTCCTTTTGTACCTTTTGGTAAAGGGTGTAGCACTTTTTTACTACATATATTTATTTTCTTTCATTAAAAACTCAACCAAAGGCATTCAAAATTGTCCCTATGATGATTTTTTTAAAAGTTATTCATGTATATTAAGATTAATTATATATATACCCATATTATACGGCTGAAGGGAAAAACCAGCTTTCCTCATGTTATAATAATAGGCACTTTGAGTAAAAGGCATATGGAACAAGAAGATAGTATACAAGCAATAGTTAAAAGCATGAGCAAATTCTCAAGATTAGGACTGCAATCTACTAGTAAACATTGAGCTCAGATAAACATAGAATTACAATATCAGATTCCCTGTAAAATTATTTTTTAAATAGAATTAACACCAAAATATGGTATGACCATGGTCAAAAAAGACCTTTTCCTCTCATGAACCCCTCTTGATGTTCTCCCTTCAGCGCAAAGGAATTTTAGTTTATAGAGACGCATTTTTTCTATCTAATTCTCTACCTAATTTTGAGAATTAGGTCAAACATTTAAACATTAGGTTAAGAAACGTTTGCCCCATCCAAGACTATTCTCCTCATTAAAGTGTTGTAGATGCTTTCTGCCCCTGGAGAAATTTTAGGCATATGTACGAGGCAGGGAAATGAAACATAAAAAAAAGAAAAGAAATTCAGTCTCATCCAACTTGCAGTCCAGACAACGAGGAGCCTGATGATGTAGTGAATGCTGCAGAAAAGGAACTCAGTTTGAAATCTGATTGTTTCATGCAAAAAATTTCCACAGGTATGAGAGCAGATTATACTCCAAGGCATGAGATATCTGAATCAGGTGAAAAGACTAAGCAATGGGTTTATGAGATTTCAGCTGATGTCTTGTCTCCTATCTGGGAAGAATTTTTCTGTTTCTTGTACCTAGAGAGGATAACTGACCTATCCCAAATTCCTCAGGAGTCAAAACGAACCAAGTAAATTCAGGGAGAAAGTTGAGCTCTCTACAAAACCCTTGGGTGTGAAATACTACAGGGACTGAGACAATGGAGAGAGTACAGAAAAGCACCTCAGAAGTGGCTTTAAAAGATTAGGGGGCAAGTGTCTGTGCAAGAATGGGTGCCCTGAGGGGAAATGGAAGTGATGCAGAGAAAGCAGCATGAGACCCTGAATCCTTAAGGCATTTTCTCAAAATATGGCTGGATGACAGTTCCTACATTCACAAATGTAATAAAGCCAAGTGCAAGGAGTGGATTTAATTGTTTGTCAGCGGTGCCAGGATGCTGTGCCTTTCAGTGGCACAGTACTCAACACCTGCTTACCTTGGCTGGTGGTAAGAAGAAGACATCTCTGTCCTGCAGGTCCATGGGAATGCCAGAGCTCTTGTGGCACAGCCTGAGGTCAGGACCCCATCAGGCTCCTGTTTCCTTGTGGTTGGATGAGGACACCAAAGGAAATATGTAATGTTGGAAAGACCCTTCAAGAGGTGTGAACAGCATCTTCTTAGCAGGATACTACTGCTGGGCCTGTGGATCAGGCAGAGGTTCAAGAGGAACAGAAGACAGAGAGCCCATGTTCTCCTCAGCCAAAGCAGGGCAAGGGCAGGAGGGCTCAGGCAAGGCTGGTTTGTCTTGTCTATGACACTGGAGGAAAGAGAACATCATGAATTCAGACTATTTTTTGGTCAGAAGAGTTTTCTTTCTGTCCATGGCCAATGCAAATGTTGTCAGAACAGTCTGTTCAGTCCTAAAAGGACTGTATAACCCAAGTAAGAAAAAGTTCTGTTTCTCTAACTATCCTGAGTTTTTTTGCCAAAGGGCAGTGAGAAGAAGAACAGGAAAAATGGGAAGTGAATTTCTTGCTGTTATGAGAAGCAAGCACCTAAGAAGCCACACTGTCTCATTCTGCTCTCAAGAGCATGTGTGACGCTGAAAAAGGCATCCAGGTATCCAATTACAAATCTCTGTAGCAAAGTTTAGGAAAAGCTTACCTGAATCATCTTCAAAAAACCATAAATTGTATTTGAACTTTTCTCTTTATTGATGGTTGGTCTGGAATGATTTTTCTTTTTCACTTTGAGGAGGAATAATATTAGTGTTTGCAAACATATGGATATAACAAATCCAACCACCTAGATTATTTAAAACTAAACACAGAAAAAACCCCTTGTTATTCCCTTAAGCTGGCAATTAAATGTCTGCCAAAATCAGAAATTAATTCAGGTTTTGACACTGTAGCTCTGAAGTCTTGAATAATTATTTGTCTCTGGATTTGTTTCCAGACAGACTGCCAGATCACCATACTCTGCAATTACTATTTCCAATTCTCTGTAGGAACCAACATTTTGGTGACTATTTAGAAATATTATCATAGAGAAACAAGTACAATGTTGCTGAAAATATCTTGATAACACCTTTTTTCTTTACTTAATTTTAAATTATTATGAACTTTTAAATTTATTGGCATAGCTAATCTAATATATTATCATGGTCAGTGAAGTACGTTGCACAGTAGAATCACAGTAGCTGCATACCACCCCTATGTCAGCAAAGTATTACAAAGATCATCATTCTTCAATAACAATTACAACACTTATAAAGCCAGAAACCTCTCTAATATTTGTATTAATGTGTCAATAATAAATTAACCAATAAATGATGCACAGGGAATCACAAGCAATAAATGCTTGGCTGACTTTACTATTCACTATAATTTATGCACCTAGAGTTTGCCTAATAGCACTGTTATAATGGTATTAGGACATTGTTATTGTGTTTTATTAACTTGACTTTGCTATGAAGAAAAAATTTATGAATTACACTGTGCTGACTTCATATTGAGTCATTCATCTCATAGATACTATAAGTTGTTTTTCCTTAGGAAATGTTATTTTAATCAATAAGAAGTTAATCTAATGTTGAAATAAAGTAACCAAAGTAATCAGTCTTTGTACTTTTTTCAAACCTTCAAACATTTTCAGATTAATTTTCCAAGTAAAAATCTGCTGCAAGATAAAGAACTAGAGGAACCACGAGTAAATGTCAAAAAAAGATCCACAAGGATTGTGAACCAGTCCCCTGCTCAATTATTCTGCCATTATGAACTGAGTGTGAACTGATGGTAATTGAAGTGAGAAAGGCACTAAAACATTTTCCAAAGCACCATCTGCAATGAATCAGAGGAATGAAGATAAAATGACAAGGACATTTAATGACAGGATTGTGCCCCTGCCCGCCTTTCTGCTTAAAAAGGTCTGGCTGAATTCCAGTTAGAAATGATCCCAGCACAATGAGTATACCATTTCTCTGTCATGTGTAACTGGGTTTCACAGAGATATTTGAAGAATGCAGTTAAGCATCTCTTTGAAATCTGGACTGTTCCCAACCTTTCCAGTGCTCATGATACTCTGAGTTGATCTCTTTTCCTCATATTTTTTTCTATCCCCAAAAAGAAAATCTGTACAATTTGGGAGGCACCATCACTGGTAATGAATGCACCTTGGTATTACGCCTCATGAGTAAATGAAGTGTATGCAGGATCTTCTCAGGCATTCCTCCTTTTCCTCACAGCCCTCCTCACTTAGTCATATCCTCTCATAACACACCAGAGACCCTCACCTGCATTGTCCAAGTTTGGAAGTAATGCATCCCAACAAAGAGGAAGTCAGGCAAAAACTTCAGGAGATCTGCAAGCGTGAAAAAGGAGCAAGATCCTGGACAAGCACAGACACCAAAAGAAAACCTAAAGAAGGTGGATATAAGGGCAGGTAGCCTGGGAGGAAGACAGGAAAATTGCATGAGCATTCAAGGATCAGTTAGGAAAGTTGGTGCCCTGAGAGAATTTAATCTGGCCAGAGAGATCAAGGGCAAAGAAAAGCTTCTATGGGTACACTGCTGATAAAAGGAAGAGTAGGGAAAATATAGGGCCCCTCCAAAAGGAAATGGAAGACCTGATTACCTGGCATACGAAGAAGTTTGTTGTACTCAACAATTTTTTTGCCTTGTTCTTCAGTGACAGGTGCTCCAGCCACACCACTGAGTCTGAGAAGGCAAAGGCAGGTATTGTGAGAATGAAGAACCCCCTGCTGTGGGAAAAGGTCATGTTCAAGGACATCTAAGGAACCTGAGGGTGACCTGAGGGGCCTGATGAGTGCATCTGTGAATCCTGAGGTAGCTGGCAGAAAAGGTGGCGAAGCCCCTCCCTATCCATTGAGAGCAGCAGTGAGGAGAAGGGCTTGGGGCTGTTGGTTGATGAGAGGCTTGATGCGACCCGTCAGTGTGTGCTTGCAGCCAGGAAAGCCAGTGGTGTCCTGGGCTGCATCCAAAGCAGCGTGGGCAGCAGGGCAAAGGAGGGAATTCTGCCCCTCTGCTCTGCTGAGGTGCCACCTGGTGTGCTGCATCCAGCACTGGGGTCTCAACAGAAGAAAAGGATGGACCTTTTAAAGCTAGTCCAAAGGAAGGCTACTATGAAGACAGGCTGAGAGAGCTGGGGTTGTTCAACCTTGACAAAGAGAAGGATCTGGGGAGTCCTTAGAGCAGCTTTCCAGTGCCTGAAGAGAGTGGGAGAGGGACTTTTCATGTAGGGATGCAATGACAAGGCAAGGGGAAAAGCTTCAAACGAGAAGATTTAGATTAGATGTTAGGAAGAAGTTCTTCCCAGTGAGGGTGGTGAGTCATTGGCTGCCCAGAGAAGCTGTGATGCCCCATCCCTGGAAGTGTTCAAGGCCAGGCTGGCTAGGGATTTAAACAACCTGATCAAGTTGAAGGTGTCTCTGCCCATGGCAGTGGATTTGGAAAGAATAATCACTAAGGTACCCTCCAACCCAAACTATTCTAGGATTCTATGAAATAAAGGCTTCCAAAGACCAAATCCCTTTGGAAAGAAAGTTCTTCCAGTATAATCCTTTCATTTATTTTCTTCTAAAAAGTTTCTTTCTCATTAAATTTCAGGTCATGATCCATTCATCTCTAAATGAACCAGTTCTCACATAATTACTTCATTAAATTTTCCAAGTCCCCCAGACTTTGGGGCTTTCTCATACTTTTTCTCTGGTGTGGGCAAAGAACTGAAGAAGATATCATACATTGCAAGAATGATAAAATACTGTGAAAAGCCAAACTAATAGCAATGGTATAATGTTACTAAAATTGGAATGCAAAAAAAAAGACAGTTGAAAAAGTCTTTTTATCTTGAATAGTTAGCAGAAACCTTACATTTAAATAATAAAAACAATAATTCCATTAAATAGAATTTCATTCACATCATATTGATTCCACTCTGTCTGTTATCTGATTACTTAAAATTAAGATAGGAAAGCATTTATAATCCTTTGCTGACAGGGAAAAAGAAAACAAAATTATTTCAAATCATGGGATGATGCTGTCTAGCTGGTGAGACCAGACTATACAAGATCATAGAATCATAGAATATTCCAAGTTGGAAGGCATCTGTTAAAGAGATGAAGTGTTTGATCTTCAGTTACCACATTGCATGGACGTTCCTGCATAAAAAGGTTTTGGCTTCCTATCAAAGCTGAAAATATTTATGGGTTTGCAACTCAGTTTTTCCAACAACAGTCTAAGATCCTTATGTCCCCACAGGTATCTTTTATGAGAAATTTGTTTTGTTTAAACTACCTTCCCCCCTCCCTTCTCAACACTTACAACATTTATTTTTTATCTTCTATTTTCTGAGTTAGTTTTGAATTTACATATCTGAATGTTACTGTAAGAAATGTAGGACATGGAATTAAATTTTTACATCAGTACATATTTTCACTGTTAATTGAAAGATGCAAATTTTGTCTGTCTTAACCTTTCTTGATTTTTTTTTTTTAGTAGGAAGTGGCTCAAAAAGCAAGACAATTCACTTGTATAAGAAATACTTCCATTAAACACACAGAAAATATGCGGTACATACAAGACACATAATCTATATTATATTGGAGTAAATTTAACCTTTTCATTTGAAAGTCTCACAGCAAAAGGAAAGAAACATGCAAGGCTTAGGTTCAGAGCCCTCTAAAGACACTAGGACATTTACCAGGCTAAAGTGAGAAGAGATTAGATTTTTAAACTATTCCATTTCTACCAGTACTTTAGGAGAGTGAAGTGTATTTCCATTTTAAGAAACCACCTGTCATGCCATGCATAATCAGTGCTAAGGGGGAGATTAGCATGGGTTTTTTCCACAGTAAATACAGCAAATACTGGCTGTTGAAAAAACCAAAAGTATTTCTAATTTTGGGCGAACTCAACAACAGTTCTGGATGAAAAGGCAAAGGAAAAAGTTTTGAACTGGTTTAAAATATTTTATTTCAGTGTTTTTAAATTATCTGAGGATTTTTTTTCAAAACAGTGAAATTTTTTTTTTCTTTTCTCAGTTACAGAAAAAGAGGATTTGCTAGTGCAGGAGAGGAATGCAATGAAGGTAAATAGGAATGTGTAATGCAGCTGCAAATGACAAGACAGAATAAAAAATGTGTGAACAAGCAAGAAAGCACTCTCCAGTTCAGGAAAAGGGCGCTGAGTCTGTGTAGGTGAGCAGAGCCTGGGAAGCCTCCTGCCCACCTCTCCCCACTGCCCTGGCCATGGCATTTGGCAGGACCTCTTTCCAGGTGATGTATGGAACTACCAGGGGTAAGGAATGGTGATGCAGAACAGAGACAGGCACATATTTGGCTCTGCTCCAT
Source organism: Fringilla coelebs (assembly GCF_963513975.1). Taxonomy (NCBI): domain Eukaryota; kingdom Metazoa; phylum Chordata; class Aves; order Passeriformes; family Fringillidae; genus Fringilla; species Fringilla coelebs. The sequence goes on from NC_140029.1 coordinate 72,453,780, forward strand.
GCCACTAACAGCAGATCTTTGAGACTTTGCAGCTCCCCAGCAATCCTCGCTATAGGACATGCGTAAGTGGTCCTTGCTGTAGGATGTGCATAAAGCTACGAGCAAATAGAGGGTAAGGCAGCAATTATTTGAAATACAGGCTGCCTTAATGGTCACATGAGCTCCTCTAAGGGGAAACAAACCTTAAAATTAAAGCAGTCAAAAGCTACGAATTAAATAAGCACATTTTTCCATATTCACATTTTGTACTTCTGCACCTGCGTTGATATTCTGTATTGATAAATGAATTTATATAGTTGGTTTCACAAAGACAGTGTGTATATCACTACCATCTGTGCACCAAAACTTTTAAAATATACCGTATCAAAAAAAAGTTGGCATTAAAAACATTCTAAAACTGTGACTGATTATTCCAGGCTCTTAAAATTTTTTATCATATTAGGTTTTTATTAGAATTTGGTGTAGGGTAAGTAGGATGAATTTCCAAACCTTAAAAGATCAGGCAAAAGAAAAAATGATAGCAAGTAAATCCTTATAAAAGCAGTATCGCATCCAGAAGAAACATGTCATTTTGGGTCTTCCAAATACTTTGAAAAGAATAAAATGTGGTTTGGAAAGAAGTGTGGTATGCTTTGAAATTCCAGCTGAAAAACCAAGGAAGACCTATTTGTTTTCTTTTGTCTTTTCATGCAGCCCTTCTGGATTTTTTTTTTTTTTTTTTAGTATCTGTAAAGCATTTTCAGACCATTTTGTATGACAGGTTGAATATACATCATTATTTTTGTTGCTGGGACAAATGAGATAATCGTAAATGTTTTGTCTACAATAAGAAAACTGCTATCAATTTATGTGGGATATGCAATAAAGCCATGGGCAAGCACGTGGTACTGTGGGGTGGGGATCAGCAGCTTTTGGTGTCGATTGACAGAAGAAACAAAACTGAGATTTTTATGGAGGAAAGAAGTTCTTTACAGATTTCACTTTGTGTCAGAGGCAGACTTGTTGCAACAGATATCTGAGCATGACATGCAGGTGGTAAATCACTAAGTCACACTTAGTTGTCAATGGGCTTGTGCTTTTAAGTCACCAATGGCTCTGAAATTTCAGAGATAATACTTACTTAGGGATGATCTGCAGCACTAGAAGTGAGGGGGGAGACTCCCTCTTCCCCCTGACATCTGGACCATGATAACACTGAAGGAATCCCTGAGGTCAAACTTGGCCCAAAGAATCTCTTCAAACACCTGCATCTTGAAAGGAATTTTCCATCCTTTCAGCTCCCACTTTTCTGCCAAGGAAGCACAATAAATGTAGGAACATAATTCAATGAGATCTTTTCTTAAAGCTGTGCATATCTTTCTGTCTCTCTAGTCTTTCCCAAAATTCGAAAAATGAGAGAGTAAAAGACACACAGCAAGTACATGGTGATCCTTCCCAGCTTCTGGATGTTGGTTGTTGGGGGCCTTTCTGTATTAAGGTTGCATTCAAGGTGTTAAAGTTAAAAGCTATAAAGAGATTTATTTCTGAATAATTTAAAGAATTCCTTTTGAATCCATGTGTAAATTTTTCCTTGACACCATCTGACAGCAAAAACTTCTATGTTGTATTCTGAACTGTGCAAAAATATATTTTTTAAATTTAAAACTTACCTTCAGGTGTTGGAATCACAGTCCCTGGAGGTGTTCAAGGAAAGGCTGGCTGTGGCACTTAGTGCCATGGTCTTGACATGCTGATGTTCAGTCATATATTGAACTTGATGATCTCAGAGGTGTTTACCAACCTAATTAATTCTGTGATTCGATTTTTACAGGGTGTCTCTAAGGCTCATGTGAGAAAAGGCGAATATTTCCATTTTTTCCAAGCCCTCCATATTAGTTATGATTTTATATTTCTCTCTAGTAGCCCTATTCTTTCGGTTTCCATGTAGAGAAAAACTTTCTCTGATATTTTATTCCCAGCAGTTTTTCGTTGCCTGGAAGCACCTCCATAGATATTAGCATTCTTGTGACATTTTCCTTTTTTCAGTTGCTCTATACCCTTTTGTGCAGTGATCAGAGTGAAGAGCACATCAGAGATCAACGTGATAGCATAATATGTTTTTCTATTTATCAGTTCCTTTCTTAGTAATTTCTAGCACTCTGATGTACATTTCTGTCACCCTAACCCTGTACCCCCAGCTCCCTCACAACTGATCACTGAGTTAGTGAGGTTTTTTTGGGAAATAACCACAGGGATTTCAAGAAATTTCTCCTTGGTAGACATAACTTAAACCCTATCACTGCATATTTATCATTAAATATGTTCTAGCCGATGAGCCTTAGTTTGCATGCACTGACCTTTAGCTCAATCTCGCGTTTTATTGTTAAATCTATTAAGATTATGACATTCTGATGGACCTTTGAAATGAACTTTAGATTTGACTGTATAAAAAAATTATGTCAGAAGACTTTGCTTCCTCGTTATTCACATACTTTTCTACTTTTGTTATGAATATGCTGAAGATATTTTTATGGCTCTGTAACTCTTCCACCGTGAAAATCACTTTCTTATTGCTACAAATAATTTCATATATCTTAGAAAACTATTGCTCAAAAAAGATGTTTTTGGTCTCTCACAAATTACCTCATACTCATCTCCAACCTGTAAGACCCAGATGCCCAGCTTAGGACCATCACCTTTGCAAATGTCTGTGCTCACAAAAAGTAAAACAAACACACATCATCAACAACTGCAAGAAATGCAGATACATGCTCATAGTCTACCTAGGCTTTTAAAACTTTTTTTAAAGCTGAAAGACAGTTATCAAAACCGGGTTCTCACCTGTTTGAAAGAATACTTTAAATAGACCAGGTAAGCAGTGTGTGGAAATGGATGTGGAAAAAGAAGACCAAATTATTTCATCATAAATCTCTTTTTCTTCAAGAGACGAAAAATCTACATGGCAATTTCTTGTCATTGTGGCACCTGGTTATATTTCCCCATTTATCACTTACTTTTGCAGTGAACTCCTTGTAGGGGTTGGATTGGGTAAAGCCTGAGCATTGCTAAAAGGGACAGAGCATCTGGGTGACAGTAAACCATCAGTGTTAGTTTGTGTCTGCACTGTCCTAAATCGCCAGCTCTTGGGTTATCTGGTTCACAGGGACTGTACCAGCAGCCCAGTGGTGGTATCAATGATGGAATTTCTAATGCAGTAACTGATTCAAAAAATTACCCTCAGGGAAAGTGTGTATCCATTTTGCTTCATTTGTCTAAATGGTAGCGTATAGTAAGGCAGTGAAAAGGGATGCAAAATATGCTTTGCCCTACTTTCGTGAACAGTTCTTACTTCTCATCTTATATGAATGATAACTGTAATTAGAAAAGAGACAGCAAGGTATTTTCTGCCCAAAATCACACAAAGTGTACACCTGCCAGAGGAAAAAAAATGCTCAGCTTACGTGGTTTACACTAAATCAGAACCAAAGTACCTTATTTCTTTATAAACTATGCATCATTAACTGGCAATGTCTGAATTACTTCAGGATCAATATCAGCGATACAGCAGACAAATTGTAATACTAAACACAAAACACCAGCAAACACCAGCAGATTTCTAATCACCCTTGTACATCCAACCCAGAACAGTTTTGGTTGCACAAACAGACACTTTCACGTGCCCACCTACTCACTGTTTGGATTACAAGTTCACTCCCCAGAAGGGGACAAAGCCCACACCAATGTGCCCACAGCAGTGAGGGTGGTACCTGGGCTCAAATGCACGTCTCCCAGGTGTGGGCACCCTTGGCATCTTTCTGTACTGTCACTCTGCTTGGATTTCAAGTATGGGCTGTGTGGGCATCCCCACACAAATATTTATTTTCTTGCAGTAGCCTTTCCCTGAGTCATACTATGCCACTGAGATTCAGACATACACCCACTGGCATGCAGAAATATGGATTACATATATATATATAAAGAAGAGAAGCATTTCAACAATGATACTTTTGTATAAACTGGTCTATTCCTCATATGAGTTTCAAAACAGAATTCTTTGCTAGGGAATTCCTATCAGAAACCTTGGAAAACTTGTAAAAATACCTTATATTACAGCTGTCTGGTTTAGTCATTGTCATAGTCTTTCACTACTAACAGTTCCATTATATAGTAAAGAGAGCAAAAAGATGGTTTTGTGTGCTTGAAAACCAATTTATTCAGTTTTCTTTACATCTGATTTATATAAAAAAGTTGAAACAATGCATTTTAAATTAACTAAAAATAAAGCCTTTGAAAGAAAGGCTGCACAAGATGTGATTTGGAGCAAACTGTGCCACGCCCTGTGAACCAAGGCTTCACCAAAATAGACTGGAGAGCACGCTCTGACGTGTTTGCACAGTACATGGCCAGTCCAATGCTTTCTGCTTTCAACAGGAGCCAGGAGAGTTAGGCAGAGCTTTTGAAATGCCTTAAGGCATGGAAATATGAAACAGTAATGGTAAACTATAAAATGATTGACTTCTGTGGCTTAGTGGTGGCTGGAATTAAAAGCACACAGAATATCCTTCACTTCTGGCGATGCAGGTGACGTGGCACATCTTGACCAGCATCGGGCTCTGCAGTCAGCTGCCCCACAGAGTTGTTTGAGTTTGGGTGTGTTTGGGGTGATTTTTAGACTACTTTTAAGTTATTTTCAGAGGGTGGATTCACAAAGGCACATACTCAGAAGTATTCACACTGTTTGCTAGAGCACCTGACAACAGGGCAGACACTAGGAGGCTACAGGAAAGAGATTGCAGAGCTTTTCCAGTGACAAAAGCCTCCACTTGCCCACTGGAGGGGCCTGGTGTAAAACCATGGACTTAGCCAAGGGTTTGCCATGGAGAGACACAGCTGCTGGTGGCCAAAGGACCCTGTAACAATGTAGGTCAGGCAAGAAGTAGTGGAGAAGAATTTCCCAATCTCTTTATTCATCATCTATGTTTAAAAGTGTTGAACAACTGTAGCTGTTCATCTGTTGAAGAAAAGGGTTTAGTTTTGGTGGCTGTTACAGTGGTATAAATCAACGTGGAGTTACCCCATCATGGCAGGGTAAGTAAGGCTGGGCTTATGCAAAGGAAAGAGGGGAAGACTCAGATTCCCTCTGTATCCTTATTTCAACTGTGCTTCATTTTAGCAACTGCGTTTTCTCCCTCCATGTCATAAATATTTTATATTCTTGCAGCCGCTGAGTTCATCATTTAAACAGGAAGGCATTTAGCAGCGCTGTTCTCATTCAGCTTAAAGACATGCTTCAAGCGCAAGATTAAATCCTCAACTGACGTAAAATAGTGCAGCCCCCACCGGGTCTGGGGGAGCTGCTTCCCCAAGTGCCAGTGGCGTTTCTGCTTCCATGACTTCCAGAAGAAGCCCCAGCTCCTCCTGGGAGCTCCCCTTGCCACGCTGCCTCCTCCCAGGCGAGCCGGGGTCGTCACGCAATGGGCTTGTGCTGATCTCAGCCCGAGCTCCGCTCCTGCAGCCCCGTGCAGTCCCTGCTACCGATGCTGCCATGTGCAGGCACCAAGCTGAGCTGCAGACGAGGCTGAAAACAGGCACCACCAGCGAGGCAGTCATTGCAGCAGATTCCTTCTGAGACGGAGAGTGTCCCACGCCGCTGCTCACAGGCTCCGCGCCTCCACCACGGGCAGCGGGAACAACGCTGGAGTCAGACTGCCCCAAAGCATCCTTGTCAAGCTGGCAAGTGAGGCCAGGCTGTAAATCAGCAGGAGCTTCACCTTGGGACTATCACAGTAATGTCCAGCAGCAGTCACAAGTCCACAGCACCTGAGATGCCAAACCTAAAAGGCCTTCAGGTTTAGTTGGTCCAGTGTTTTCTCCATGAAAACCTGTGCAGCCACACACATTTTAGCTGGACTGCACTGGCTCATGCAAAGTATTGAACTGAAGTTATCCTTTGGCATTACTTGACTGGGTGACCAGCCACATTCAAAACAAAACACAGAATTGTATGTGGCATTCACCTTGGATGCAACAAATGTTTACCACAAGAGAATTTGTACTCTTTAGGGATGCATATAATTTCCTTTTGGTCTTGTTTTCTCTGCCCAACAAAGATAGGCAAACAGGGCTGCTAACTCATGTTCCAGATATTGAAGCACTTTAAAAGGGTAAAATTGGATATGAATAGCAAAATATATGCCTTTTATTCTACCCCTACATTAAGATACTTTCAGTCTTCCAAATATTTTGATCCATCTCAAGCACTCCTGCAATGTCTAGTCATAACCAAGATAATTTTTAAGCAGTCATCTCTAGGCAAGCAGCAGCATAGCCCAGCAGAGTAAGAGAGAGAATTTCCTAACTTTTCATTTAGTCTGTGGTGAGCTCCAAATGTTTGGGCTTAGTCTGCACCTCTCTGGAACGACAGGTTCTAAGCAGTGTCTGGAAAGCAGACCTTGTCCCAGGATTGTCAGCCACACCGACCAGCCAGCAGCCCTGAAACTCAATCCAGCCCTTTCCAGATTGAGGCAGAAACAAGAAATATCCCTGACCGCATTCCTGCAAAGACAACCCGGCTCTCTCAAGCCTGTAGGGAGCTGGATGAGCACCATAACCATACAACATCCCTTTCTCTCTAGTGCGTCCATATTTCATGTCTAGCAAAACATTTGCTAGAAAGCCAGGGAAATTGCAAGCATAGATTACATTTTGCCATATTATCAAATAATTCACAGTGAACTGGAACCCATTCAGGGAAGATGAAAATAAGACCAGAAAGATAAATCTCTTGCAATCATGTAAGCGTGTCACAGACAATCTTAGGTGAGAGAAGAAGGGAGAAGAACTATTTTCAGAATTGGATAAAAAAAAAAAAGACAATAAATGAAGAAGAATTATTATGAAGTGGAAATACAAAAAAGGAAAAAGAATACTTTTAACTTAATACATCTGAAAAATGGAAACCAGCCACAGACTATGAAAGGCTTGAAAAATCTCCCTTAACAGCAGACTACAGGCCTTTTGAGTTTTGGAGATTTTTTTCCCCCACTGTATTTTACTTTCCATTTCCTTTTTGTTTCTATTCTGTGTATTGATCCCAGCCTCACAAAGCATTTAAAGAGTATTTAAGGAGATTTCACATGAATATGTGCAGGACAAGACCTCAAAGAAGGGGGGAAAGAAGGCAGAATAGGTTGCAAGCCTCTAAAGAAATTTATCTTCTCATCTATCTGTATAGACTACCTTGGTAAAAGAGATTGCAAAAGTAACTGTGGATAGTTTGAAGGAAAGATTTCAAATGTGAAAATGTGTCATTTGCCTCAGAGCGAGGCTTACACTCGGGGGAACTGGGTAGCAGTCTGTAAATGTGCAAAGTGAATAGACCCCAAGGACAGAATACAATTACTTAGGAGGTAATGAGATGAGATTAAGAAGGGAATATTTAGACAGAATGCCAGGAAAAGCTTGAGCTCCTTGGAAGTGTTGAATAGTCTTGTAAGGAAAATGTGAAAGCACAATTACTTGAGACATTTAAAACTGTGAGTACGATCACATTTGCTGCAGGGAACATATCTCCCTTTGCAGGGAGGCAGATTGAACAATGCAAGTAGGTTTCTTACTTTTTTTTTCCTCCAGTGATGGAAAAATGATGATGGCTCAGTGTAGTTCAAGTGTCCAGACACTGTGATACCCATGAAGACAAAGGACACTGCAGTGGTGAGCAGAATGAGGCAGTGGTGTGTAGGTCACAGGCAGCATCAGAGCAGTTTTGCCTAGGGTATCACCCAGCTGCAGAGGCTGGGGAGCTGTCTCAGCCCAGGCACTGTTATCTGTGTGCACACACATCACCTTCTGGGACATTTGCAGCTATCACCAGTGGCATCAGCTGGCACTGGGAGGGGACACCTCTGTGCTTGACAACAGCAGCTGTTGTCAAGGAATACTGTCCTAGGAATAAAAAAGAAGAAAAGGTTGGGGCACCTCTTTTTGCTCCCAGATGTAGTTCCAGTGAGCTGGCAGTAGTGCAAAAGAGGGCAGAGTGAGCAGAATATTTAGAATCTTTCCCAGTCTGAGGATTAGATCTCAATGCAATCTGCCACCTTATTCACTCTGCCAGTCTCAGCAGCCATCAGACTTTCTGCTGGTCTGCCATCTAGCCAAAGGAATCTTAGATGGTGAATCTGTGGTGCACCCTGCTAATGGAGGCTCTAGATGCCAAAAGTTAATAAGGAATCAAAATTAATAAGGACTGCACAAGTATCAGAATTGATAACCATTTTGTTGAGGACTGCTAAATACAAAAACCACATCCAGCTCAGGATATTCCTGGATATTCCTGTTCAGAAGACAGGCAGAGATTGGAGAGTACTTTGGGATGTACCATATACATTTGCTTTGCCCTTACTCTTCCCTGGGCAGGTATTGATGGCCTTTCCTGGAGACTGGGTTAAATAGATTCTTGTTCTGAAACAGATCACCTGTTAGTATACTTTCATGTTCTTAACTTCTACATGTATGAAACTCTACCTGACTGTGGTCCCCTTTAGCTTGCCATTTTTTGTGACATTTTTGTGACTGAAAAAAATGTGGGGCTTTGCCTCTCTTTTTTTTTTCTTCTTTTCTTGTTTTAAAAACCACAAAATGGCCAGACACATTTAATTAGCATCATCCTATGGGTTGAGGAATGATGCATGCTTATTAATATTACTAAGCAGAATATTCTTCTACCTTGACTTACAGAGAAGGACCAAATCCTCTGTATACTGAAAAAGGAGGGAAAGACACCTGGAAAGGGCCATTGAGAATGGAAGTGGGATTGACTAGGTCTTTATTTAGCATTTGTCATTTGCTTGATATAGAATTTTTTTGAAAGAGATTGAAATAAAAATTAGCAATGACAAATAGCAGGTTTTTAATATCTTTTTTGAAGCTAATGACTAAGATGTAATCTGATATAGGTTATATTATTAGCTAATTGTCTTTTACACCATGGATATGTCATTGTCATCAGCATCTAACATTTTAACTACTTACATGGGATTAGAATAACCCAGCAAAATTTACTTCCTCTTTACCTTAAAAAGGATGTTGGTGTGTCCAGCTTCAAGAGAAGAGTGAGTTCTTCTGTCTTAACAGAAAAAAAATGTTGATTGAAATAGTCAGTAATGTAGAACACTAAATAACCTGCATACTCTACCTGTGTAATTTCTGCAAGGAACATTCACTGAGACTTTGAAATGTTCTGAATGAACAAACAAACAAACAGAGAGAGATGAATGTGCTGAAAACTTTTAAAACAGGTTGTTAGCAAGAGATTTTTGAATTAAAGTAGACACTTCTCAGGTCTCAGAAAATTTAGCATTTCTAGACCCTCTTTTATTCTGGGTTTAAAGAAAATGAAAGGAGGCAATTTGCCAGAATGGCCATTTCTTGAAATGTCCTTGAAAGTATGAGAGAAATTTTTTTTCTGAAGAATCCCAGGCAGGATATGGAACATACCCAAGAGGGAGGAGCTACAAACCTGGAGAGCTGGCCACCCTTCTGAGTCACACAATGGTTGCATGGTCAGCCTGATGTCTCTGTCAAATCAGCAAGTGAGCCCTTCCCTTTTCAGTAAGTTCTGCTACTGAAAAGGGTTCAGGTGAAGAAGACCCTGTGTTACAATGGAACAAAAACTGTGTAGGAATCAAATAAGAGCAAGATAAGTAGTGAATTTTCAAACCTTAAATAAAAGGTAGCTCAAACTGTCATCATATATATTTATGAATCAGGAAAATAGATGAGATTGTGATAATTATGTTGATTGACACTGGAGAGAGCTTTGATAAACCTAATTAATAAAAAATCTAATGAGCTAAAAAATGGACAATGAGGAAGAGAGAGAAAATATAATTTTACTCACATTTGACAGGGTTCTTGCCTAATAGTGTTCATGTGGAGAAGGGATCATGGCATAAAGGAGAACAAGCAATCATAGGAATCAGATTTTTTTCTTAGAGGTAAATTTTCACAAAATTTTATTTGAGCCCTGATTGCTCCCACAACAGGCTGCCATGCTTCACTCCAAAGAGAAGCTATAGACAAAAATATTTTGTTCAGTCTGAGGTAGATTAGAGAGTCTTCATTTTCTGTGTCCTCTGAAGAGGCTTCAGATGTATGGTGAGAAGATTCAGCTGCAATTTCTTGACCTTGGATGCTCTCTCAGTAAAGTTCCTGTTCCAGCTTTTGTTGAAGGAACAAACCCTTTAAGACCTTGGCTGGCTGGTAAAATTGCAGAGACCACTGTGCTTTTGTGTATTTTTGGAACACATTCATCTAATCTGATTCCCTGTTTTGTCCATCATCTCTGGGCATTAGCAGTAGGAGAACAGTCCTAAGCAGCTGTAGGAAGGGATGGATGTATTATGCAGCACAGGCCATCAACATAACCACCACTTACCCTGAACAGTCCTTTTAAAGTGCACCTCCATTAGCATTACAATACAACTAAAAAGCCTGCTTCTGCACTGAATTGTCCCATTTAAGGCACCTGGGAGCCAAAGGATTGGGGAGCACACAAATGGAGTTCCCTGCCAGAATAAACTGAATTATGCACTCCAGGAGGGCACCTGGGGCAAACCCACGTGCTTGGATTGGGTATTCCATCAATGGGAGCAGATTAGAGCTAGTATGCAATACCTCCATGAAATACAGGGAGTATTCTCTGCACTGGGTCTTCAGCCCATCTGGTTTTCTCTCCAGTTTCTTTCTTGATGAACCATATTGTTTCCTAAAAGTAAAAAGTGCTGGAGCACACTGGCTCTGCCTTCCTGCCTCTCCAACCTTCCAAAGAAAAAAAAGTTATACAGATAGATAGAGCCAACAAGGCTAGCATGGTCCCAGGATACAACAAAAGTGCAGACACTTGGCCTAGTGTAGATGTGGCCACAGGGGTCACTCAAGTGAAAATTGTGAAAGTGAAATTTTACAAAAAAAGTGTGGTAATAAAAAGATGGAATTTGACCATCAGTGTGTTTTCTTACCAATAAAGCAATAGTTCTTTCAAATTTGATGATAATTTTATGTAGTTTTATGCACTCTGTTCCTTGTCCTTAGCCAAAATGTGTCTGAAAAGGACTAGAGTGAATTTCATATCATGGGCTTGTAGCTTGTATAATCAGTTCGCTCCAAGGCAGGCATACACGTACAGCACGTACCTGTTAAGGCTTTCCAGGTCTTTCTCAATACCATCTGAAACAGTATCAAGGCCTCAGAGAAACGTGAGAATGACTTTGAAAAACAAAAGTTTGACTATAACAGTACCAAGCTTATTATATGGCCCACTGAGTACCTTGGGCCAACCAGGAAACCTTGATTTTTCTCTTCCCCTCCCCACACTCCTTCAGCCGCAACAGGCGATTGCAGAACAATTCAGCCAGAGCAGTTCAGCTAATTCAGTGCACTCCAGCAACTGTTTCATTTCATGCATTTTATGACTCCAGGTTAAGGAGAGCAGTTCCAAAGCAGTATTTAACCTAGGAGCTTTGTTAAAAAGGGTGAGATTTCAGTGAATCAGTAGGTGTGTGTTGTGTCTGGGGCACAGGCTGACATCAAGCTAGATCACTCTTTTCAGCTCTCACTACTAGGTTCTTCTAGCATGGGCTTGATCCTGCGAGGTCTTTTTAAGCTGAATTACATAGGTGGCATTCAGGGAGCTTCCACTGAGGTCCATATGGCATTCACTGGGACAGAATATTCCTCATGAAGAGCAGAAATTTCAAAACATTGTCATTAACCACTTATTTATATTTATATTCAGATAAGAAAAGATTGCCATTGCAGAGCACTCGAGAAGCACAAAACAATTCTTATCACAGATAGAACACCAGAACACCACTTGCTGGAAAGACATACTAATGCTGTCATACTGCTTATCCTCTTGTTTTCTGAACATGTTCCGCTATCATCTTACCTAGAGCCTCACCTTGCACTGCAGACAGTCCCAGAGAGATTCCCCCAAGCTCTTTTCACATCCCCTTCAAGACAGAGGCAGTTTGCACAGAGGCAGGCTTAGGGATACCAATTCAGACCCTCCAACCAAAATTACATGGGTGTGTAGCTGGTGACTGTGAGGATGTGACGGCACTGCATGCCAGAAACTGCCTAATACTGCCCTTCTTTCCTACACAGACACCACTAATCTGAGTCTCTCTTCTCAAACTGGATGACAATTTTCATGAAATTCATAGAAATCTAGCACATCAGGCGTTTCTCTGTGCGTCCAAGTAGAACTGAAATCAGTCTATGATTTCAAACACACTTGAACAGGCAGGGTCTCAGGTAAACAACAGACACACAAATGACATAACTCCCTGCTAAACCTAGTTTTCTTTTGAAATCAAGCTGAAAAACTTTTCTTTTCTTTTTTTTTCTTTTTTTTCTTTTTTTTCTTTTTTTTTCCTTTTTTTTCCTTTTTTTTTTGAGATGACTGTCAGGTTTCCTTTTGGTTTAAATAAATTGAAGAATTTGGTTTAGAAGAAAGATATCGAACAGCTTCTAGACACAAACAATTGAGAAGGATATGACTTTCCAACCAGGAAACAGACGACTTTAAGAGGGATGTGATAAAGACCTATCCATTCATTCAGTTGTTATTCCCTGTTATTGTTGGTTGAGCCTGTCTTCACTCACAGTACAATGACTTCTAACTTACTGCTCAAGCAATTAAAAATCTCCAAGGAATGCTTGAAGGTGCCAATGAGCCAAACACTTTTAGTCCATGGAAAATTAAAAACAAAAACCAAACAAGAAAATGGGGAACACTCCCAGCCGTAAAGTTAACCACTTAGCAGCTATCGACATACCCCCTCCCTGTTTTTCTTCTGCCATCTCAGTGCTGCCAAATGTCATGCTTCAGTTTTCCCAGAACAGTGCCCTGCCAAAGAAAGAGAGAAAAGGAGAATAAGGGAAATGGTAGAATATCTAGGCTATACAAAATATAGATTAAAATAACTCAATTGCTCAGGAGGAAGCTGCAGAAATGTTCCTGGTCTCTCAAGAAAAGGTCAGTGCTATGAGGCATAGAAGAAAACAGGGAATAGTAGAAACAGCTGTGGAAAACCTGGAATGGAACAAAGGAGAAGAAAGAAAAGCAGAAGAAAAATGGCTCAGTTGTGTAGGATGAGAATAAGTCTTGCAATAAATTCCTAAATACCTCAGGACTTTGCAGCAGCAAACCAGGAAAAATTAACCTGGAAGAAGCCCATGACATATGCTGAGCCTAAAAAAAAGCCACAAAGTGTTTATTTACCACAAAATTCATTCACCTTGCAAAAACCAGACCAAACGAGCTACCTGCACACTCTCTGCCTGCCATCTACACATTGCTTCTATCACTGACAGCCCTGGCAGAAAGTCAGATGGGTCTCAGAAGAAATTGGTCCTTCCTGGAAGGAAGATGGATGCTCCTGGAGCTCCAGATGAGAGTGATTTATGATTCTTTGAGCAGGAATATATTGATCTCTCCTCTGTGATTACTGAGAACTCCTGTAACTTAAAAGTGAACTTTTCAGGAGCAATTGACTTCTCCAAGGAAGCAGACAACACCAATTCCCGTAATATGGGAGTGAGCTGTGCCGTCGTGGAGCAAGCAAGGCTCCATCCATGGCCAGCATTTCTCATGCAGGCATGTTCCTGAGGACCCTGTCTGCCTCTGGGCATGGCTGCACGGGTTAGCCAGGGCACAGTTTGTATTAGGTTCACAAGCTATTTCTGCTTGTGTCCTGCAAGTACTGCTACAGACAGCCACGGAGCAATTTTTACCCACTTTGCAACTACAACTGCCCAGGCAAATTGTAAGGAGCTGAATTAATTCCCAGCATGATTTACTCAACATTTCATTGAGTGAGACGTTAAGACATACCACCTCTGACTGGGAGCTGCTGAGATGTTTTTGACATAAGTCAAGAGAAATCCAGTGAAGGATTAGACATGAGACCTCCTAGGGTCGGATGTGACTGGAGGAGGCACTGGTAACTCAAACAGAAAATGTTCTTCCCCAGTGAGAGAGTGATCCTGCACAAAATGACACAGCACAGTGCCTTCCTTTTGGAGAGAGAAACCAGTACCCTTACACTTCTCTACTGTACCTCTGGGAAAGGTGTTAGCTCTGGCACCCCAGTCCCCTTTGTGTGTCTGTCCTCCTGTGGCTATTTGTGACTGGCAGGCAATGGAGCAGCCTCGGGGCTGCTCTCCACCAGCAGCAGAGTGGAGAGGCACGCACGGGGAGACTGGCTTAGCCCCTGCAGTCTGCCCCATTCACAGGCCACACAGTCAACCTCAATAAAACTGACTGAAGAAACTGTGTTAAAATTCACTTCTCATGTCCTCCGGAAGCTTGAAGAACTAACTAAACTTCTCTGAAGCTTTAATCACTCGAGCTCACTCAAGTGGAAGAACGATATCATCCAGTAGCACAAGGCATCTTTGGCTTGTGGTCTGAAGACTTCACAGATCCATGAGCTACTTTTAAAGCATTGGTGAAAGAAAACCAAGGAAAAGCTTTTTTTGCTTTTCAAGCTTGTCTATATCCACTGGAAATTTTTGGATTGCAAGTATAAAAAATTTTGAAAAACAGCTCAAACCCTAAGCCTTCCTAACCATACAACAAAACAGAAATCTCCATGACTGTATCTCCATGACTCAATGCTGAGTTGTTATAATACAGATTATACCAGTGAAGGTACTTGTAATTTTTCAAGTATTTGTCACCTCAATGTAAGATTTATTTACAATGATTTTCATTTCTCTAAGAAATACCAGGCAGCAAGCTTAACAAAAGAGCTTATTTTGTATCATGACAAATCCTTTTCTCTAAGTCAAGATTTAAAACAGAGCTATATATTTTTTGGAGGGAGGATGGTGGGGGTGGGGCGGTGGGTTGATAATGGACTGTCCAAACTGAGGCTAGAAAAGACCACATCATAGGGGCTATTAAAATTAAACTATTTTATTGGTTGCCATATGCAGATCTCAGTCTCCTCTGTACCCAGAGTGTTTGCATGTGTGTGCATGCATGAACATGTGGGGAGCAGCTAGCACAGACAAACTCTAGCTGTGAGGATTTTAGTCTTCAAGCTCTTGGGGCTACAGCAGAAGAAGATAAAAGTAGTAGTGATAAGTCAGTAGAAGTGATAAGTCAAAAATGAGACAATAGACCAAAGGTAACAGAAATACAGAACCATTTTTTATTTCTTTTATTTCATAGTCATGAAATAGGTCTAAGTGCCTGAGCCACTCATCACTTAGCCTTATTAGTTAGTTGTTTTTCAGGCACCTTGGTTGAACCAGGGCTTGAAATGCTGGATTAAAGGCAGGGCAGTGCTAAGGGACATCAGTTTTAGGAGCCTGTTCCTCAAGTGGGGAACACCATGGGCATGAGGCAGGGACAACATGTGTTTACTATTATACATAATACTTCAATTTCTTCAGGCTGCAACAGTGTTGAAAACAAACCTGATATTTTCCATATGCAGACAAAAACACAGTCTCTTTTCTTGAAAACTGAGGGCCTAGGAGAAGATTTACAGGCAGGGGAGCAGTAAATCCTGTCTGACTGAAGTGGAAACTACAGCGAGCACCCCTCCATGGCAGACCTTCACTTTCCTCCTGGAGCAAAGCTGCCTCTGCACCCCACCACTTTCCACTGCTCCTGGACCCTGTGTGTGCCAAAGCATGGCCTTGCCAGCCATCTGTGGCTGAAACATGTCCTTCAAATGCCTTGTGGCAGCTTTCATGTGTGCCTCTGGGGAGGATGTGGCACCTCCTGTTTGCCTTTGTGGTGCTTCTTTGCTTCTGCACGAGCTGGTGCTCTAGGTGTGCCTGACGCTGGGACCGATGGCTGCTCTCGTGTCCAGGCAGAGGAATTTTCCAAGGTGTGTCATCTGGAGCTTCACCATGCATTTTTCTTAAATGAGGAAGCTCTGGCTGTACCAAATAATAATTGTGAAATAAATAATTCATGGTAGTTTTTCCTCTAAACTCAGTTGTTGAAATATTTTTTCACAATCTGGTTTTTTTTTTTCATGTGGTAAATTTGAATTAAGAAAACCTTTTCCTAGTTCCTTAGCTGCTCAGCTCCCAGCCTCTTACAGATTTTCCCTTCTGAAGCTGATTCCTTCCCCCCATATTCCACCAATTCCTTGCTGTTATTTTGCATGTGTCAATTAGACCTGATGTTGTGACAATAAGAACAGAAGAAACAGATACATTTATTTAAATGTTCTGGAACCAAAGACATAGGTGAGGCAGGTCCTTTTTTCAGTATCAGGACACCAAGTCTCACCATCTGACTCAGAAACCCCTTGAGCAGGGGAAGTTTGTGGAGCCTTTAGGATAGGAGCCCTCCCACACTGTGCGCACAGATAAATATCTGATCTTATCTTTCATCTGAAAAAATCTCCAAGGCAAAAGGAAACAGAAATATGGTTTCATAGCTAAAGCAGTAACACATCTCATGCTGAAATGCAGTCTCATCCCACTAGAGGGTGGTCTGGTCTCCCTCATGCTACAGCTGAGGTGTGCAGGCAAAGCTTTTTCAGAAAGCCTGAGCCCACTTTGTTTGAGAGTCATCAACATCAAAGTATTCCTGGTCTGAGTTTTTCCAAGTGCTTCGTGTCCCATCATCAGCATTGAAGCTACCCTGCAATTTAAACAAATAAACACATGGTGCCTCTCACTGAAGACCTGATAAATATCAGCGTGCTCTGAAGTCTTCTACCTGTACGAAAGAGCAAAGCAGGGCTCACTGCTAAAGTTCTTGGCTTGATACCACTTTGAATACCTCAAAATATGTTTGTGCTTTATATTTTCTTCACATCATTTTCACAGGCTGCATTATTACAAGTAAAACAAGATAAATTCTTTCTCTTGACTCAGCCTGTGCTTTGGCTGTATGTCACAGTAAACCAGAGAAAAGGCTTCACCTCAAGAGATGAACTGGAGCCTCTTCCATCAGGCTGGGGAGAGCTGGCAGCTAGTCTCACAACCAGTCTCACATCAGCTACATGAGATTCATCAAAAACACCTTCCACTGCCAAGCCATCCCTCTCCCTTGTGAGCCATGTCACCTCTGCTACCCTTCCCAGGACATCCTGCTTGTCTCCCTTCCTCTTCCTTCATGTGTGCTCAAATGCACAATCCCCACCTCCAAGCTTTCAAAAACCCTTGCCTTGTTCCTCCTTCTGAGATGCCTGTTCTGATCACCAAGAAAGGGCAATTTCAGCCTTCTTTCTGGTTCCTGTCTCTTCTGATGATCAGAAATCATTTAGGACCTTTGCAAGGAACGTAGAGGTACAGCTTTACATCATGGAATTGACACTGCATCAGGCACCAACCCAAACACCACAGAATTTAGTCAGAATTCCAAAGATACAGCAGGGAATTTCATCCAGCATCTTGGTTCCTACCCCAATGTCTACCTCCATGGGAATTCTCCCTTTTATGACAGTGGGAATAAAGACACAATACGTGGTATAAACTCTGTTCATACACCTAATCAAAACTTTCTCTGTTAGGAGTTTTTGTCCCAAAATTAATTAGGTTTTAGATCCCTTTCCCTCTGATCACATTTTTCTTAATTGATTAATTTTCCTCCATCTTGTTTTCCAAGTCTGGAAGTGGGTAAATGAAACACTTTATCTCAAGAAACATGTGGTGGAAGGTATTTTCAGCCACAAAAATAGGCCATATCTAAGGATGTTTCAATTTGGATGCAGGCTCACTGGAAAAATGTGAAGACTGTGAGTAAGCCAGAGCACAATTCGCCATTACATTAATAATATATATACACTCATGTTTTGAGTGATATAGGAAAAAATGTAAAGTAATTAAGGAAAAGCATGCTTAATTTGCATGAATTTGCGTTCTCATCCATTTTAGGAGACATAATTTGCCTATTTGGCTTTGTCTATTTCACACATTTGAGACAGCAAAAGTGTTAAAAGATTAAAGAATTCATTATTTGTCTCATGAAATTTGAATAATATCAACAGATATGACACAGCTGCCAATGACAATCAAGACTACCTTCAGCTGTGAGTTTGGATGCAAATCACAACAAAACAGGATGATCTGTTCTGATGCAATATAATGAATTATTACATCATTCATCTGGTCTATATAAACACATCACGGCAAATAAAGTCTTTTCATAAATTCTTTACACTTTGAATTGTATAGGATGTGGCATATTTGGCTCTTGTACTGGGGAAGGAAGTGATATGGATGGGAAGTGTGACACTCAGGTCTCTCAAAAAGATTCAGGCTGTTTGCCTCTGTGTGCTCCTTTTTGGTGACAGCAAAGTTTTGGTGGGTGGTGTTGTCTCTAATGAGTAGGGAAGTGTCCTGTACCTAACTGTCAGGATACACAAGTAGAGCTGTCCTCCAAATCGGTCCCAACATCTGGACACCACTACTAATGGGTTTGGGAATAACATTTGGTCCTCATTTAAAACACTGCAAACACCATCATGATGTGGACTGTGAAATTTTAAGTAAGACTACTGCTGTTTTGATTATACTCTGAGATAAAAAAATGAAAGCAAACAGCTCTCTAAATAATGTAAAAATGCAAGAACACCAGCACCCTTTCACAGGCATCTCTGCAGCAGGTAAACCAGCAAGTTTTCCTTTTTAACAGAGCTTATCCAAGCATGAAACTGATGTCTTTGTTTTTTGCTCCCCATGTGAACTTTTAAGAGAAAAGGGAAGGGGAAGGGGAAGGGGAAGGGGAAGGGGAAGGGGAAGGGGAAGGGTCACAAACAAATTCCAAATGTAGTTAAAATTAGCAAGGCTGTCCTTTAAATGCTATGTTTCAGAATCCAGGGCTCTGCATTGCCATTCTTCTGTAACCCCAATTAATTAGGTATTGACTTGTTTTTTCATTCAATTAAAGTATAATTAAATGGCAGTGGTCTGCCTCTGAAAAGCAGATGAAAAGGTTCTGGTAAGAATCTCTAGGTTAATCCAGCTGCTTAAAATGTGTGTTGTATTTGACCATTTGCCAAGATACTCTGTGAATACATGAGCCAGCTGGCACGGGGAGGGCTGGTGGGAACCTGTCAGCTGTTTAGGACAATGGCTCCAGCTTTTTTAACCAAATCAGGTTTTTAAAATATCTAAAAATGAGACACCCTATCTTGGCAGCTCAGAAATCATGGCAGAAATTAAATCCTAAGATTTTTTTTTTCTCTTAAAATAGGAGTTTTGACTCAAGGTCTATGAACCTCTGAACCAAGTCATTTATTTGGATTACTATTAAATGTCTGGCAAAAAGACACAATGCATCAAAGCCTTATTTTTTCAATGATGGAGCCCAAGTTTGCTATTCTGACAAATAAAAACATTCAGGAGGAACAAGCTGTGTTAATATGCTGAATGAGGTTGCATCACCAGCTGCTCTTTGAACTGGGCAGGACTCCAGCCTTGGTCCTGCTTTCAGGGCATCTCCCCTTGCTCCACAGGGCCTGAGAAGGATGCCTGGGTGCTCATTCAGCCAGAGTGTGAGCCACAAGCACACCCTGGTGTGCTCCCACACATCCTGCTGCTGGCTCCGGCTGCGCTCGGGAATAATTGCTGAGCAACCCAAGTCAGAGCTCTGTGAGCAAACCTTCAGTGCACTCCTTCCCACTGAGTATTTCAGGCAGAAAAATTAGCCAAAGACCCTGGCATTTCTAAGAAACCTCTTGCACTGGCTGTGTTTTCACTGCAGGGTGAAAGGGAATGCTTGCAGACAGGAATGATTTCTGGAGCACAGAGGCAATGGCCAGGGGCCGAGCAGCTCTCTAAAAGCTGGGCCTGGGTGTGTGCGTGTGGAGGCCGGGGTGTCTGCACGCCAGGTGTCAATATGAAACTTGCCATGCTAACAAGAGCTTGCAACAGGCTGTTACTTTGATTTTTTCCACCTGGTGCTTGGTACAACAATATGTCTGCCTTACCATGTGAGTTATCTGAGAAGCTGTCAAAAGGCAGGGAAGATATGGGAAGTTTTTAAAAACCTGGCTGAGCCTGCCTTCTCAACAGTAACACTTTGTGACACTTTTATTTTCATCCCAAATTTCAGATGCTTTATTCTCCAGCCCCCAGAGATGCTCCGGCTGTGTGCTCTGTGAAGCATCCTGGTTCTCTGTCCAGGGGCTCTCCTCAGCTTCCAGGCTCCTGCACACAATACACAATGACCTTTCTGATCATGCAGAAAAAGAAAAATGTAAAATGTAGATATCTCCATAAGCATTTGGAAAATGAGGAAAAGTGTACCTCTGTAATGCACTTAAGAAAGGTTCATGTGCGTATCTGAATCTCTCCATAACCACCACTTCTGCTGAGATGTCACCTTTGGTGCTCCCAGTAAACAGGAAAGCATGACCTGCAAATACTAGGGAGCTAACATGAAGGGGATAAAACTGAAGCCAAAAAGGAAATGAAGGAAAGCTGGCAATAGCCAGAAACTGGTTTCAGCACCTTTTGCACTTGCAGAAGAACTCACATGTCTGCAATCCCAACCACTCACCCAAACTTGACCAGCAAGTGTGTGTAGGAAAAGGTTTTCTCCAGCTGTACCAGCCTCACTTTCTTTATTCCCATTGAGCTGCAAACCTGTACAGCATTACTATTGTTGTGTCAGAGACTTTTCCTGAGGATGCAGGAGAGTTGCTCCTCTTTTCCTAATGGACAGATTTTTTTTTTTTTTTTCTGTCACTGGATTATTCCATTTCCTTATTCAGGACAGAGACTGAAAGATAGTCCGGGAAGGAGGAAGCAGTTTAATAGTCCTTTTTCTCCCCATTATCCTCATCCACAGCATTTGCTATATGCTATATTCTGATTGCAGAACTACTTGCTGGTTTCCACGATCCTTAGCAAAAGTAACTTGGCAGTCCCAGAAACACTGGTGACATTTAGTTTTTTCCTAGGAGCACTATCAGCTGTCAGTGAGAGCACTTGTCACAGACAGAATTCCAAGCAGCCAGACTTGAGCAGCATTGTGTGGCCTCTGAAGTTACCCCACCTCAGTTCAGCTCCCCTAATAACCTCATCTCTCTCTCCTCCTGCATCCAGGAGCACAGTCTTGTGCAGCTCCTGGCCATTTTCACCATCCCACACCACTCAGGGTGCAAGACATGGACGTGATGGGAAAAGGAGGGTACCTCTCTTCATTTGGCAAATATCTTCAGGCTGCTAAGTGATAACACAATGACAGGGTCAGGGGTCCCACACCTAGATCCATCCATGATTTGGTAACCCAAAAATTCAGAACTCTCTTTTGTGCACTTGAAAGTCTGTGTCTGAGTCTCCAGCCCTCATCTCCTGCCCCTTCAAAAGGAACCAGAGATCCAGGGGACCCCAAGGCTTTCACTGGGTCCAGAGAACTCTGGCTCAGGAAAGCTGTAAGAGCATAGAACAGCAGCAGAGAAGGAGAAGACAAGAAAAAGGGGGTTAGTTAGAAACCCTTTTTTATCTTTTCAAGTAAATTTCCCAGGAGTCAAAAACCCACTTTTTTGCAGCACAACTTTCTGCGGGAGTTGAACTTTAGTTCAGCTGATGTGATGATACAAACAACTTAAAATATATTAATACTGTAGGGTACATATGGCTGTCAGTTATATATATTTCTCAAATAAGTATTTATTTCCAATGATTTATCAATTTCCAATGATTCATCATTTATGAAAGACACCAAATCAATTACATTCCACTTATTTTTAAAATATATTTTATGACAGTAATGTATTTAATGCCAAATGAAAAGCAAAGGAAAAAACAAGGAGCAAAAAACCCCCCGCTCAAATAAGTGCAAAAAAATACTGTGAGACAGGGGAAAGAGAAGTAGCTCAAATATCTGATGAAAGAGTTGGAGGATATAAAAAGGGTTAATGGCAAAAATAGTATGGGGTAGTATAGATAAGGTGGGAGTAAAGCCATACGAGATTTGTTTCCTCTCTGTATCCAGTGCTGTGTTTGTTGGAGTGTCCCAGGGAGATCAGCCCCTTTTCTTGGTGCTCCTGGGGGCTGGACCTGGCTGCTGAGCTCGATATGGAGGTGATGCAGGGGCTGGTTTAAGGGCATGGCTCTTTCTGAGACCTCCTTCCCAAGAGTAGCCATGCACCTCAGACTGGCCACCACCATGAGAGTTATTTACAGTGTGGTTGCAAGAGGACATTCCTTCTAGCTCTGAGGCTCAGAAGTTGAGTGAAACCCACAAAGCTGGAATAGTCAGGGGCTGACCTTACAGGGAGCCGACAGAGGAAAATGCTCGGAGTCGCTGCAGTAATGAATGGACAGCCATTAATCTAAAACAAACCACATTGTTTCTTTTACTCAGCATAGGTAATGAAATAATGAAAGGAACCCACAAGCTTTCAAAACAGCAGCATTAGATGGATTTCCACTGTCACAAGATCAAAGCAAGAGGCTTTGTTAGTTATAGTCAGACAGTATCAGACACGGAAACCCTCCACCAGCCTAGCAGAACTGAGTCAGTCCCTCAGCCCACCCCTGCCTCCTCCAGCTCATTCAGGCAAAAACACACTCACACACAGGGTACTGTATTTACATCCTCTTCCTCTCTTGATCCATCACCTTATCCCTCAGGCAGAGTAAACTCTGCAACACCCCTTTTTTTCCCCAGAAATCACCACTTTTCTTTCCTTTTTTGATCAATGTAGAAAGAAGCAGCAGTTAAGTTTCTGGTAATTTCTGCACCCCACACTTCATGATTCATTTAGGCACCATGTGAAATCTGTGGTTTTGGAAGCACCTGTAGCTTGCACTGTTTCTATCTTCAGCTCAGATTTATATCTGATAATCAATATTCTTCCATAGTAGGCCATGAAAAAGAAATATTTGGAAAAATTCAGAGCCTGCTTTCTTGTGGTCAAGGTCCTTTGGGAATTTGCATCTGAAACACACATAAAATGAGTGATACACAATTAATGAATTATTCTCAATTTTGATAGTCAGGCTCTGCCACACCATCAATACCCCATGCACAAGTGACCCCAAGCTGCAGCTCTCAAAGGATTTCAGGCTTTCAGGTTTCAAGCAGAAAAAAAAAGTGGTGGTTTGGGACTGTTAAGGAAACAGATGATTTACACCGGAATTGGGTCTGCCCCAGGCTCCTCTTGGTTCCAGTGTAATATAGCCACTTTGGTTTCCTTCTTCTCATCTTCCACATTCATCTCTTCAGATTGTCTTCCTTTCTGATGTTTTCTGCTCTTTGATCTCTGAAGTCTCATCCCATTTATTTGCACATATTCCGTAAAAAATCCTATGGCATATGGCTTTGCGTGTTGAGGTAGAGGAGACACACAGTGTGTGAATCAGAAACTTTGTAGGTCACAATGTCCCCATAATACAGTCACAGGATGGTGGGAATCAGTCGTAATTAGCATTTGAAATACATCATTAAACCTGAGGGACACAACCTTCACAAGGCCACTAGAGACAATCCTTTACTTCCCTGGAACATGAAGAGCACTGCTGGAAAACAGGAAGGGAACACTTGTCAGCAGCTATTATGAACATCGTTCATAATACAATAATACCTTCAACAACATTGTTCTCAAAAGAGTAGAAAAAATACAAAGAAACAAATTCTAAGTAAATTTTTAAGCCAAGAAGATTAATGCATGCTTTTATCATCATTTTGTTGAATAATTCATTCTGAAGCCCTTAGATTCCATCCACCTTAATTCTTCCCACAGCAGGCAAGCATAAACTGCAAATGCTGAGTCAGTGAGCCCTGCTGGGTCCACTGGCCAGAGCCCAGCAGGTGAGGTGAAACAACACCTTGTCAGGCACTCACTAGGAATCCTTCCAGGATATCTCCTGGTCAGTGCAGTAAAAACTAAACCAGGCAGCCAGAAAAGATGCACATTTGCAGTCAAATCTCACTGCTGTGGTGGAACTCAGGCAAGAAAAAATTAAAGATGTACAATCTCTTCCACATGGGTATGGAGGACAATCTGAAAAGCACTGGTTTTCAGACTCCAAAAAGCAAGAAAATATTTACCTGGAATGTAAGATACAAAGAGAGGACAGGGAGTGCAGAAACTGTCCATACTGCTGCAACCTTTTGGTTGATCATGAGTGTTTTGTTGGAAACCCCGACATGACAGTGTAATAGGTACTGAGATTACTGCTATACCACAATACATTGCCAACCAAAGCCAAGAGAAACTCTAAGAATTAAATTTTGGTTAAAAATACCTGTTAGACTGGCCAGTGTTTTAGTTTCATGAAAAACTGAATTGGAAAATAATTTGTTTATTTGTAACTAGCTAATAAACTACTGCTTTTGAACCCAAAAAATGAGGAATACTGAGTAGGAAGTGTAGACAGTGGAAAGCAGGTGTGGCATTGCCTGTTGCCGTGAGGAGGAGGTTGCTGGTTTGTTTCTTTGGTTATTTTTATTTTATTGTGTTCCTTTTCTTTACCAGGCATCTCTATGAAAATAGATTGCATGCTCACATGCATTGTCTGGGAAGGTGCTGCCAATTCCCAGAATGAATTCACAGTTACTGTAGAAAATGTAACATCTGCCACACGTGGATCCATTAAGCCAGTCCCTTCAAAACCAGCGCTGCCAGATGAATGCATTTTATGATTATAAAGCGGAAGAGCAAGCTGTTTTACGTGGCCACTAATTGTCAGTGGTTTCCTTATGTTTCCCAGACATTCTCAAAGATAGTGGGAAATGGTTTCTTCACATATGGATGACTGAGTTTCTCACTCACAGTTCCTTTCACTGTGGGAAGAACAATCATAATCTTGAAAAACTTAATGAACTGCGACTTTGCAAGGACTACTCAAAGAAACTTTATAAACCATTTCTATTTCTTGTTTTTTCTTCAGTAATTTCACAATATTTCAAAATTTTGTAGACCATTTAACAAGCAGTATGCATAGCTATCACTCTGGGTAACATTTTGAAACAAAATGTTTTTCCAAACATGAGAATGGATTTTTTTTTCCTTTAAAATGTCAAAATTTAACAGTTAGATCATTAAAAATTTATAAAACATTTTCTCTGCTCTTGAATACCACAGACATTCCCCATACATTGCTTCTGTATTGATGAATTGCTTTTTTTAGATAAAGAATGCTTAGCTTCAGAATTCCCAGTCATCTTGAAACCAGATTTATCATATCATTGCACCATTGCCAGGAGAACAGTTCAAGTTGCAAGCTGTCAGCATCATTCTGTCCCAAGGTGCCATATAAGGACAATTCATTTTCTCTTATTCTCCACCTTGCAAACCTCTTTGAAATAACATTGACATCTCTGCAGCAGAGGAGAGAGAGATCTCTTGGGACTTGCAAGGACCATGCAGATAGCTTTAAGTTAAAGGCAGTAAAAGCAAACAGCAAGCAGGTTTTCTTGTGTCCTGCAAGCAGCTTGTTTTAAAGGATGTTACGCCGTGGCATCACAGAGGGAGGGACTAGGGAAAGGTACAAAGAGGTCAGACAAGGTCATAGATATGATCTTCTGCTATGTCTCCAACATCACTAGAGAAACACCCAAACCCCACCTTGTGAAATCTGTGCCAAAATAGTAGACCTACAAAATACCCTTCCCAGAGTGCAGCATTTTCCAGAGGTCTCATGAGCTCTCTTCTTTTCCTCCCTCCCTCTGCCTTTCTCCTAAAACTTCAGCATCCTCAGCTTCTGAGTAAGAGGCGCTGCATGGCTGCTGCAGTGGGGTAAGCCAGAGCCATGAGCTGAGGAGACAGGAAAGGCTTGATGGGCTGAAGTTTGAATGTTGAACCAAAGTCTCTCACTGATCTCCCTGCCCTGCTTTGCCCATGTGCTTGAGCGTGCTGCTGTTCCACAGGCACAAGGCTGCTCTGTCCGTCTGCTGCTCTGTTCCTGCTCCACAGGCACGAGGCTGCTGCAGCTCATCCTCTGCATGTTCTGTCAAGCGTGACTGAGGCCACAGTGCTCACTGACAAGGAAGGCATGAGACTGGTGAGCTTTGATATCAAATTCTGTGAGAATGAGGAGGGCTGAGCTGACATGCTGGTGCCAGACTGGATTGCCCAGAGGAAGTGTGCCTGGGCTTGCCTAAACATCAGTATCTTCCTGGCTGTTGCCAGGAGCCCATCAAAGAAGCTTCAAATGTTTGAAGTCACAGCATTCAGCAAGCTGGGATGAAGTCTTCCCACAAAGCAGTGATTTAAACAGTGTAAGTGCTGCATTGAAAGAGCTTAACACCTGAGAGGAAACCCAAATTGTTCCAGTGTTACGGACAGAAAAGAAAATATGCTTTCACCAAGCTTCCTCTATGTTTTTCTTTCCCCTCAAACTTCATTTCCATGCCACTTCAGTCTCAGGCAGTTGTAGCCCATTTGTTACCAGCTGATTTCCCCTGTGCTTGCTGGCAAGGTCTGAATCATCTTGGTAGTGAGTGATGGAGTACAGGACCAGGGGAACTTCAGCTCACTGCTTCAGTCTGCACTGGCTGCCCAGCTCATCTCATGACCTTCTGCAGATGTTGAGCAGGTTTGAGGGGTAGAAGTGATGGTGCTCCCTGTCCTTATGTGCTGTATGTGCTCCACTCTCACATACCAAGAGAGCAGACTGAAGCTAAGCCTGCTCACCTTCCTCGCTGCCTGTGGCCAGGCAGCCTTCCTGCCCCCTTCCTTCACTGCTTCCCAGCTCATCCTCCCTCCCACAGCTTTATGGAATTCCTGGGTCGGTAGCCTTTCTTCTACCTGCAGAACCATGTCCTTCTACCTCTTAGTCAGCCAGGTCATTGCTGCACCAAAGCCTGGAGTCAGCAAAACTAATTATTTTTTAAAATCTTTTTCTTTCTTTTCTTCATTTTTCTTTTGGTGAATGCTTATATTAAATACAGTCTGCCCAAACACAACTTCTTCTCATTGAGGCTAACAAAACCACATCCAACACTTGTGGACCAAACCTTTCTGGAGGTAGAAAAACCCCCCAAAAAAGTTAAGTGTTCCAGAAGGGAAGGGTAAAATGTTTTGACACACCATGCATTCTGTTTCAATCAGTCATCCAGGGGGAAAAACTCTGCAACTGTGTATAGCAATATAGACAAAACTTAGAAGCTGTGGCTTGTTGGGGTGATTGCTTGAGGTATAGGGGTGAAACTGGGCATCCCACCTGGAAGACAGGTTTGAGTCCAGCCCTGCAGCAGCTACTCCTGTTTCACAGAACTGCAAGTTTTGGCAACAGAACCTATTGGAGGTGAGGGACGAAATGGATCTCCACGTGGAGTAACTAAGAAAACATGTGGTTTTATTTTCAAAGAACAGCTGAGATTGGGTCAGCTGGTTGTGATAAAGGAGATTTCACTGTTTCTGAACTGATATATAAGGAAGGATTATGGGGTGTTCCAAAAGTCAATGGAAAAATAACTTAGCAATTCTGAGTTCCTTTGGTACTTGTTGTAATAATATTTGTTACTGGAAATTTATTTGGTCCAAAATATAAATGTTAGCTATCATAGTTCCTTTGGTATTCAGCATTATAAAATAATGTGCTGGGGGGTTTTTTGCACAGTAAACTGCACTGCTTTTGAGCAGTGAGAACACCGTGAAACAGGAGGATTAAGAGCTCACTGGGGGCACATCAAGTTTTGTACCATCACAGTTATATCTTCAGGCTATCATGACTATATTAATCTATTATAGCATGGGAGGGCTGTCAGAGTTAGCTGAGAAGGAACCCAGCCCACTCTTGCCAGATTGTTCCAATGCTAATTTACAGCCCAAACCTCAGGAGTTTGTTGTTCTTTGCGATAATGTGTAGGTTATGTTCTAAAGTGATAGTCACTCTGAGGGGAAAAAGTTTTGCTTTCTTGACCTGGGGTAAATCTGTTTTATTACCCCATAGCTACCCCTTTAAATTGTATCCTACTTTCTCTCCTGTTTTCTTTTTAAGTTCTCTCTCTCCTGCTTCTTTTCCCTCCACTATTTTGTCCTCTTTTCCACACCAGATTCCTTAAAAATAACCCACTTTTCAGAGCAGCCTAGAAATCAGAGATGTGTACTGGGATATAAAATGAATGCACAGATGTACAGCCACTTAAAAATTTCAGGAATTTTGCTCTGGTGCAGCTTTCTAAAAACACTACTTGTGCTTTCTAGTCCACAGCTGAAACCTCCATTGTCACTGGCACCACATATGATTACAGCTTGATTTCATGCCACACCTTCTAAGAATTGCTTGTGGGTTTTTTATGGGTTTTTGTTTGTTTGTTTGTTTGTTTGTTTGTTTGTTTAACAGGGAACACTGCCTTTCACAGGTAACCTCCTATTTTGCCTCTGCCTCTGCTTTCCAGCATCTCTGAGGTAGAATCTATCCTTGTTCCATTGGGTAAACCAGCTGACTGAAAGTGTTTCTTTTCAGTACAGGATCTTTCCTTCCTCTTTCTTAGGCAAGTAACTTTTACTGTTTTAATCCATAATAAGGGCAGTTCTGGGCATTTCTTCAGGACTTGTCTTTAGACTCTGACATGGATCTTACCAGCTCTTTGCTTCTCTGGATCCCTTTCTGTCTGTGTCCCCTGAGTGCATGTCATGGTGAGCCTGCAGGTTTCAGTGGGTCTCCACAAGGTTCAGTGGCAGTGAGCACCCCAAAGGCTAGAAAGGCTAGTCTCTGAAAAAGGACATGAAATGCCTCATTTGATTCTTACTCAGCACAATCTATCTTTTCTCAACTAGTGTAGGATCATCAGGAAGGTGATACCACCTTAATTGGTGATACCACCAATCTTAAAGCATGTCAAGAGAATAAGCGATGGTGATGGAGCCTTCTTGACAGTGGAATTCTGACCTTGAAAAAACACCCCAATGTTTGAAATTATGGAAGGCTGATCCTGTGTGAAACATCATTCATCCCCATGATTAGACCCATGAAAGACTGAGCAGTCTAATCTGCTCTCTGTGCCTCCTATCAAGGGGTGAGAACCAAAAATCTGAGAGCACCAAAGAATAGGAGGTGAATTTTTAAACCCAATGCAAACTAAAAACTTCAGAAAATGTAATTGTATGACACGTTAATAAAGTACTAAATTATGACTTTACAAATGAGGCTCTATTCACCCAGAGGCATTAATTTTCAAACTGAAGAAAAGGAAAAAAAATGCAGAAGTAATAATCTTTGTTGCTTTATCAGTGAAATCCAGGTGAAGAACTCACTGTTTGTAGTAGCTAAATATTTGGATTTTACATGAGCCACAGGAAATGAAACGAGTCCTCTGAAAAGATTAACTATCCATTTTCCAGGGTTGATGAGTTGACAGCTCCACAGTGTTTCCCAGATCAGGTTAGAGGCAGCACAATAGTGCCTTATTGAGGAGGAAGTACCACGAGCTAATGAGAGAAAATTGAAAAGTTGCTATAGTGTGTCACAAAGGAGGATTCTGTTAGACATTTCTCTTAATACAAACAAATGCACCTGCAATCTACCCAGGAATTTAAGCAAAATTTCCCTCCTCCCCCACTTCCTTCATAGCATGTATGAGTCTGAAAAGGTGTGCTTACGAGAATTGAAGAATGAGGATTGTTTGTTATTTAGTCACAGTTCAATTTTTAAAAGAATAAATACAAGTCAATGTTTGAGACAAGTAAAATGTGACTTAAAGTATTTCCTTAAAATGTTATCCTAAAAAGGTATGTTTCTTTAGAAATAAAAAGAGATTTGAGAACAAAGGCCTTGCAATTTCAATAGTATCCAGGCATGTAAATTGATCTACTGCTGTTTGTTTTGAGCCACCCTTTAAGTTATGGTGTAGTGCAGAGTGGGAATCAGTTTACAATACCAAGGCTTTAGTGGGTGGAAAGGTACAACAAAGGTTCCCAGAAATGCCATTCTGAATTCTCAGAAAAGTGAGTGCCATAAGCCTTACCCTATGAAACTGTGTTTAAAGACTTATTTCTGCTCCTATGCATTTATTTGCCAGGACGTAAGGAAAAGCAGTGATTTCCAAGATTGTGGTGGTTGCATTTGTAATCTGAACATTTGTGTTTTCCTTGCTCACGATGCTGACTCTGTAGCTGATGGTCAGCAGGCAGCCCCAGGGGTCAGACAGTGATTTAATGCACAAACATGAGCCCTCACAGAATCAATTGGAGTCTTTCTTAATGTTTTTTTTTTTCTTTCTTGTTTGTCAACAGTGCAGCAGCAAGAAAAAACAAAACTGTGCTTGTTTGGTTAGGTGTTCATAGCTCCAAACTTGGAAGATTTAAAAAATTCTCAAGTGATTCGTCATAAGAGAACAAACAGCAAGAGGAAGAAAGTCACTCTCTACAGAAAAATTCTACCCTTGCTTAATCTCAATCCAATATGGTGTTTTGTGAGTTTGGAGGAAATTTGTCTAAACCTGGAATAATTCATGGTGCCACTAACTTTCCCAAACTTTCTCGTTTTGCAAATAGCTTCTAATTTTGGGTCCCAGCCCAGCTGTGGTCAGCAGCTGAGCAGGTCTTCAGTGTTACATGGACTTTCTAGGACAAAGAGGACCTCACAACCAAACCCAGACTGTGAATGAAAGCTGTAAGGGAGTTAAAACAGTGGTAACAGCAGCATTTGCATGTAGAAAATCTTCCTGCAGGCAACCATGTGGCTAAAATTTGGCTACTCAAATGGAAGGCAATAATAAAAGAGCACAGTGATGCACCACTGGTGGTTTGGGGGCTGGCAGGCTAATGCCCTTGATCAGCATTTGCCATTTATTGTGTAGGAAATGTGCCATGGAAGCAGCTTCCAACCAAATGGGACTTTCACAATCAAGTGTGTCAGTGAAGGGCCTTTCCAGGCATTCTGGAACCTGCACCACTTTCCACTATCCTGCAATGACTGGCCACAACGTGGGAGAAATCACTCCAATGTTTATGTGGGGAAGAAGAGTATGCACACAAGGTCTTCAGCCTCAGGGACACAGCTGAATGCAAACCTCCAAAATGCTTCCTCTGTTGGCCATTTGCCTTCTGTCATATCTGTCTCCCATAGCAGGTGGGGAATCCAGTGAATGTTGGCACGGCATCCTCGGAGCATGGCTGCGGCGCAGTCATAGCTGGCCATTTTAATGATTTATCTCTGAATGTGTTTCTGAGACATGTGCCACATGTCACAGCAAATTAGATTGGTGTGAAGGAGGCTTCAAAACATAGCTCCTTAAATGTTATGGCACCAGTCCAAATTTTCTTCATTAAGCTATTGCAGTATAAAACAGGAGTAAAGCAGTTCTTCTGAGGACTGTAACTACTCTGCAGTTATGCAGTGACCTGCCGAGCTACAGTGCAGTGACCATCAAAAAGATCCTTCACAATTATACAGTCTTGATTTTCATGTGGTGCACATTTCTTTTTTTTTTTTTTTTAATTCAGTGAGGCTAAATGTGAAGGTTGGTTCCTTTTTAGAGATGACAATGTGTAAACTTGTTCAAAGAAATGTGAGGATTAAAACCAAATTGTCATTTCAATAGCAAGATCCCCTGCAGTTCATACTAACACGCCTTTTTTAACAGAGCAGAAAAGGATTTAAATGACAGTAAATGACAAAACAGATTAAAAATGCAATTTTTGAATGCAACTGGTAACAGACTCACTGATGAAGTTAAGGTCTGCTAGATATGTTTACTATAGAAATTTGAATATATTTTTCTTCACCGTCTGGCTATGAAGTCAAACTCAGCTGCCAAAATCCAGGGCTGTATTTCACAAGGGCCTGAATGTACCCTGCAGATTTGTGCCTCTAACTCCTTGCATGCTCCCTTTCTGGTGCCAAAGTATGCGTACATTCAAAATCCAGAATAAGAAATTTCATGTTTATGCAGTGTGGCAGTGATTCAGCAAAACATCTTCCTGCATGTTTAAACCTCAGCAGCCTAATTGGGGTTTAATGCACCAAAGCCAGAACAGCTTTTCCCAGTGACCCTGGCCACCAGAGCATCTACTGCAGGTCATTACCATCCTTTCCTCCCTTACAGATTGTGCTGCAGATATTTTCTCTGAACACTCTTGGATAACTCATGAATGGTGTCCAGTGGCCACAGAGGGGAATATTAATGGGAGAGGGATCTGGTCCATCAGCAGGCACCTAGATTTTCTGTGCTTAATGAAGCAGCCTTCCTGATTTTGAAGCTTTTACCCTTTCCAATTGCAATGCACCCAAAGCCTTAAGGGCTAAAAGAGATGAAAACAGTTGGAATCAGCCTCTGAAAATTTGGCTCTAAACCTATATCTCCTTGTGATTTCTCCACCAGGGAAGCAGAAGAATGTTTAGGCTGAATACTTTAGAGTAGAACTGCTGTGGTGATAAATCAGATAGTGATCTGAGGGTATGAGGTAAGCCCAATTACAACAGCAATGGAGCTGCCTCCCACTGGTGGCTTTAGGTCAACATTTTGGGCTAATCACCTTAGCTGGGCAAGTGCTCATAAATCAAGAGTTGCCTGGAAATTGTCTGTTTTTCTCTTCACACGGCTGAGATGCTCAGGGCAGTCTGTCTGCTCTTCAGAGGAGCCTCCCACTGCAGAGAGGGAAAAGCTGTGGGGATGGCAAGGAGCAGGGAATTCTCACAGGCAAAAAGCACAAGGTAGCAGCTGTAACAATGCTTTTAAAAGGAGGCCATGGAAAGTGGCATTGCTTCTGGACTCCAAAGCCAGGGCTTCTCCCTCACCCTTCTCTCGCAGAGTAGTAAAGGGCCCTCTGCAGACAGGGATAAGAAGAGGGGAAGAACTGATCTTTCTAGAAGGCTCTTCACATCTTCTCCCATGATGGCTCTTACAAGCAGATTTGTGCAGTCCAATCACCTGTGCTCTTCTCCAGCTTCCACGGGGACCGCTGTGGTGGTGGCCCCAAAACTGGGGGGAGGCGGGAATCCCAGCTGCAGGTAATCCCTGCATTCCTGCTGAGACAGTGATGACAGTTCCAGGAGATGTCCTGAAACAGGAACCATTTCACTCCTTTCACACTCTCCAGTATCAAATGAAGGACAAAAGGAAAAAGCCTCAAGTTGCATGATTTAGATTTCAGGAAATATTTCTTTACAGGAGGGGTTGCCATTGGAATAGACTGCCCAGGGAAGTGATGGAGTGACCGTCCCTGGTGGTATTTAAAAGACATGCAGATGTGGCACTTAGGGACCTGGTTTAGGTGTGGGCTTTACACTTTTAGGTTTATGGACCTTTTCCAGCCTAAATGTTCCTATGATCCCACCCACTGCACTGAGGATGCACCTTATCAGCTCTTGTAAGTGGAACGAGAAACACAAGAGATATTTGTACTAGTTTTTGCAAAGATTTGTTTTCTTTTCAGACATATGTGAACACAGCCCACAAACAGAGGTTATAAATAGGCCGAATATAAGAGAAGTAGTATAACATGGTGTTCCCATATTTTAAATCCTGTAGGGTGACCCTGATGGAAGCAGTGTACAAAAGAGAAGGCAACAGGAATACTGAGCAGTTTTTGGAGAATAAGTATTTACTGCTTCATTAAGGGAAACTGTGGATCTCTGATCTCTAAAATGAACCAGCCTTAGGAGCCCGAGCAAGGGACAGGCATTCTCTATTTTTAACTGTGCAGGAACTGGGACACCCAGCAAAATTCCTGAGAACCAGGTTCAAAACAGAAAAAAGAGACTTCTTTCTAACACACAGCATAATTCAGCACAAGGGTTCATTGCCGTAGGATACCGTAGAGGCCAAAAGTATAAATGGATACAAAAAATGATTAGTCAAATTTATGGAATATAGGCCCACTGGTGACTATTAAAAACAATGGTCCAGATGCAATGTCTGGCATTGGGAAGTCCCTAAACTGCTGACTGCCAGGATCTGGGGATTATAGGAGGGGAAGGAATGCTCCATACATGCCTTATTTCTTCTCTTTTCCAAAGCATCTGCCACTGGCCACTGCTGAAGACAAGCACTGGGTTAAGCAGATGTGTCTTCACAGCTCTCAGCAGTTCCCATGTTTCTCCCGGAACAGGGAACTGGAGTTGCCTCATTTCAAGCTTCTATTTGCTTTCAAGTAAGCTCTTAAGCCAGACTCAACTCACAAGTATCTGACTACCTGCCAGTCAAGCATTTAGCAACAACATTAACATCTGTCACTAACACTTGGACTTTCTTTGGTGAAATGTTTTGGAATGCTTTCAGATTTTTTTTTTGTTCACCCCAGAGACTTTTTTTTCCTTGCTCTAGATATCAGCTGTCCCCTTGTCTCTGGCAGAAAACTCCTTCTACCATATTTTCATGATCTCCTGCTAGCTGCATTTTCCTCACTCACATGTTGTCTGTTGTCAGAGCTGCACTGATTTTCAGTTATGATTGAAAAAAGCTGCTCCAAACTTCTGGTGATCTGAATTCACTTTAAAATGAAAATTATTTTGAGGTTCTCTTAGCTTGACTTCTTGAAAGCTTAAAATAAACCACACTGCGTCTGAGCTGGTACAACTTGGTACAACCCTGCTTATCTGCTGTGCTCCTTGCATTCCTGTCCATGAAAACCTGGCTTAGGTCTGCCACATCAGTGAAGCTGACTCAGACAGATCTGCTAAGGGCATCAGTACAAGAGTTTGCAGTTTATATTGGGATGAAGGCATCAAGATCCATTCTGCCTCTGCCCAAGCCCCAAAACCCAGCTGTTAGTTCAGGCAGAACTGATTTTCAGTGCATCTATTCTCAGTTCTCACCCTTCCAGAAATGCACACGTGGCAGATAATCTGAGGCTTCCTCAGAAGCATTAAATACCTTAAAATCCATTATTTCACACCAATTCTACTTTTAACAGTGGTAGAACGCAGAAAGCCTAACAACAATCTCTAATATGTCAGAATTTCTCCTAGCAGAGCAGAGAAATCCAACAAAAAAAAGGTATTCTCTTTTTTGGCATAGATCAGAGGAAGGAATGTCCTTCCAGAGATACCTGCATTCACCTCAGTGCTTAAGCCATGTGAACATCATTTAGTAAATCCTCCAGATGAAGAGAAACATGTCCTTGAAAGAATACACCAATCAGGTGCTGTATGTGAGGGTGATTTTTGCAGTTGTTTCAGATAGAAAATTAAGTGCAAAACCTCTGCATGAAGCTTTCAGCCACGGAGGAAAAGCTACATGGAAACAACAGTGCTCAAGCCTGTAAGCAGTACGGATGCTAAGAGGAGTGCTGATTAGAACTGACTATTTCAGGCTAATTAAGTCAGGCACAATGTGTGCTAAACCTGGCTCCAGAGTTAAGTATTTCTCCCCAGTGCTTCCCTGCATGAGCAAAGCCAGTGTTGCTCAGCTGTGGGCTTTGAAAATGCTGCCCAAGCTGCAGCAGAAACTGTGTTCAAAACACCACTGTGAGATATTTATAGCTCAAGAAACTCCAGTAAAAAGATCTTTAGCACTAACAATCTTGAAAGCAGAATGACAGAGTCAGCAAAAGAAGCCAATTTATCACACACTTCCCAGGCACCTTTGGATGGACCAATGGCCCCTCAGGAGGTTACTGCTTCTCCCCACTGATGTGGGGAGCCTGAGGGTGAGGTTAGAAATCTAACATATGGATGACTACAGCTGGTGAAACAGATGTAGTGCTAACAGCTTAACCCCATTCCCAGTGATGTTAACTGGGGTTACTCAGCTGCTCTCAGTGAAATCCAGGTTGGGCATGTGCCTATTGTTTAGTTTATCTCCAGCTGAATCCACCAATCTTTCTCTTCTCCCCCAAGTTAATATAACAATAATACCCATTGTTCACAGAGTACTAACAATGTGCCCTGCTTGGCTACTGTACAGAATGAGGCTAAGCCTAGCACTTTTCCAAGAAGTGTATGTAAAAAAATAAATAAGTCATTTTAATGCCCCCAATGGTAAGCTGTAAAAACAACAATCTCTGCCAAGCAAAAGAAGGATGAAGTTGATGCAGGAAAATAAGTCAGGGACATTTAAAAGAACATAACAAGTAACAGAAAATACATAAATGAAAAAGTAGTTCAAAGCATATAGCAGAAAGACATGTGTAACCATGGGGGTGTTTAATTATCTTTTATTTTCTTTTATTATTATCTTCTATTGTGTACATATTACAGGTATGCATGAATTCTAAGTCTTCATCACTTGGTGTTGTACCAGATTTGCAGTAATTGCGTCTATTCATGTTCAACAAACTAAATTACAGAGATAGGAGCTTTGAAAAATCTGTTTTCACACGTCAGATATTTCTTCTGGTTTCCTCTCTTAGTACTTTTCTATTTCTTCAGAAGAAGCAATCTCTCACAACACACAGTAGTACTTCTGAACCCTTGTTGAGTGACTGACGTGATGACCCACAAATGCCTTTCAAATAAAATGTATTGCAGTTGCTGTTAGATGAGTATTTGTTCCTCTGAAGAATCTGGTGTACTTTGGTCAGAGGCAGAGGAAGGGAATGTAGCAGATCCAGGTTATACCTATGCTAAAACTGCAGGGCATTCAATTTTAATTCAGATCAGAGAGGTGCTTTAATTCTTATTTACTGCATTTTGGCCTGCCTGGCACAGTGCAGTTGCTCTTGAGCTTATGGGATCAGATTAGCATTATTCCAAAGCAAGTCACCTTAGAAGACATATATAGTAGTCTCAACACCAGGCTCAACTGGGACTCATCCCATAGCATTGGTTACTAACTTAAACACAGCCTTTCTCTACTGAAAACTGGGGGAAAATGGTTTGTGCTATATTCCTGATTAGCTTCAGGGAAATGATACCTAATCTCTGTCCTAAGACATAAACATGTATCTGTTCCAGGAAGAAATCCTGAACAGGTAAGTGTGGCTTGAGCTTACCTGAACAAAATTAGGCATGTTGCAAGAGAGTCATTACACAACCATGTAATATGGAGCTTTTCTGAGCACTAAATCTCAGACTTATTTTCCACTTAATATTTAGTGTTATTTAGTGAACTGCTGCGTGTTCCATTTTCGTGCAAACTGGAAAATACACGCATGTTTCAGACCTGGACTGCTGTAACGTCCCGACATCGTGCAGTACAGTGATTATATCAGCATCTCCCCTTACTTATGAGCATGGTTTCCATTTTCAGATCACACCTGGCAGCTTCTTGCCAAGCTTTGATTTTCCTTGGCAGAGAGCAAGTGCAGCATGGGTGAGCTTGCAGTAGCCCAGCCTCCCCTAGTGCCAGCAGAAGTCCCTGCTCAGCGGAGCACACCCTTCTCCACCCCATGGCACGGCTGTGGTTCCAGCATTTCGGCTCCCACAAAGCCATGTCTGATACTTTCCTTCTGCAAAACAAGCCATAAGTCCTGAACATTTTCTGGAAGCAATTAAAAGAGCAGATAAGTGGGAGTGATGGCAATAATTTACCTGGTCTTGTGAATGTCTTGATTATACTACAAGTCAAGGCATAGCCCAGAGTGGAAGACCTGCACGTGTGTATGGTAAAATTTCTGGGAAATAACTGGAGGAGTTACTGATGTAAAATTGGCAGATTTGGATCTACCCTCCCCAGAATAGTGTCCCTTTTGACTAATGCTCACTTTGCACCGTTTAGAGGATGAGCCCTTCATTTTCAGCTCTTGTAGCAACACAGTGTTATGGCCGCCTTCCATGCAAGGAGTAGGATGTTATATTTCTGCATCTTGGAAATTCTCGTGTTTGTTTTGTCAACAACTTAAGAAAGAAAATAAAAGGTGTTTGGATTCACAGGTATATTTATTTTCACTAAACAAGAATATCAGTGTCTTATATTAGTGTTTTATATCAGTGTCTTATCAAACAAGCTCCTGTCATTGCAGGTATGCACTAAAGGAAAAAAAATGTGTTCAGACAAATCTGCATCGAAAGGTTAACAAGATATAAATGATCTTAGGAGAGTTACTCTTCCCCACTGCTACAGAGATTGGCATGAAGTAAAGCAGTTGCTCCCTTTGAAGCACTGCCAGCATAAATAACTCAGAGTAAGAATTTTGGTTTTCATAACAAATACTGAAATGCAAGAGAACTATGCATTGATTAATATACTGTATGGCTCAGTGGGACTAGACAACTCAGGTAGGTTTTAGCTACAGTATAAACAAAATACCTTCCAAATAAGTTTTTTAATGTAGAAGGTGTCAATTATGTAAAATGATTCCATGATAATAACAATAGAATTCAAAGGCAGATTTGTATCTTTCAAACCCATCCAGACTTTAGACTTCTTCAGCTTTAGAAGGGAAAGATGCCACCTGCAAAAACAATTGTGGAGCACAGGAGCCCGGTTTTTCTCAGCAACCATCTGCACAGATTATTTGTTCTCCTGTCTCTTGTTTGTTCTTAACTATCTCTGATTTCCACCTGAGTACCTTTGAAACAATTTTCCTCATTTCATTTTCACTTGGAGAGAATGAAGAGAGAGAAATCAAGTAACTGTTTGACTTTGCTAGCCTCCCAGAAGATACCAAACGCTAACATGAGAGAAGTTACACAAATTCCCAGAGAGAAAAAAAATACTGTCCAACACCTGCAGTGTATGAGAGAGCAGCTCCTTCTGCTGCAAGCGTGGCTGGTGTCCACCACCACACTGGTCAGAGCATATCAGCTGAGGCAGCTTTGTGCTGCTGTGATCATATGATTAACACACATAAATGCTCACTTTCAGGCAGATGCAGAAGCATTCAGGTCTACAGCACCTTGTGTCTGACTCCGGTGGGGCTGGGCTGCAGGATGCTCAGGGCTGTTTACAGATGTCACCTCTGTGGGTGCTCATCAAACAGGGCAATGTCCAAAGACTTTTCATTCCTTTCCTCCCCACAATGACCAGTCAAAAGGTAAAAAACTTTATTCATGCTCTTCATAGATGTCTTTCTTTGCAAAAGGCATAGGATACCATGGTGCTATGTGGAGAATGGTACACACCCCTGACACAGACCAGCACAAGTTCCTGGTACATGTGAGCATGGCTCTGTCCAGCTCCCGGGAACAGGGCAGTTGTATTTGGATTTCCTCCAGTGCACGTCTCCTAGACATCAAAATGATTTAGCAAGAACATCCCATACCCAAAGATTACAGACCAAACTAAATAAAGCCCCTGTGTGGGTGTACAAAGCCCAAAATGCTGCAGAAGCAAGACATTTCTGTTGCATTTCTCTGTATGTGTTGAGTTAGTCTGCAGGGCCCAAATCTACAGGAAAGGGCAAATATATTTAGAACCCAACTTCAGAAAACCCACATAAGGAATTGCACTGCATATCACAGCCCCACAAGCTGTGTCTGGGGAAGGAAAATTATTTTTGCACGTTGTCTTGCAGGCAGAGACAATAGTTGAGGCTGAAGGGAATAGGTAATGGACAACACACTCTCCTGAGCCCCAGCTCCTCACGGTCTGCACAATCTCCTCCCTGGTGACACCTGGCAGTCCTGGCTCTGGAGTGCTACAAATGGAGCAATTGGTTCCTGCTGGGTGGAGTATGTCCCTGTATTCCAACTGCAACACAATGCCCGCATCAAGAGCAAATTTTAGGTCCCCTAAAAAGCACTTTCTCATCTCAATTTTTGGTTAGCTATCTATTGGAGCTAGTATGACTAGCCTGGCGAGGAAAAGACACCAGTAGCTTCAAGTTCACAGGAGAATAACACAGGAGATGGTTTAAGCAGTACAGCAGGATTCCTATTGTTTATACATGTAGCAGCACATGAATGAATGAACTGAACTGAATGTATCATGGTGCCTCTTTTATTCATTTACTTGACTTTCCTGACCTATGTGCTTGTACAACTGCAGCCAAACAGGTGAATAAAATGTTTGCAGGTTCAGCCCCATCTAGTAAAGACAGCTACTAAGCCACTATTAAAAGGCTGCACTGGAACTAAAAAAAAAAGTCCGCTGTCAAACGCAAACAGCAAAGGAAAAAAAATCTTGAAAATAGTTTCTACATGTACTTGCTTTCCTAGGAGTGCACCACTTGTGAATTCATATTTCTTGATGACCACTCTGCTGACAGCCCTTTTGAAAAGGTAAACAGATCATCCTGCTCCAGAACAGGGGAAAATAAAGTCTGTCTTTACATTTACTCATTCTTGTTTCTAAAATTTTCAGCTGCTTACTCAGGTCTCAAGTATTTGTAGAGCCAGATGAAAAGCAGATTGATGGAACACATTTGCTCTACACAAATTTTAATTGCTGCTTTGATGGGCATATCAGAGGAGGTCAGGAGAAGTGAAATGAACACTAGGGAGAGAACTTGGGTGGTCTCTCTCAACTGAACCTCAAGCACACAATCCCTCTTATCTCCATTGAAGTGGGGCAAGAAAGATTTACAAGGCGGCCAGGATCTGAACGAGCTGAAGCCTGGAGATCCTGACTGTTGGAAAATGCTCCCTATACCTCAGTGTTAAAGTTTAACAGCAGGTCTTGGGGCGTGCTTCACATTCTCCCAGGGAAAACACATGGACAGGTCAGGCACTGCCCAAACACCCTCAGCAACTCTGCCAGATATAAGTACCTACAGAAAAGAACCATGGAGCCAGCTGCTGTGAATCAGGGGAGCTCCTCTGTTCTCAGGGGAGCTCTGCAGATTAGCACTACTGAAGATATTGCCTAATGCTGTTCTATCTAGAATGCACTTATTTCGAGTTTAATTTCTGAAAGTTAAGTGGGCAAGAAAACCCAAACAGCTTACGTCCAAGATGTCTTGTTTATCAGAAGAAACAGTAACTTAGGAAAATGCAAGTATGACCTTTAAGGAGGTTTAGCAGGTCTTCTTGAGATCTGGATATCACTAGTAGAACCCATCTCACAGAGCGCTTCCCTGAGCCTGTTTCTCTGCTCTCATTGCAAGCACACAGAGCTGAATCACTCCCACATTGCTGCACTGTTATTGTGGTACCAGGGCAAAAATATTTGGCAGGCATTTCAAAGTGAATGCTTCAGATGGAATGACGGCAGCCGAGGAGCAGAATGCCAAGGTTGAGGAAAGTGTGTGCTCTGCTATGCAGGGAAGCTTTTTTGGAAGAAATGCTAAAAAGAAGTTTGGTCAAATTTTAACACAATTGCTATTAACTTGTACCAGAAATAAAACATCAAAGTGGTCAAACTTGATGTGCAGTATTTAAAGGATTGTTCCGAATATTAGGCACACAAGAATAAAAATTTCCTATCTGAAGAAAATGGGGGCGGTTAATTCATCAATACTATAAAGAATATGCATTCCACTGGGAAATTATATTCTAGCAATATAAATTCCTTACAGAAAGATTGCAGTGAGGCTCAGTGTATAGAAAAACCAGATATTTTGTGCTGTTACAGTGGCGCATTTACTTCACCAAAACTTTTTCCATTAGAAGTTGCTGTTTTCAAGGACTTTTTATAACTTGGACATCAGAATTGGCTTACAGCTATGAACTTGGTAAAGAAAAGCTTTGCCTGAGATGCACTTATAATACCAAAGTTTAAAAAAAAAAATTAGTTTGGACACCTTTGGTTATAGAAGAGCAAGAAAAATTTTTCTGGTCTTATAGCGTTTAAAAAAAGGCTTTGGTCTACAAAGGCAATTTGTTAGGCAATTAGTCCAATTGCTCTAATTCCCTTCAGGATACTAAAAAACGAATGGTTGAGACACTAGACTTGAAAATTACTTTGCCATATGCAGTGACTACTTTTCATAAAAGTTATTAAACTGATCTTTTAATCTGCTTTGCACATATGTTTAAAAGTTGGACTCGATGATCCTTGAGGGTCCCTTCCAATTCAGAATATTCTGTGATTCTGTGATGTAGTGGAACTGGTCACCTGTCTATGCCATCAAGAGCAAATTTGACTTGTGGTGCAGACTAAAATGTGTTTTCTGTGCCTTCAGGAGTCTGCAAAGCAGTTGGAGTCTCTCCAGTGGGCTCTCTGCAGTCTCACATGCATTTGTATGTGTTTTCCATGGCTCCCAGTGCATCCCTCAGCGGCACCCTAGGAAACCTGCTGCTTGTACATATGGCACCAGGAATAATAATTCTGTTGCTGTTTCCTAAATACAAGCAAAACAAAAGTAAGACCCCCCCCAAGACCTCCAGGAAAACCAGTGTGCTGAAATATCCCACGCTGCAGTCCATCAGTATATTGAGCTAAGAACATACAATTTCTCCTGTGGATTTGCTTTTCCCTCTGTGTTCATTTGAACCTCTGACAGATCTGTTGTTCCTGCTGAAGGTCATTGAAGCCTTTTCTTTCTTTCTTTCCTTCCCCATGGTGCTAAAAGCACTGAGTACTTCCAGGGAGACCCCACAGAGTGCAGAGCACTGCCATTGCCACAGTTAACTGTCCTACAGCCACCAAACTGCCATTTGTCACAACCTTTTTCTTCTGATTCACCTAGCATGATATTCCTCCACTAATTTTCCACTGCTCTGAACACTTGCTTATTGCCCCCATAGCTCTGCCCAGGTGTTCCCACACAAAAACATGGACACATGCACCACATTAGGCATGCACTGCAAATCCAGGGGGAGCAGCAGCAAATGCTTTCCTCGTGGTCTGCAAATGCTCAGGAAGTTCAACATCTCTGGACAAGTCCAACTGGCTGTACATGTGCAAATCTGTATTGCAGAGTATGTGCTGTAGATCCAGTGGTTTTTGGAAGCACTGCAACTAATATGGAAGTGCTGTGTCATTGATGCATGCATGTGCCATAAGTCCACCCAGCTTTTTCTGGAAACTAAGCAGCCTCAAAACCGTGTGGTAGAATTTCTCTGTGCATGCACATCAAATCGATCTGAGGTTTCTGGGTATGCAGAAATAGCTATTTCTTTCTTGCAATGCATAGAGAAACCTCTGAAAAACATGGAATATTCTCAAAATCTGGCAGTACAAAATAGCTGAGTGAAAAAGAAATATCTGAGATCCAGCACAGAGAGCAGCCCTCAGTCTCCAAAAACCTGTGTAGCTCCAGTCTCCAGATCTGATTTCTTTTCATTTTTCTGGTGTTGCTAGTATTGACACCCTCAAACTTCTGCATTTATTTGCAGCAGGGCCTCAAGTTGGCCAGGACTTGGAGGCAGATTGCCCCACTGTTTATGGAAAGTGAGTACACCAAGCAATACCGAAAAGTTTCCATGTTCCTAAAGGAAGATTTTATTAGAATACAAGCACTTAAGCTAAAACACAGCATCTCTTTAAATTAAATTAGCTCAGAGTACTGAATGAGGTAGACTGCATGAAATGGTTTGAATATGCATCTCCTTGTTCCCCATCACGCCCTTTTCCACACTCCTGCTCTCTAGTCCTGCAAGTTTTAGTGGCTTCCTGGGTTTGAAGAGCCCCTTCCAACTCCTCTGCCTCTCAGATAAGCCTCCATCCTTTCCAGATCTTACAGGCTGCCTAACAGGTAGATAATCCCAAGATTTAGTTTGATTCCATAGAGAAACCCAGAGTCTGAACTTCCTTTTTTGCTCCAAAATGCATCTCATTACTCAGTCCTCTGCTCCCCAGTTCATCCTGAAGGACTGTTCTTTCCTTTCATGTGCAAGCCATTTCAGCCAGAGGAAGGCAAGAAGTAGACCTAGAGAATTTCAAAATATAACAAATAATGTATGTCTTCCAGTCTGAAAAAGGCTCACTTCATTGACTGAAATGTCCTGATACCTGTTATGCTTTCTGACAAAAAGTGTGTTAAATCTGTTGGGGAGCTGATAAAAAGTCATGTTTTTTGGTAAAGTCTGGTAAAGTTGCTGCAGTTATTAGTATTGGCCCTTGCTTCAATAAAACAACTACTGAATTAAGGTTAATCACATTTGGTGGGCTTGAAAACCCTAATAGCTTTTCTGAATGCAGCAGCACTGCCAGTTTTTTTTCTTAGTCTGCAAAAATAGGTGGAATGAAAGCAGTGGACAAACAGGAATAATCATCAGGCCCCAAAATAGGACAGAAAAGTCTGGAAGAGCAAAGGACACGTTCAGGTTGTTCCAAAAGCAAATGATTAGTAAATGGGTGGAAAAGCCCAGGTAGAACAGCTGGGTGCATTTCCTAGGGATGTGGATCCTCTGTGTGTGGATCTGAAGGAATACTCTCACAAAAGCAAACCAGTGGGGAAATGAGCTGCACAGGTCATGTGTAGTTACCGGTGCCTCTCTGCATTTACAGGTGTGATTCAGGGGAAGCTCCTTCCACATTTTGATTGTGGGCTATTCGAAGAGTTCCTCATCAGGAAAAAATATTGCACCCTTACTAGTTCCTGCCCAAAGCTGTGTCCTCTTTAGGGTCAGATGTGCCATTTTCTACTGTGTTTTCTCTGCCTTTTCTGGTGTCTTTTTTTCCTTGCACTGTGAAATGTGCCAATTCGCAATTTAGGAGCAATTTAATGATCCCAAGGGCTATGAGCACAACCAGAAACGTCCTCTTCTAGGATGAGGCCAGTGCTTTTGCCACTTTTAAGCTCTCTGAGCCACTCTCATTTGTCCACCTTACTTAAGCCACTGTCAAAGGTTCCATCTCTTTTGACAGAGTTGTAGCCAGCTCACTGGAAAGGCAAGAGCAGAGGCAGTGCCAGTTAGTGGTAGCTCTTTGCTTCTAACAGCAACTGCTCAGAGTTACGTGGAATGAATCCAACATGAGACATTTTCTTCCAGAGTCCAAATGTGTATGGTGATTCTACCTAAATTCATCTGCCTACAAACCCCATCTGGCTTCCTCAGGGACTCCTAGCACTGGCTTCTACAGGTTTTTGCCATATTTGGGCTCCTGTTCGTGTACCGCAGCCTTTTGATGGATCCTCTTTATCTGTAAACTTCCTGCCTTTCCTGTCGTATCCTTAGCACTATCCCCTCAACACTGGCTTAAGTGTAGCCTTGGGTTTAATGTTAGAAATATAAAGTGTAGGATTGGGTTGAGAAGGGGCCACAAAGTTGATCAGAAGGCTGGAGCATGTCTCCTCTGATGACAGGCATGTGGATAGAGGTGCCTGAGAGCGCTGGCATTCATACCAGAGAAGAAAAGGCTCCAAGCAGACTTATTGCAGCCTTCCAGTGCCTACAGACATTTTAGCTGGGCCT
Source organism: Fringilla coelebs (assembly GCF_963513975.1). NCBI lineage: Eukaryota > Metazoa > Chordata > Aves > Passeriformes > Fringillidae > Fringilla > Fringilla coelebs. The sequence goes on from NC_140029.1 coordinate 72,498,765, forward strand.
CCTGTGACAGGACAAGATGCAATGGTTTCAAACTAGAAGAACATCCACTTAGATCCGATATAAGGAAGATTTTTGTAAAGAGCATGGTGAAACACGGGGACAGATTGCCTGGAGAGGTGGTGAATGCCCCATCCCTGCAAACATTCAAGGTCAGATTGGAGGTGGCTCTGAGCAGCCTAATGTAGTTGAAGATGTCCCTGCTCACTGCAGGGGGCTGGACTATGTGATATTTAAAGATCCCTTCCAAACCAAACTATCTTATGATATTCTGAAAAGGGAACAGTATAAAAAGCTGTGTCTGTCATTTACTAGAGTGAGTAGAAATGAAATTTGTTTAACTGATCTAGAATTTTTCTCTTCTTGCAAATTAACATTTTCATTTTAAAAGTGCTAGAGCTCAAGTAATCCCAGCAATAAAATTGTTGCTATCAAATGCCATGGTAGCTTTTGAAACAAGAAATCTTCTTTCTGTGAAACTGCAAACGATTAAGAGACCATCAAGTTTAAAAAGTTGTTGGCTCTGCTTAACATTTGCTAAGCACAGTTTAGACTGTTTTATCCATTTATACAGCCGCACTTGTCTCCTTCATGTGTCTTATATAATAATTTCCAAAGTCAGAAACAAAAAAAAAAAATTAGAAAAAGGCATCAGCTAAGATGAAATGGCACAAGTTTAAAACTCTTAGCAGCCGTAGAACCTGGCGACAAAGAACAAAGAGGTTTAAAAATCATCACATTTTATAACATTAAAATGCCACACATTAAATATAGATTTCACTGCTGATTATATTGTTACGCATTCCATTGTTCCCATGCCATTGGCCTTCAGGACTCTATTACTTATGTAATTCCAAGATCTGACACAGCTGAAGTGAAATGCATCTGATCTCAATGAATGGCATCAGATGAAAAAAAGTGGATTTCAGGAGAAAGAAATACCATTTTAATTTTACTTCACGTCTGTTGATTGGTGACAGATGTTGCCATTCTCATTTAATTATTCTTGATTCATTTCCCAAATAAAAATATAGATAGATGTCAAAGTATTTGAAGTCATCCAGATAAAGAGTTCAATCAAATAAGTTGTCTTTATTCTTTTTTGTCCTTTTTTTTCCTTCCAGATTTTCCACATTAAGGAAATCTGGTTCAGAGTGGCATCCAGAGTCCTACCTGTATACATTAAAGCTCTCTAACAGTACAAAATATGATTATTAATCAAGAGCTAGGAAGGCATGGGGTGTGAGAAGAGGAGGGAGCATTTCAGTGGGAAGTATTCTATACTGAGTGCTGACTTGAAACTCCAGCATGGTGTTGCATCAACAGAAGCACCTCAAAGGATGTTTCATGGCCCCTGAGTACTCAGAGTACAGATATGAACGTTGTTAATAGACATCATTTAGAATCCACAGCAAAATCCCAAGGAACTGTCGATTTAAAATAAATAAGTAAGACTTGATTTTTTTTTTTTTTTACTCTCCCTGAAATATGAGCAGACACCTTACATCTTCTGGGTGAAGTCCTGATAAAGAACAAAAATGTCTCTCACTTTCTCAGCCTATCTGGGCCATTAAAGAGAAACCTCTATCTTACAATTATCCAACTAATAAAATGCAATGTTTCTGAAAAGAAAATTAATAAAAAGTTTAATGTCATATTTGTCCTATTTATTTTAAAACATTAGCTTAAAAAAAAAAACCAAAACCAAACTAGTACTTAGTTTTCTCGATTTTCCTAAATAGTATTTTTATGGTAAATCTATTTTACCATACTTTTCATTACAAAGGAGTGAAATTGCTATCAAAAAGGAGAGTTTCTTTTGCTTACTCTCTAAAAGTGCAGCAACATGTTTACCTGAATATTAGAGATTCAGTGTTTTGGAAGCATGATACACAGATAAGGAAAATCTTATTGCAAGGAAATTATATGTAGATGACTTTTTTCACATGATTCAAAAGATGTTTAACTAATTTTAAAAAATATGCCACTGTCCTCCATACCCTTGGAAACCCCACAACATTTTCCTGTGGTCTGTGGGTGTCTGGCATCTCTCAGGCATTTGAAGCACTCTGAAAGAGACTGATCTGAGTTTGGAAGGAGGTAAGCAAATAGAGGTGCTCAGCATGGGTGTGCAGACTGTCAGCCTGAAAATGATCTTCCCTCACCATTGACTTTGTTAACAACTTTCTATTTCCATTTGTGCATCTGATTCCCAGCTTATTCTCTCCTTTATTTGTGCTTGGCATGGGAAGGAAACATTTGCTGATGTGTATGACTTGGATCTAAGAATAAAATTGCTCCTGTGGCAGATGACAGATTTCTGAAAGGCAGTGGCTGTGGCAGGGAGCCCACCTCCAAGGCTGCTGATCTGGAACCTGGCTCCTACAGAGAATGAGGTGCTGCTGTACAGCCAGCACACCTCAGCCACTGCAGCAGCAACCCAAAGGAGACAGAGGAGATGTCAGACTGCACAAGTATATGGATGCTATTATAGCTGCTACTAAGTTCCAAGATATTCTGATGGCTTTTCACACTTCTTTGGTGAGCCCTGTTAGCTCTGAGCTCTTCTGTCCATTTCTCCTTGGAGCAGCCTGAGCAAGCAGTGAGTGGCCAGACAGTGCTTCAAGGGATCCCAGCTCTGGATCCATAAAAATTTCAGTGAAACTGCTTGATTCCATGGCTGGTGCTTATCAACTGTAATATTTTACTCTATATGGTCTTGCTGCCCACCTGAAAATCATCTAGCAGAGTAGACTGAAATTTCCCAAAATGGGGCCTCAGATCCTTGTTAGGCTCCTGTTTCTAAATAACTTCTTCAAGCTGTTCTGTGGATTTTGTGTTCCTGGGTTTTCTTTGATGTGGTACACTGTAATTTGTACTACACTGCTTGTCTTTTTAAAAATGATGCTTAATCATGTTTCCTTCTCAGAGTCTTGATGTAGTTACGGATCAACAAATTGGGTGCAGACTTTTTTTGTGGGTTGGCTTCTAAAGATGACTCCATATAATGTAGCAGGTGAAATTTGTGCTATTACATAAAATTTTTCTATGTACAAATAAAACTGTTTGGAAAAGACATTTGTCTTTGGAACCACCTCTACAGAAATGCATTTTGTCATTCTGCTAACACATCAGCAACTGAGGAGCACAACATGTCACTTGAGGTTCTTGGAGCTGACTTTGCCTTGCACAACATATTTCTGTTGCTGAAAGACACAGTTCTACACCTCCAGACCTCCTATTTCTCTAATCAAGGAAGTCAGCCTTCTCAACAGGTTCTCATGTTGTTGTGCTGAAGGGAATGCAACCAAATCAATCATTGCAGGTTTCAGTCGTAATGCAAACAAAACATTGAAGGGAAAAAGAAGGGCAAAAAATACCTACACATCTCTGGAGTCCTGGGGCAGCTGGGTGGAAAGAGAATGAAAAGAATATGCTTCTGCTGTCCAACACATCAGCTGGAGCCCAGAACTGTTCTGGGAAGGTGCCTCTTGGATACTAGCTAACCTTATTCTTAAATTCTCCTCAGGGAATTCCTCCTAAGGCTCTGCAGGGATAAGTGCTCATTTTTACTTGTCATACAGAGACCCTGTACAGAGGGTCAGTTTGAAAGGAGAGGGAGACCTGGTTCTGCCCCCACCATCCAGTCCTGGCCCCTCCACTGCAGGAGTACAAGAAGGTAATTAAGTGCCCCTGTGTAAGGGCATTACCACCAGAGTCTATTTCTAGCTTGGAAAATAGCTCTGTTTCTCAGGTTTGGTTGCATTTTTCCTGCTGCTCATGCACTACATAAGAAACAGTGTGCTGCTGCACTGTCTTGCAGAGTGAACCAACTATTTCCCTCCTAGACAAATCCCATGCCCAGGTGGGGACAGTTCAGACCAGCAGCTGCTGCAGAAGCAGTATGGGTGACACTGCCCAGGTTCATCCTTCTGCCTTTCACAGTCCTTCAGCACTATGTCAGCTGGCTTGCCATCTTCATGACCCAGGACATGAAACACTTCCCCTCAAGTTTCTGTCATGAAAGAATCACTGAGTAGCAACACAACCTTTATGTATTTGCAGGTGTGATGAAATAAATAATTATGTCAGGGTTAAGGGGATATCATACTGACTACACAAAAGCAGGTGTAAGGAAGTATCCTATGTAGTAGACATGTAGAATGAAACTGGATTTTATTTTGAGTTTTCATTAAATAAGTTCTGTATTAATTAAATTGTGCCTGCTGAGCTGAACATCTAAACACCCCTCTCCTTGGAGCCACCTGAAATGTACACAATGTCCCAAGTGTATGGGTTCTCTGGCCAGCCATACCTGGCAGCCTTGCACAAAGCATACCTAGGATCACCCCAAAGCAATAAATTCAGTGCAAGACATGTCAGCCGCTCACAGTTCATCATAACATTGCATCATAGTTAATGGCTAGAGCAATCATGCAGAGAGAGAGAGATTGAGATCAAAATTCCTCTTGGCCCGCAGGTTCAAAGCTAGTCTTCCAAAAAGAGTGACATAAATTATACAATAGGGCACCTTCCAGCTCCCATTCCTTTCACTAAGTAGCAACTGGCTAAAAAGGAGAAGTCTGACTCTGAGCACAGACCCAAGCTTGCCAGTCTGCCTGAATGCCTATTGCATTACAGAATCACACTCCCTCATAATTTTTCTTCCTCTAGCTTCATGAATATTGAGAGTGCTTAGGCATCAAATCTTAAGACTTCTTATTTGACAAACTATCATGAACTTCCAAGCAAAGTCCAGACTGATATTTTAGACTCAGGTATCCAACATCTAGGAATTTTGAATTTCAGACTCTTAAAAGCTTTTTGAAATCTCACCTTGTATAGTCTTAGGGAAGTAAACTGAAATACAGTTTTTGTATTTCATTCCATGAATGTAAAGATCACATTTATGCACCGCTCTTGTATGAAATACAGCAGGCAGGAGGAGAGAGGGGAGAGCATCTGTAACCCTGGCTGCTATTTCAGTATAACCTAGTGCCAAAGCACATCTTGGGCCAAAATTAATCCATGGTTTGGTTGGGTTTTTTTTCTTAAGAGAATAATTATACCCATGCATGTCTTTTTCTGTAGGTGCAAAAGATGAAATTCAGTTGTAAAGTTTGGTCACAAATTTTTCCTGGTGTCATTCTAAGAAAAACAAAGGCAGTCTGTGAGATGAACAGTGATTCCGTTAATAAAGATGAGCATGAACTGCTCACTAATGGATATAACACTTGAATTCACGGGCATCCTCAGTTGCTAATGGAACCTGAAAGTTGTCAGGAAGATGTTGCAGTTCCATTTGGCGTGACACACACCCTCCTCGTGCTGACAGCTCTGCAAAGTTACATTTTTTAAGACATATTTTCTTAATGCATTTTTTGGCTAACCGGGTTTTCCCCATTACCTCTGAAACACTTTAGTCTAATTCACATTAAGCAGCTTACTGAGATACCAACAACATTCTTTTTATCCAGGATCAATTGACCAGACTTCCAAAAGTGCCGGTATTTAAAGAAAGTTCAAGCCCTTTCCTGACTGCTGTAGGGCTCTGAATTTCTCATTTATCTTGCTCATTCTGTCATCTATGCACAGAGTAAGCAAATAACTTTAATATTTCCCTAAATGACCTATTCTCTTTTCTCCTGTTAGAGCTGATGGTATCTATAGAGAGCAAGGAGCAGCGGCTGCTAAGCTGGAAACCAAGGGAGCATAGTAATTTGCAAAATTTTTCTCCATGGTGTGAATTTTTCAAACGAGTAGACCATGAAAGTTCAATTTACTTGAAACAGAGTGCTGACTGCCTTACAGCAGATCACCAGCGGTGCTCCTCCGTTTTAGTCATTGTTACAGGTGCAACCAAAAGGTGATTTCTGTGTCTCACAAAGTTTGTGGCAGATCTGGGGAGCGTATTCCTAGGAAAAGATATCCCCAAAACCACAGGTTGATGTAAAATTACACAGATATAAAAGAAAATCCATCCAGGTTACATGGGGATGGAGTTCTGAAATGAGGTGTGAGAGATGGTTTATGTGTGCATTCCATTTACAATGTGGAAAAAGTTTCTCTCAGCCCTTTCTAGAGAAAATTTGACAGAGCTATCAGAATGTCTCATGACAATATCCAGCTCTGGTGGTACCAAATATCTTTGTGCTTTATTTTCCTGTAATTTAGTTTAATATCTTCTATTTCTCTAGGAATTCCTGACAAAATTTTTCTAATAATACTGAACCTACATTTTAAATTTAATGTTTTATTTCATTGGTTTTAGTTGCTTTATGTCACAATCAATACAATTAACTAAGAAAATACCAGAAGAGGATTATCTACATGAAGAATTATCAATATTTTTCACAAAATCAAAGTTAAATCAAAATTTTATATTTCTAAATCCTCTGTAAAAAGGTACCCTTGGCCTTTGTGGATCTCTCTGTTCTGTGTGGGTTCTACATTGTCCATTATACAGGGTGCCAAGGGGAGTGTTCTAGCAATGGAAAGACACTACAAAATCAGTCTCTCTGTGATTATATTCAACCAGTATCTCCAACATAACTAACATAGCATAACATAACATAACATAACATAACATAACATAACATAACAACATAACATAACATAACAATTTTGTGATGGTCACCACTAAATAAATTTAAGTGATACATGGGTCATGGTTGTGGATTTTGCTATTAAATTAACTAAAATGGAGGACTGTATTTTTCTCAGGGGCTCCTTCCATGTTTTTCTGAAAGACCCTAGCACAAGGCTCTCTAAGTGTATCTTTTTCTGGTTTAGTGTGACACATATCTGTGGGAATGTAGATCTGTAGACTTCAGAGATGTCCCTCATGAAGGTAATTATGGGATTAAAGCAAATCATGCTTTTTATTCCCAGTAATCTCATATTTGGTGTCTATAACCAAATTGTTGTACCAGAGTGACAGAGATGACTGCTAAATGCTCTCATACTGATGTCAAATGCCAGCAAAGTGCATGGTGCCATTCAGGATGGAGGGGAAGCTGTTCTGGTCAGACTGAGTATGCAGCTCAAATAAAATAGCTCAAAGGAAACACACAGCCCTCTTGTCTCTGCTGTGCTGCTTTGAAATAAAGATAAAAATATGAAATCTCAAGGCCAGGTTGAACAGGGCCCTGGGCAACCTGATCTTGTGGGTGGCATCTCTGCCTATGGCAAGGGGGTTGGAACTTGATGGCCTTTAAGCTCCATTACTACCCAAACCATTCCATCATTCTATGATTGCATGATCAATGAAGAATAAAGAAGTTTATCATATTTGTGTTTTTCCTCTACAATGTATAATTTCCATTCTGAGGCTCAAGGTTCAAGATAATTTTTATATTTCCATAATGGTTAGGTGAAGGTTTTGGTGTAAAAACCCAATCCCCTGAAAGATAATTTTTCTTTGTTCTAAAGTTAAACAGTGCCCTGGAGATCTTAACAGCTGTGAAAATCCTTCATTCCTCACCACACCGTCCCAACAACGTAAGGGAGCAGGAGCCCCTCTCCACAGCTGACTTCATTTGGCTCTCTGCTGCCAGTTTTGACTGGAGTTACAGCCACATGGACTCAAACCAAGGAACAGCATCCCTCACCTCTTACCTCTTAGGCTGCATTTTGCTCTAATATTCAGCTGTGAATCCTAATATTTTTCACCTGTTTTTCATGGAATTTTAACTGTTGTTGCCAACCAATGAATTAGTCCACAGCAGGAAAGAAGGCCAGTGCAAGACCCAACAAAGCCACACTTGTCCCATGTGGACTTTGTCCTAGCAGGAATAATGAGAGGAGCCTTTTGCTGACAGCCTGGTAGCACAGAATGTCTGCTCCAGGAGCAGGTCCTGAGAAGACCATCCTTCTCTTCCCCAGATTTAGCAGCACCTTCTGATTCACACAGATCCCAAAAAGCACAGGAGGACATTCAATACGTGGCCCACAAAGCTGTCTCCCTGCAGCAAAGGGTAGTAACTAAGAATTTTTTTTCTAAAGTAATTGAACATAGAAAACATCTGTGGCTCTCTTCTATCCAGGTTTATTTTTCCAATACTTCACATACCACAAATAGTTCAGTATGACTCCTCCATTAGAATAGAAGAAAAGAAAAATAAAAACATGTAACACTTAATTAAAAAGAATATTTTTATTGACATGACAAATTTTATCAAATAGTCTGTATCCCCATCCTCCTATCCCCCCATCCACTTTCTCTGCCTCATCTTTCTGTTTCCCTCTCTTTTAAAAGAGCACTTTGCTATGCTTTAAGGTTGTTGAGCCTGTCAGCCTCTTACTGCTGCTGGGATGTTTGGCTGCCCTCGAAGCATCATATGACTTCAGTTAGCTTGGGGGGCTCCAGCTGTGCTCTTAAATGTCATGGACAGGGGTAACAAAAGGGGAGAGGGTTAAGAGAATCAAATATGTTATTAGACATTTCTTTTAAATCCTCTTGCAGTAGATGTAAATCACATGTTTGGCAGGCAGATTTGGGGATGTCACATGGGGGTTTGTTTGATTTTTGGTTGATTATATCCCCAAACATTTGCTATTTCTTACATTTTTTGCCTTTATTTGTCTTACTCATTCCTCATTTATTTCTATTTAAGTCCAAGGGGTCAGAACCTAGGAAAAAATTTTGACAGTTCCTGCAGCTGATACAAGAGCTTTCTCATCCAAGCTATTTGGGAACCTATTTGGGATTGCTCACCCTTAAAATATATCCTGGCCCTTTTCTCTGTTGGCCCTTGAAGTAGGGCTCCTTGCCCCTGATTGACACAAAACACTACTCGGGGCAAATTGCCAGTCTGCAAAGCACCTCAGCCCACAATTATCTGGAACTACATTCAGATATCCAACAGAACTTCAAACCAGAGTGCATAAGTTCACCTGAAATTGAGTTCACTAATTAACCTGTGAGCAAGAAGATCAAGGCATCACCTCCGGATGACGTTCCTCACTTGTTTACTTGTAATGGTGAAATGGGGATCCACCATTTAGTAAGTTAAAGAGTACTTACAAATAGCTGGTGTATACCTTCCTCAGGGGTTTTTGCTCTTACAGAATTGAATCCCTCTGAATAAGGAGAAAATGGAAATTCCCCCAGTTTTCAGAAAAATAACAGTGAGGGGGAGTTCCTGAGATGTGGGGAAGGGAAAAGGACTGATCAGTAAGTGAATTTTACTGAGATTAAATAACCAAAGGGAAAAATGAAAGGTTTTGTATCTTTCTCCTCCTCCCAGGGCTTCTCCAAAGCTGACACTGCCACCTGAGAAGATGTGAGAAACATGAGACATCTTTATTGCCCTGTAGTCCCCCATCCCAACGAAAAGCCACGGAATCAGAAAAGGAAGAGGCATTTTCTGCACCTCTTTCTCTCAAGCAGGGAGAACTGCAGGTACTTTTTAGAGGAGAAGCTAAGAATATTGTGGAGACATCAGCTGTTCCATTCTCAGCTTTCCTTGACCTGACCAGTGTGCTTCACTGTCCCCAAGCAATGCCATCAGCCCAGCAGGGAGAGCAAGATGATGTCTAGGTCATCTTCTCATCTAGATGACTGGATGACCTCCAGAAGTCCATTCCAGCCTTAGCTATTCTATGAGCATTGGCCATGGGTCTGAAGCCTCTCTCCTCATCTGGGGTGCTGTAGCAGGCTGATGGTCACTGTGACTTTGAGGTTTTGCTATCCTGATGCCCAGCAGATGACACAGACCTCCTTTGCTCTGTCAAGGAAAACACTATTTTTCATGCGCTAGGCACCCTTGGGAAAAAAATCAACCAACGATGAGCAAAAGTTGAAACATTTTCAACAAAACCGCTGTTTCTTTCTTTTAGAAACTGCAAATTTCTTAGAAAATATGAGATTAGGATGAAGCTGAAGAAAAGTTTTCATTAAATTTTCTTTGAGTTGGCCATTAAAAGAAGTAGTGTTTGCCATCTGGCTCCAATTATGCTTCAATCGCATTGTGCTGAAATGGTAAAGAAAGGTATCTTTTTACAAGTTTATGGATAGATGAGAAAAACATTTGGGCTTTTATCAAGAAATTAATACAGCAGTGCTGATGGAAAATTTTACAGCATCTGTGTGTGGGATCACTGAAGATTTTGTCTAATAATTTTTTTATTCTTTAAATATAAACCAATTTTGATTGTCCAGGCAGCAGCCTGTTAGGGAGCACACCATAGCACATTCAACTGCAGTCAGTAGCTATGCAGGGTTTATCTCAGCTTCTAAGATTACGTTCCTGGGTGATTGATAGACTCTTCTACTTCTTTGAGTCTTTCTGGACACGATTTTGCTATATCAACTATGCAAACTGGATGTTCATATGAGGTTTGAAAATGTAGTTTTATTTAATTTCATGTCTGTGGGCTAATAAGTGTTATTTGGTTATTTGGTTGGCCATAATTATGTATGCTCATACATAATCCTGAGATCGTCCAACTCATATTTATCTGAATACAAACAACAAGGTTCTGGTCTCACTGCAGCTGTAGAGCTGTTTATCACTGATTTTAAAAGAGTAGGACAGGAAACTTCACATACAGAAATTCCCAAACTACTGCAGCCATTCTCCTGCTACAGCTGCAGCTCAAGGAGCCTGGCTAAAAACTTTTTAACTTTTGCAAGTAGATTTCAGCAAACTCGCAAAAAAATTATTCTGCATCCTAAAAGGGAACATGTTAGCTGTCACTATTGTATTATCTTTATTCATAACTGTTGTTATGTTTTTAATGAAATTAGAAGGACAGCACATGTGTTCACCACCTGAGCAGATGAAAACATCATTGTGAACGGGTAGGATGTTAAAATATGTTCCTCCACAGTTCCAAGGTGCAGTCATGCATCTGTTAAATATTTACTTTTATAAAACTAACTTAGAAGTCATTTGAGTTTCTGAGACCAGGAAAGTGTCTCTACAAAGAGAACATTGCAAAATGGATGAGTTTGTCTAGGAAAATAAGGGAAATATTGGGAAAAGAATCTACTCTCCTTTTAGCAATTGTTTTTGAAATTGAGCTGATTTCATAAGCTCAAGGGAGCTTTGTTAAAGCACACAAAGAGAAACTTGAAAAACAAGCTAGGATTTAATGTAACATCTGAAATATTCTAGGCTCTCTTGCATAAGTGTTTGCTGTCTCTTTCTCACCCTGCATTTCTGTCTCTTTCCATATCACTTTCCTGTCATAAAATGAACCAAAGAGGAAAGAGCAATAAAACATAGAAACAAAAGTACATTTTTCCTTCTCATATAAGCTCAAAAAGGACTTTTTTCTCCCCTATCACCCCAGCATCAAAAAGAACAAAACAAAACTTGTATCTGCTAATGTTTGATGGCTCAGAGAAGGGAAACTTAATAGGAGACTGGCAGGGGTATATTCCCAGGCTCAATAACATGGTTATAGCTGCTAGGGACAATTGTCCTTTCTTCTTTGATGCCAGTAGAGTTATGGCACAAGCAGAGCATCTGGCTAAACATATTGAAGTTTGTTAATACAGCAAGTTTAGTGCAAAGCCACTAGCATTGCTGCAAACAGGTGATATATACTGGTGGAAATGTTTCCCTTACCTGCAAAAATCTCATCTCCAGACACACAAATTAGCACAGGAAAGAGCAGTAATCAGGGCACACCAAACATCCCTGTCATGATGGATGTGAGCACCAACCCAGCTGCTCCCAGGGCTGTCCTGGGGGATCCTCAGCCCCACTGGCAAGGGAACACTCCAGAGTGGATCTCTGGAGCATGTTTTGGACTGAGGACTGTCACTGCCTGTATGGTTGTGAGATTTATTATGGGATGAAGACAAAGGGTTTTGGAGCTGTAGATGATTTATTATAAGATGGTTAAGTAAGAAAACAAAGGCAGGAGGGAGAATCAAGGTAATTGTGGGGATGGCCAAGACATCAAGGTAATCAAGGTAATTGTGGGGAAAAAAGAAGGTCTAAGTGTATTAAAAAAGCTTGTTGCGGGTAATTAGTTTGCTGGTCAGTGCCTGTGGCCATGACCTGTGGTCAGTACTTTGCTGGCCATGCCTTGTACCTCATGAGCATAGTTTATCCTATTCAATTCCTTTCTACATCTTCCTGGGCAGGAAGATGCAGAGAGAACAGTCTCTTCTGTGTGCATGTGCGTGCATGAGGGTCTGAGTGCAGCCCCTGGGTCCAGGGGGCAAAAACTCCTGTATTCATGGTACAGCACCTGGGGCCACTGCAGGTGTGCACAGGAGCGCCTTGGGGGTGCCACTGAAGATCAAGTGCTATGAGCTGGCAAGTAGGTAAGGGGACCCAGGATTCAGAGAGCTCTGTGTCTGGGAGTGGGAAACCTGGAGGAGGTGGCTGTTGGTGGGTCCAGGAGATCCCAGACATGCGCTGAAACCTCCGTGGGATTTGGGGGTTTATTCAGATGTAGGTGTTGGTGTGTGCAAGGAGGTCTTTACCAGCAAATGGAGTGGAACTGAATGTCCAGAAACTCTTATGTCCTGTTGTCAGCTTCTGGGAAGACTGGGATCCAGGGACAGCTTCAGGCCAATCCATGTGTCTGAGCCCAGCTGCTGCAGGGATCACTGTGCATACAAGTGCATAAATTTCCCCTCTAACAGACTTCCACCCTGCTCGGTCAGAGAGGGCAGGAATATGAGGCCAGTGGCACTGCTTGTGTTTTTGTGAGTCCTCTGTGTGTCTGTCTGTGACCTGCTTGGCCAACCCTGCACGTACATGTGCTTGTGGTTTGTCAGTGTGCTCTGTGTGCCAGCGCCTACTGCAAACACAGGCTCAGGATCATGACAGGTTGGACTCAAGGGCATGGAGCTGCAGCGGCCTCACCCTTGTCAAGCTACAGTTTTGAACATCTCCCTAGCAGTATTTAGTTTAAAAAGCAGACTAAAATATGTTATTCCTTCATTATTTAAATTGGTGCTACTCATGTGCTTGGGATGGTTTCAACAAGTGACCATCCACCACTGGAAACGTCCACTGTAGTCAAGACCAGACATGGTTTGTGCTCTTGAAGGAGTCTCTTACTTTTTCCGTGTCCAGGAAAACCAAACTGAGAAAACCCTCTTTCAGACTAATTGCCTCAGACGTAGTTAATATGTTCAGAATTATTTAAAGTCTTCAGCTGAAAAGGGATAAATAAATGCAGAGTCCATCTGTTTCCAATGCACTGTGGCTGTATGATAGGCAAAAGAAGCAAGGTTTTCTCTGCAAGATACAGATACTTGCTGAGGCAGGGATCAATTTATTTTATGTGTACTGGACAAAACACTATCTAGTGTGAAAATGTGAGCTATGTTTGGCAAACATCTGTAGAGAATTTCCAAGTGACACCTGGTTGTATCTGATTTGTAGATGAGAGTTAAGAGAAAAACAGCTGAAAGCAGAGTCATCTACTTAGGCTGTAATATCATAATTTAAATTCATTCCTCCCTTGTCCAAAAGTGACATGGAACTTTGAGTGTTATGTTTTTCCCTTGCCTGCAATTAATTTCATTCATAACTGTAAAGAAGTTCACTCAGAATGATTTTCAGAGGTTATCTTTGTGGTTTCTCCAAACATCTCTCTGCCTCAGGAGTTATGGTAAAGTAACACTGCAATGACCCCGAGGTAACAAACCCAGGAATCAGCCTCTATTCCTTCCTGTACTCCTGAGATCCACAGCTCATCTTGCACACACACACATCCAGATTCCCCTGCAGACCCTTCCTGCCCTCCAGCTGATCAACATTCCTACTCAACTTCGTGTCATCAGCAAACTGACTGAGGGTGCACTTAACCCCCTGTCCAGATCACTGATGAAGGTATTAATCAGGGCTGGCCCAAACACTGAGCCCTGGGGAGCACCAGTAGTGACCAGCCCCCAGCTGGATGTAACTCCATTCCCTACCACTCTCTGGGCTTGGCCATCCAACAGTGCTTTACTGAGTAAAGACTGTACCTGCCCAAGCTGTGAGTAGCCAGTTTCTCCAGGAGGACACTGGGGGAGAACGTGTCAAAGGCTTTACAATAGTCCAAGCAGAAAACACACAACCTTTCCCTCACCCACTGAGCTTGTCACCTTGTCACAGAAGGAGATCAGATTGGTCAAGCAGGACCTGCCCCTCACAACCCCTCCACCACTAGCTGAGCTTGATCTGTTGGTGTTCCTGCACATGCCATGCAATGGCACTGGAGATGATTTGCTCCATGACCTGTCCTGGCACTAAGGTCAGGATGACAGACCCGTAGTTTCCTGGATCCTCCTTCTGGCAAATCATTTGTTGATTAGCCACAGCTGCTAGTGAATGTTTGAAAGCGGCTGGGCCAGCTCTTCTGCCGGCTCCTTCAGTACCCTTGGGTGGATCCTATCCAGCCCTGTAGACTCCTAGTCACTGAGATAAAGACTGCTGCCACTAGTCAGGTGTGTTAAGAGCCATACATACCCTGTGCTATTCTGAAGTCATCAAGGACAGCTTTGTGAAACGCCGCCAGTCCTTCCCTCCCAGCCATCCCAGGCCTTGGCTATCAGATTTTCTTTAAACTGGGGCAAATGAAGTGACACTTCTGAAGTGTGTGGAGGTAAGGTGAGCATCAGACCTTTCACACAGAAGCCATCAGGGCCAGAGAATCAAACAGGATGAAGAAGCAGACAGGTAAAAAGGCAGGTACCTAAGATCATATGAAACTCAAGGAAGTAAGGACATCCTGCAGAAGAGGAAGCAATGGGAATATATTATCTCCAAAACTCCCTATGTCATCCGCATTGAACTAGATTTCCAAAACTGTGTAGTACTATCGTGCCCATCAGAAGAAACAGACATGAGTTTTTGAGAATGTCTGTATTGAGTATAGACATTGCCAGTGGTAGTGTGGTTTAGATTTAGCTCTCATTTCATCCATTTTATTGATTTTATGAAGACAAAGGAATAACCTCACTTTTCCCTGCTTGTATTATTAATGTTCATAGCATTTTGCTGAATGAATGTTAAAAACCCCTGGATTAAAGCCTTATCACTGGTAAATTCAACAGACATTTTGTAAATGCGTTCTGAATAACTCTACAAAAAACATTCATTTTTTAAAAAAACTAGGTTATTTATTATTGTTTTTAAATTATTTTAACTTGCTGTGCCAAGTAACGGCACTTCAGATAGGAAGACAAGTTCTGTCGTCCTTCGGGGGCAATCTAATTTCCTATTTAAAACACAGTTTAAGTTTCTGCTGAAGAAAATTGCCAGCAGGCAAAGGTCACTTGGCTTGTCCAGAAACATATTTAACACATATTTTACCTTGACAATAACCATATTCATTGCTTCTTCAGTGACCCTCTTCCTGTCTTCCTTGTTTTTAGAAGATCTGTTAAGTAGATTATTTTCTAGGAAAAAGTTACATTTTCAGAAGTACATATCTCCACGCTCTGTTTCTGACTGTCCCCAGGCTTTGTTTGTGATAGTTTGTTTGTCTGAATGAATAACTGTTGGAAAGTCAGTGTTATGAACCCAGTTAGGAGTTTATGATCTTCACATTAATACTGTCATGCAAATCTCCTCCTCCATGATCCATGCCTAGATTTGAGTCCCTCTCTTTATGACTCTTTTTTGGATTGCAGCTATATCTTCTCCAGTATTTCCTACATACCAGAGATCTCAGCTACACGAAACCATCCTAAATCTGTGACCCAACAGCCAGTTCCTCCAGCAGGGAACCCTGGGTCATTCCTTGGCCTCAGGGAAACTGAATTCTTTCTCTAATGCCATAGGATGTAGCAGAAGTATGCCCATCACTCTTTCAAATTATAAAATTATATAGATCTGTGGGTAAGAGCTTTGCCTGCAGCAGTTCAAGAACACCTGTAGGATATATGTATAATGGAAAGATCAGAGGTAATTCCACCAGATTCCTCAGAATGCATCAGATGAGCTGTCTTTATGTGAAGGTAAGAGGCACGAATCATCCTGATAAAAACCTTTTCTGGCACACAGGGGAATCAGAACATCTCTGTGATAATGTGGCACCCAAGTCCACAGCAGTGCTCCATTCCTACTGGCCAAAGAAAAATTATTCTTCAGGGAGAAGGCATCTCCTTCACAATAGCAAATGTTTTGTCAGGTGAAGGAAGATGTAATAAGTTCTTTGAAAGTCCACTGAATCTCCAAGGAATTAAAGAAAGTAGAGCTTTCTGTTTGGTTACAAACTCTGTAGAGTTTTTGTTTGGTTTTTTTTTCAACTGAGTGTAAAAGATGTGCTAAATTGAGACAAAGACATTTCTTCACACAGCAAACCCACGTGGGACATAACTGCTTACCTTCTTAAACAAAGTGCGATGCAAAGGGCTCAAAGGAGTACGACGTTGTCATTCAAACAGTAAGAGGAAACAGCCCTCCATTCAGCTGTTTCTCACTCTAAAAACTGTAAAAGAAATAACTGTAAAAGTTCTTCAGAATGTCCACAACTTCCCAGATGCTCTGATTCCCTCTTATTGAGGGTGGCTGTGTATTTATAGCAGAAGCTGCCTATAGCCTTCTGTCATGTGCTTCTGGAAGCTGGTCCCCACTGCCCTATCTGGAGATTCACACCCCACTGAGATGACAGCCAGGAGTCATTAAATCATACACCATGGTATTTCAGATGCATTTGCAGAAACTCCAACAGCTACCAAAGCTTTCAGCTCAGTTTGCAAATATGGGGAGAGGGAGAATCTGTCATTTCTCTTGATAATGTGACCCATTACTTCTTCTCCCTTTAAATAGTGTGTGTCTCACTTCCAGCTTAAGTCAAATAATTTCAGCATCCCCCCCTGTTCTTGTTATCCAAACTGCACTGAATGAAAGAGCCTGTAGCATTCTGCATTTGCTCTCTGTGAGAAAACCTCACCATTGGGCTATCATTGTTTTCACATGGGAGAGATCTGCTCTGTTCATGTCAGCTGGAAAGGTCAGTCCACCTCAGAAGTAAGTGCCTCCACAGGTTATCTGTGTGTCCATCCCCATCAAAATTTAAGCCTTTAAATCATAGATTCTATATTTCTGTGTGGTTTTTTTTCTTTTTAAATTAATCTCTGAAACACTTCCATTCAACTCTTCAGTGGATCTGAAACACAGCAGATCAGTGTATGTATATTATTTTATACCAGGTGAAGAACTGACCCCCTGATTCTCACCCCCCTGACTTCTCATGCTGTAGTACCTGTGCTCACAAGATACTGAATGCACCTAAGAGTCCTTTAAGCAACAGTTTATACAACTCATCTGAATAAAAATAATGCTTTTTCTACCATTTAAGTCTTAAGCGTTACTCCACATCCCTTCTTTGGAAGTACTCTGGAGAGTAGCGGCAAGAAAACAAATGACACATGTTTTTGCTCTGCTGACCCAAATGGAAATTGATTTATGGCTCAGATCTACAGTTGAGACACCTCAAAACTCCCCCGATGTCTACAATGGACTAAAATCCTGATCAGACTTGAGCTGCTCGTATTCAGCTGGAGGGTTAGGCTGCAGAGCTTATTCAGATCCTCACACTGGATTCCCTCCAAACCCAGCTGACCTCTCTTTTTAAGGCTGGGTTGCAGCTGCAAACAGAATGTGCAGAGCCCTCTCTGAAAATAGTTGTCTTTGTTGTGACTCAGATATTTAGATCTTTTTTCAGTAGCACCCTTATTTGATTGACTGATGTGCCTGAAAGTTATTTCTGAATTTGGGTTATTTCTATTTCTGATGTGAGATTCTAGATGCTGTGTAATTGTTAAGCCCACTCTTTTATTTGATAATATTTTTTTAATCTAAAATTGGAACCAAACTGTTTTGTTGTGTAAAGTCTGTATTTGTGTCAGAAATATTGATGGTCACCATCAGACTAAGGGCGTCTTCTTCATGTATTAAATTACATTGCTTAGAAGCATAACAAGTCAACACCATGCTCTCCTGCACTGTTACTTAGAGATTTTTTTTTAGGTCCCTTCTTCTTTTCCTGTTAGAAAAACACAAGGCTGTTTAGTAACTCTTTCCATCTTGGCTCACAAAAGAAAGAAAGGATGATCTGAATTTGCTTACACATTGATGTTTTGATCCGCTTTGGGAAAGTTGGTCAAACTTTTTCATTCCCTTTAGAAATGTCTGACATGCAAGATTCAAGAACAAAATATAAAACTGACCACAAAGGCTTGTAAAAATCATTGTGTATCAGTAAATACATGAAATTTCAACAATAATACATGGAGGTTCCTGAAGAAACTTTGATAATTAAAGATTAACAGTGTGGGAAGATCAGTGATAATTGCTATCCAAGAGCTCCTGAAGTCATTGAGGACTGTGTGTGAACCTGGGTTCATGTGCATGTGCGCACCTATTCATGAAACTTTGAAACAGTTATAAAGGCAGTTTCAATGGGCCTGCTTTAACTGGAAAAGAAAAGCTGGAAAGATCAAACTCAAAAATTACCCTCAACCACATGAGCTGACTAATCAAAATAATGTGCTGCATGAGCCTGAAATTTGGAAGCAAAAAAATAAACGTCTGGGTTTATATGCACCTTTTTTTGGCACTCAAAACACATCTCAGAGAAGCTACCTTTTACTCAGACACAGACACAGGTGCCATGTTAATAATTACTGTGCTTTCATAAAGATCATTTGGAACCAAGAGCAATTCAATTTTTAAAGAGTAGGGGGTGCTCCCCATGTCAGAGCTTTACAGTACATGATGTTTTTTATATAATCTCTTGTATTCTCACAAGGATTAGCAAACATCCTTCTAAAGTAAAGATAAACACTTTGGTTTGTGTACACTGCGTTTATGTTGGAGTTGTGCTTTTAGCTGTTGCTACAGAAACAGATGCTAAGATGTGGTACATTTATGCTTTGAGAAATGAGTCTTCCTTGCCAAGACAGGGGCTAGAAGAGAGAGAATTATCTACATTATCTACAGTGATTGGAAAGACCAGTGTAAGTATTTTTTAATATTAAATAGACCATTACCTTTCTTGATACTTTTTTCCAATAATTTTTAAGAGGGTAATTCTGGAAGATGTGTTAAAGCAAGGTTTGAACTGCAGGGGATATTTCTTTTTATTTTAATTAATAACAGTGCATGAACATTCTTTGTATTAGACTTGCAGCAATGCCCAGCTGTTCCCTCAAGAAACAGTGTCTTTGTTAGGTGCACTGTTGAAATTTATCATAATTTCCTGCTCCAAATATCTTGCAGTATAACAAGATTAAAAAAGGACCAGATTGTGGAAAGCCATTAGAGCAACAATAGGCATATAGTTAGTTCTTCTTCTTACCCTCAAAAATCAAGCAGAAAATAGCACAAGAGAAAAAAAAAAGACTTGAAAATGCAGATTTTTTTTGGTGTGTGTTGTAAACAAGTAGAAAGCTCTCAGGAATGTTAGAGGAGTTACTATATTTTTGCTTAATTTGTGTCTGCTTCTCAAAATCTAGAGGTATAGCCACTGTACTCAGCAACATCTCAAAATATGAGTTGACTAATTTCTTTGGGGCAAGGCAATGAGGTATGAAGTATGCAGTAAATGACTACACAAGGTTTCATTCATGAAGCAGCAGCTAACTCTTTAAGCCTAAGGTACTTCTCTTCAATTAAGGAAAGCTAGACTTCTTAATATGAGCTACAAGCTCCACCACAGTGCATAATAGATCAACATGGCACACAGTAATTAGAACCTTGACTAAATAATGACAAGAGGTTATAGGATCTATTTCAGTCTCCAGTCCCATAGAGGAAATAATTATAAGATATTCTTTTACTCTTACTTTTCTGAAGGCATTTTTTTTCCAACAGTATCAGATGTTTATGCTACCTTTTTTTTTTTTTTTTTTTGTGGTCTTACTTCACCAATTTTCATACCAATGATCAAACAGAAAACTCACTTTTATCAACTTATAAATTTAAACATATCCCAAATAAAATGCAGACAAGCAACACCAGCATAGTAATTATCTAAAAAAAAAAATTCCTTGCACCCTGCTAGGAACAAAAATAGCCTTCATACAAATCTGTGAGTTAAGTAATAAAATCTGATGGGGTGGGGGTGGGGAGCTTGTTCTGAAGTGAGACAGACTACTGAATTGGAACATGATGAAAAACATACTCATCAAGAGCAAAGGAGATTAGAAGCATCTTTCACATTGACCAAGCCTGCCTACATCCAGCCATAATAAATGTTTCAGTAGCAGAGACTGACCATAATAGTATTTTTGGAGGCTGAATGCCAAACCTGAAACAGGATTCTGTAGGACTTTGTCCAATTTCTTAATTTAAAAAATGCAGCATTCATTTAAAAATATATTTTTAGCTGAAGCAGAACAGCTTTGTTGCACTGAACCATTTTTTTCCTTAACTTTCCTAAATGCTTGATAAACTTCCAGGTTTATTAAAATAATTTTACAGAAGCACGAAGTGACTGTAAATCTCTCTCCAGCTCCTTGATAGAGGTTGCTTTAGTGTAGGTCTTCTACTTTGTGAAGTTCTACTTCAAGAAGTTGTTTGTTGGTTAAAAATGTAATTTTTGCCATGCCACTAAGCACAGCTTACTCTCTTCTGCTTCAGGGCTAAACAAGGAGAGACCCAACAGCACAATGGCCCCATAGTATGGACCAACCATTTCCTTCCCACTCCTCCTTTCCTCCACCCTGAGCTTCTTGAGAGGAGAGAATAAGAGAGCTGAGTTTTTTCAGTCTAGAGCAGAAATGTCTTCAGCAGAACAGCATCTTTCCAGTGTCTACAGGGAGGTTAGCAGGGTGATGGAGACAGGTTCTTCACAAAAGTGCCTGGTGGGAAGAAGAGGCACCATGGACATGAATTGGAACATGAGAATTTCAGCTGGAATTCAAGGAGAAAAGTTTTCATCATGAAAAGACAGAGTCACAAGTTTCCCAGAGAGGTGGTGGAGTGTCTATCCTTGCAAGCTGCTACATGAACACTGAAAATTTATCTGCCCTTACATAAGGGCTGCTTAAACTCAGTGCTGTGCAAAAGATTGCAAACCCTTCTAGGCGAGGTGATTTTGGGGCAAAATGCATTCAACACTATGACCTCTCCTGAAAGTTATCTCAGGGAGAAAAAAAAAAAAATGCATGAGAATACAGAACACTTATGAGAGAATAAATAAATGCAACTCTAATGTGGAATTTCTGGGTTTCCCATTACAGGTGAATGTGCATGTGATACTGAACTAGAGAAGCTGGCTCATTGCCACTTCCACAGTGTGGCAAAGCACCAGGCACAGGTTCAAAACACTCATGCTGTGACAAAAACTGAGAAGTAGGCCCATGGCAGGCAGAACACTGTGGACTTCCCTGGTTCTCCATCCTGACTGAAAGGGAAAAACCTGACTGAGAGACATTCTGCCACCATCTGTATTATATTCACTCTCTTGGTTATTATCTCAGACTCTGCTTTATACCACAGTACCTGAACATCCTCACAAGCAGGAGGCATTTCATGAGCATTGACTTTGAGAGATTTATGATCTTTCCAAGAACTTGCACCTTATTCAGCTCAGGCAAGCTAAAGAAGCCACATTTTGTTTGTAGGTTTTTTTTTTAATGTTGATAATCTGTAGGCTTATAACTAAATGAGATACCATCTTTCCAGATAGGCATCAAATTTACTTTTTTTCTGAATAATTTTTCCTTACAGTTAAAAAGAGATGTTACTCAATAGTAAAACATTTATTTTACAACGAGTACACATTTTTCAGTCTTTTAATGTGGTAATATTGTATTTTAAAGTGGAAATACACATCTCTGAGGACTCTAAGGACATTTTTTGTCCAACAATAACTAGAGTGGGAATGGGCACTATTGACTCATTATGTAGATAAGTCTTCAGGAAGTATTGAAAAATCTCCATTAGAGGAGGGCTCTATGAGTTTTACTTGAAGAGCTGTTTCCTGAGGTAGCTGCCTTAGGCACTGAGCACACTCCTCTGGCTACATGGAGCATTCAGCCTTCTAGTGAGTGCTTCATCAGGGTTCCAAAGGACTAGCAAAGTAGTCAATAAACCTTTGTTCCTGCAGTGGTTACTCTGATGTCATTCTGTACTTTGGAGCATCCGTCTGCTTTGCATCACTCCACTGATGCATCTCCAAATGATTATGAGGATGAGGTTGAGCTCCCTCAGCCACATCTGGTCAGGAACTGCTAAACACCATGACGTTGAGAAACGATGAACTGGTCCACAGTGCCAGAGATGCCATTGTGTGAGCAGCCTTCGACACCTGGAGTCTAGGTGGAATTTAACAGCACCATCTAGGAGGAATTTAAGCTGCCATTGTAACCATCATTTGTTGCCATGGGCCTCAGGCAAAGCAGCTGGGACACACAGGTGAACATGGAGACACTGCCATAAGCTGCATTTTGTCTTAAGCTTCACTTTCCATTACCCTTCTCTGTTTCTCTCCATAGAAGTCATTCATGCTAAGGCTAAGGGCTAATATTTCACCACCCATCAACCCCAAAATCCATATGAAAACCTGCTGGATCAATAGCTCATACCACCTCAGCTAATGGGACTACTCTGTCCAGGGAAGAGACCACTAGTGATGCCCACCAGCACTCACTCACAGACCCCTTACTTTCTTGAGGACTCCCTGTTCTGGTGCTTTCTGCTAGTGACATTTACAATTGTACACTACAAATTGCTTTAAAAAGAGCAATGGTTGAGCAACACCTTAACATAAGTGTGGCTAGGGATGACTGAACAAAATGCTTTTCAAAGGATATAAAGTGTGCCAGTGCTTGCTTTTCCAAGTCACTGAGCCTGTTTATAGGAAACCTGAGGTGGATTTGCAGTAAGAAAACCAAGACAGAACATGATTCTTAGCCAAGTAACGATGTATAAATAACTTCCATGGGGGCTTAATGTAAGCTTTTTTATGAGAGTGCACAAAGTGGCAGGAGCAGATGAACACTTAAGAAACAAAGATCTCACTCACATTTTGATGCTCCTAATCATGAACGTCCAATTGAAAACAAAACTACTTCATGTAGGACAGTGTCTTAGACCATGAGGGGTTTTTTCACATTTTCTTTAAGGGTCAGGTTGCCTTCTTCAGTTTTTGCTGTAATAAAAGGTGACCTTTTACATAATACTGCAGTAGCATCTAAAACTAATTTATTCCATTACCTCAATGTTTGCATGTTCCTACATTTTTAAGGAGCTAAAATATTTTTTTTAAACCCAGTGAAAAAGAATTAAAATGGTGCAATTCTCATGACAGAAAAACTGATCCTTTCATGTTATCCAGCCACACCGGTGACATGAATCTTACCTTCACATTTAGCTGACTATTGTGGCTATGATCTCTAAAAAAAGGACCCTACTTTTAGAACCTTCACAAGTGAAGGGTGACCTGCTTTTGTCCCTAGTTTCCAGTTCCTTGTGAGTGAACTAAAATTCCTCAAGGGAAGAGCATTTTACCTGGGATAAGTTGAAGTGGGGCAGCAACAGTCAGGAAAATATCTGGCTAGGCCCAGTAGTCAACAAACATTAGGTACCGCAATAGAATGGAATATGAAGAATAAGTCACCCCTAATTTTTAAGGACTGTTTTATCACCCATCTGTCTGAGCCAAGATTCAGAGATACTCTCATAAGAATCTTTTGTAGTAGCTGACTCTCCTTTGAAACCAACATTTTCATCTACTGTCCGGGAGCTCCCACTCTGTATATTACTGTGAGAGCACTAGTTATGCTGAGTGAAGATGAGCACCAGCCTCAACACCTAAATCACACTTCTCTTCTGGGCTTTCAGTCCTACCCGTACAGGGAAAGACACAGACCCCTGAAAGTCTGCAGAGGACAAAAGTACTTGCAGAATCAAATGCTTAAATGTAAGTTCATCAGGCAACTGAAATACATATGCTAATGAAACAATGACATTGGTTGATCTAAAAACCACCCTGTACCATACCTACTCAGTATTCTGGAAGTGTATTTGGGTTTCACACACTCAATCAAGGTAAAGAGTGGCCTTTTGCACCCTCTTAAATGAGTTTGTGACTTCATTAACTTTACTAAGTGCAATAGGATAAGATTTCCAATGCAGATAATATTTCATGGCTCTAGCAAATTGAAATTGTAACAAAATGGCAAATAAAACTCTATCTTGTGACAAGACAAATATTAGCTGCTATCATATCTGAACATTAGCATCTAAATGTATTGTTGTCTTCATAAATGTTTCTCAGGTCTCTTGAGAGTTAAAATTGTGCTTGATGTATCAGCATGGAACTCCTTGAATATGTTTATTTTATGTTTCATATTACTATTATTTTATGTTTCATACTACTATTATTTATTATTTTAAAAATACTGGAAGATGCTGTATGTAAACACCGAAATAAAAAGCTCCATTATTTTTACTCCAAAATGGATATATTTGCCTTACCTGAAGGTCTGTGAGAAAAATTTTAGTTTACATAATTTTAGTTACTGATACCAATGATCAGCTATTATTCCTACTGGCATGCTCAGGCTTTTCTCTACAGTAGAGCAAAGCTGAAATGCAGCTGACTGAAGACACAAACACAGCCCAAGTGCCTTGCATATTGGTTCTGTAATTTAGCCTCCTCTCCTGCGAATCCCTTTCCATATATAGGGCTACTTGCAGTGCAAGGATCCAGATGTCCCTGCTCCCTTCAGTGACACTCAGTGTGCAGCTCCCTAGGGAATGGCTATTCATAGCTCCCCATGCTGCTCACTGCAGAGTCCTGGCGATGATGCATTGATTGCCTTGAGGAAAACTGACAATTTAAAGCAAAACCACAGACAGAGACAGACGCTTAGACACATGTGGGTGGCAGTGACATGGACAGAAACAGACTTCTCAGGATTCAAAGCTGGTGACAGACTTCAAAGGCTCAGTCTCACTGAATCATCAACACTGCACATACTGAAGCCTTTATTTAGCTGTTTTGGTGAAAGAATTAGCTCTTGCTTGATAATTATCTAAGATGCTAAACTTGTCCTCTGTAGTATTTTTTTATTCTAAAGAAATTTAAGTGTGTTTGTTTGGATGTGTTTCTCTCAAATGTGTCTCCTTGGCTGCTGAAGGCTGTCTACATGTTATTAACTGTGATATGGAAAGTGTGGCTAGGCACAGTCCTGAGCTGGCAGCATTGATGAATTGTTTCTACTAAGAGACTATTTCCAAAGGTGGATTCTTCAGGGATGTTCCCAGAGATCGTAGGAAGCATATGTGTGTCTCCTTCTGCCCTGGGGACCCATTGTAACTCCCCAGATACCTCTGGCAAGAACATGCAGGGAGCAGCTAGGTCCATTTCAGGCCACCTTCTGTGACTTGGACTACCTCAAAGAACAAGGTCAGGATATGTAGCTACGTCCTGGTGCAGCTTGCAAGGCCTGTAGGCACACATGCTGCAAAAAGCAGCAACTCCACCAAGGTCTCAAACACAGAATATGGAAATATTTAAGTTTTGTACTGTCACCTCCCATGAAACGATCCTTTATTTTTTGTCTGTGAAACCTTAATGATTTAGAGAGGTTTCCTTTATTTGCATGTTTCCTTTGAGAGGTTTTTATCTTCTCTCATTGACTAAGTTAAATGCCATGTTTCTATCATGGAAACTTCTCTCTCTCTTTCCAAAACCAACATCCCAGTTTTTACAACATCCAAAATTTGCAACCCCCACCACGAATAACATTTTATCCTCTTGCAATTTTAAGATGAATTTTATACTGAACTTGGAATTTAAAAAGGCAAAGTATTTTTTTTTAGGACTTTCTTAGAACAAACTTATGGTCTTCAGTTGCTGCTTTATGGCGAATGTCAGTGTGCAGGGCTAAAGGGTGACCTGTGCCACATGGTCATGTAGAACAGCAGGTATTATCTGCATCCACCCCTGGCCTCTCTCAGCTTTAAGGTTTGATAAGCAGGATCTAGATAGTGTGTCTTGGTGTGTAGTATCATGGTGTCACCAGACCACGATGAATGGGCATTGCTACTCCTCACTGTACAGACCAAAGTGATAAATCATGACTTAGGAAATTAAAATGCAAAAGCAGAAGCTTGAAAGAGTGTGAATTCCACTATAAATAAGTCCTAGTTTTCCTAGTTAATTTTCAGCTGTGGATATGTAAAATGTTCTGAGTGTGAATTGTCTGCTAGCTCTTCTGATTGCTCAGAGCAACACGTCCTAATAACAGCTGAATTTAAAGTAGACAACCCTGAGGAAATTAGATAATAGATAAATAATATAGATAATTAGATAAATAATCTTGAGGTGGAACAACTGAAAATAAATGATAGCATAATCCAGCATCGACATTCTACAAGATGTATCATATCTTCCCCTTCATTAATTTAAGACAAGTCAGAAGTACAATACATCCCCTTTTGCCAAAATTTTTAGCCCAGGGCTTATAGACTGAAAATATCCTGTGAACTTGCAAAAATTCTTGTTTGGGCAATTTCATTCCATTCTTGCACGCTCTCTCCCTAACACTGCTGCAGAGTTTGGCTACAGTGAAAGAGCAGTCTCATTTGTGCTTCAGTGGTTTGCCCATTACTTCCTTTGCCTTTGTACATTCCTGTGCAGAATAGCAATCTCCAAAGCATCTGAGTAGGTCCTATAATCTCATTCATTCCGACTTTTCTCTGACTGCTGTGGTTTAGCACTCCCTTTCAGAGGCAGAGGTCAATTAAATGCAGTTTACAACCTCCATTTATAATTTCTAACATTTGGGTTTTTTCTTTTTTTAACCCTTTGTTCTTTTCAGTATTCTTTCTTCTACTTTTCCATTTTGTGTTCATGTCTAACCCACCACTCTGATGACTTCGACCATCTGTTCATTACCAACGGGGTCTCAGTTACTCCCCCTTACATGCCATATTTGCTATTCTTTCTTTGTTTACCAAGAAAATCTGTGACTTGATCCCTACTCATGGCTGTTCTATGCCCTTGGCTTCCTGCTCATGGCTTCCATGCTCTTCATGCCAAGCCTCTTGGCGTCATCTTTGACTTTTTAGTTTTCTTTACAAAAACCTATTGCTATCTTCAAATTTGCCCCAGTTCTTCTACAATCCTCATCCATGACTACTCTCTAGCCTGTTTGCTATGTGTTACAGAAATGCTCTTCTGGATCATTGTCTTTCCTTTTTCTATTGCAGTCAGGGTTTCCTCCACTGACTTTCCATCCCTCAGGAACTGTCTTCTCTACCTGAGTAATGCTGTATTTCAAGCTCTCACTTTAATACATATTTATCCTGTGTGGGTTCTCCCACCTCTAATAAATATAGAGAAATTATTGGCCAGATATTCATGTCATTTTGATCAAAACAACAGGTGTTTCCTGAATCTTGATGCAACAGCAGTGCATGGTTTTAACACAATTTTATGCCATTATTTCCTTCTCTCAACAGCTCTTGAGGAGCTGTTTTCCAGTTCCAAGCAGAAAACATGCAAAGTATGGTTTATATATACACCTAGGTATACATAACACACAGGCCTTTGGAAGAGGCAGTTCAAAACTAAATCAGGCCACCTCTACAGTTCTTCCCTAGAACTATTGCGCAATTAAATGTTTAGGACTATGTCAGAATTTTATTAAGTACGGTATCAGACGCTATAAACAAGAGATGGAAACGGAAGATAAAAAGCTCGGCTTGGAGAACTTGTGCAATCAACTTGATAGAAAAAAAATAAAATGGAGGTCTTACTTAAGTGCACAAAGTATAAGAAAAAACATTTCCTCAAATTATCAGAAATGTTGAAAGACTTTTCATCAGCATAGCATGATAAAAATTAACGCTTAGTACCGCACAGGTAGCTCTGTATAGTAACCTACCTTCTCATTAGGAACAACCAGCAATGAAAAAGGAAACCAATGACTGCATGCTGAAAATGTTGAATACAACAGCTACATCATTAAAAGAAAATGGAAATTTTGTCTGTGGAGCTATTGACAAAATATGTAGCCACAAGGAGTCATATAGTGAGGAAATTCTAACTTTTTCTGGTTATGTACTGTTCTAGGTCTTATTTACTTTCTGACCAGAATTGTTATGCTGATGAAGTGTGACAAAAGATCATGTTTCATTCAGGGAAACAAAATGAATTCTTGATCAGATAGAAGAACACTTGAAGAACTTTTACAAAAATTTGGATGGGATTCTAAGCAGCCTGACCTGATTGAAAGTGTCCCTTCTCATTGCAGAGGGTTTGGATCAGATGACCTTTGAAGGTCCCTGCCAACCCAGACCATTATATGATTCTATGAATATTTTCCTGGAAGTGCCAGAGGCACTGATTAAGTTAGGCTTAATTTTCTGAGTTGAAATTCAGTCAGTAAATATTGCACCATAAATAATAATTCCATTCTTATACTACTTGTAAGACCAGTGTGGTCCACTGGAACAAACAATAATGTCTAAACCTGCAACATCTCCATGCTTGTTATCCTCCTCCCCATATTTCCACATAACCTCTGACACCACCAGTGTGACCGGACAAATTTTCACATATCTGTGAAAAAAGTATACAAGATCAGATCTGTGAAGTGTTGCTCAGTCCAAAGGGAATCTAACAATTAGTATATATAAGGCACTTTTTGAATGTATTCCTCTTGTAAATTTGAAGATTACGTCCCACTGAAGTTAAAGTGGAATATAGACATGAAATATGCCCACAGTTGATACATCTGAGCTAGTATTACTCCAGATGAGTACTGATTTCAGGACTTATTAAAAAAGAGGTGATTATATGAACAATATCCCTGCAATTTGTGAGTTTTAGTTGCCATTATAAAGACACTGCGTCCTTTACAGTGCTGTATGAGGCCCCCTGTTTGCTGAATGTGCTTGTTATGTGGGTCCACCAGGTCAGGTAAAGCCAAATTATTACTTTGACAACATTGCTGTTAGTCAAAAAGACAATGCTGATAAAGGAATTTTGTGTCATTCATAAGAGGGAGAGAAAGAAAAACCAAAACAGAGTGGAAAAAAAAATCTCAAATTGCCACAAACAACACTTTGGGAGACAAAGAGGCCTGAATATTCCATAGAAAGGTAAGATTAATTCAGCCCACATCTTGGAAGGGTTCATGCCTAAGTTGCTGAGGGCTGAAATTAAAGGAAATGTCCCATACCTGGGAAGGAGGAGCAGACAGGGAGCTTGAGATCAAGAAGAGTAGCAAGATGTCAAGGGAATAAAGAACATAGCTATGCACTGAGACAAAAATCTTAAAGACCACAGAGGCTCAATGTACTGGGATTAACTGTTTCAGGTAGCTAGGAAGAGCTCTAGTGGAGCTCTTCTTTTAGCAAGAAGAGCTTCACTAGACGTGGTGGTATGGCTTTAAATTTCAGTCAACACAACTGAAGTATGTGCCTAACTACTTTCCCAAACAGGATTTAATTTTTTTTTAAATAGATGGTGATTTTTCTAAATGTACCCGCTCTTCTGGAAAATACACTTTACATTTCAATATTTTATCTTGACAAGAAAAATATTTGAGGGTTTAAAGAAAAGATTGGTCAACATCTGTGAGTGTTCACATTGTGTATTAATATGCATCAGTCAGATCAATGTTGCAGTGCTGTACTAATGTCTGGAATTGACATTAAATTGGTGTCAGGAAGCCTGGAGTTGGAACAGTATTGATGGTAAATGGATATAGGTCATTTGGACCAGAAGGCTCAGATTTGCCACTCTAGTAAAACTAAAGGAAATCAATAAAGGAGCAATTATAAAAAATAAAAAACCAAAGGAAAAAAATACACAAACAAAAAAACCCAAACAAAACACAAAAAAAAAACCAAAAAAGAAAAAAAAGACACACTATAAGAAAAGAGGAAGAAGAGTGTAAACTGAAGTATAGGTACTAAAAGTAAGCTTCATTTTTCTTACCATCATTCTTAATAATTTGAATTTTTTTTCAAGGTTTTACAGAAAGGAAAGTATTTACAAACATCTGTTTGATATCAGTCTAGCATTAACTACAATGGATTTCAGTCTTGCTGGAAAACAAGTTGCAGAATAAAATTCACATTGTGTCTCAGCACTCATTCCCTTCAACCTCCCTATAATTTCACTCCTTTAGAAATGTCTTCTAATCCGGAAATCTTTTTTTATTAGATCTGTTTCTAAAGGATGCAGGACACAGTAGCTCTGATAGAGGGACTCAATACCCATCTAGCTGATATAATAGCACTGTACTTATTTTTAAAAAAAAGGTACTGGTCAGGGGATGGACTGGAATGGGGTGTAGAAAAGAAACTAGGAAATCAAGAAATATAAGTGTCAAAATATAACAGCTTGTGTTAAGTGAGATACACTCAGAGCCTGAAAAACTGAATCTTATTTCTCACCATTCTTAATGGGTTCTTCATTCCTCTTCCTGATTCCACAGACTCCTTTACAATACAAAGCATTTCTGTTTATCTGTAACTTTAGAGATCTTTTCATAAAACTTTTAGCAGAGTACAATTTTTGCTATGAGAAAGTCTGGCAGATGTTTTACTAAAATCACCACCAAATATAGCTTCACTGCCTCATCATTTTGTTTTTATTGGAAAAGGAAAACATTTAGCTTGACTCATAAGATGTATTTGTTTTGCATCTATTTTGCTCACCATATTTATTGTTGCTCTGCTCTGCTCTGCTCAGAGACTGAGTTGAGAGCTTTATATTCTTCTTCGGTTCACTGGAAGGCTTGCCTCATTAGAGGTTATGTACGGAGTCATCTAAACTACATTAGCCACCTTAAAGTTAAGGCTTTAGCTTAGACTGGTTGTCTAAACTCACCCAAAAGTCAAAGTATGACCTCTTCCATGTACCCTAAATGTTGCCTCTATAAGTATATCCTGGAACCCATAGCCCGAAACATCCTTTGTGTCTCTACCTATAGCAGCTTAAACTAGAGACAGCAGTTTTATCAGCAAAACTTAAGTAACAAGCATGCCCACTATGAAAAGCCTAAGCCTAATGTAACTTAAATTGAAATATGATGTAGTAGACATTTTATTGGATGTGTGCAATAGACAGTCACAATACTCCAGTATTGCTGTAGCATAGCTGTAAGGCTGAACTGAACACAGCATGGACTCCACCTATTTTGTTAAAACAAAATCCGCACTGCAACAGCACATAATGAGTACTAAGCCTTATGTACAGCAAACTGGAATCCAGGTAACACAGAAATAGTCACTGAAATTGCTCAAGATTTGAACAGTCTCCTCAACTGCAGTGCCAAGCAGCCTGAGTGGAGCCATGCCATGACAGGTGCACTGAGACCACAGCAGGTGAGGGAAGACCCAAGGGCTGTTAAAGAAACAGAGTCAAAAGAGCAAGTGTTGTGCCCATGAAGCCAAATTTATTATTTTCATATTCATCTTCCTCTGACTTCCTTTCCCTGGCCTTATTGTGTGATTTACATTAACTTCTAACAAGTATGACAGAACCACAATGTCCAAAGGTTTTGGTTTGAAGATTGCTAGGTATGGTCTGTATGGCTCTAACCGTGTTTCCCTGACTGCAAAACCGTTATTGAATTTTCTTGAGATGGAGGAAGAGACAGATATCTGTAATTAGTAAATAATATCAAGTTAACTGGGTGAAGGGGTGCTTGCTTCCATCATTTCAACTCACACTTATGACAGGCTTCAACTCATTAAGTCAGAAATGAAAGATGAATGTGACAGAACAAAAAGATCTTATAGCAAGCAAGCAGTGCTGTTAACATAAACAGGATCTTTGCTCTAGAATACAAAGAGCAACCATAGTTGTCAAAGATACTTGAGAAGCTGCATATGCTTCGGTGCACCGCCAACAGTTTAAGTTATTCATGGGAGGGACAAAATAGTTCAGAACTGTGGGCGTGTCTTAGTTTACACCTAGAAGTAATTTTCCATCCAATGCAAAGACACACTTGATCAGCCTTTTTGTAACAATTTTACTAGAAGTTGCTTTATGATTGAGCACATGCCAAAAGCTGTTTGTCCAATTTTCTGCACATGCCAGCTGATGCAAAAAGAAGAGGACAAAGACTTTGCTATGTAAAAGGCAAACTTCATGGCGTTTCTGAAGAAGGCCTCTGCCAGGCATGAACCAGGACTTTCAGAAACAGGCTGTGTTCAACATCTCACAACCCAGTATGGATCATATAGCAGTCAATATACCATCAAAGATTCCAAAACAAATAAACATGCACCTTGCCTTCAGAAGATTTTCCTGTGGCTTCATTATCACCTACAACAAAGCCAATGTTTCAGGAGCAGAGAAGGATGACTAATTCACACGTCATGTTCTGCATGCTGTCGTAACCTGCCTGTCTTAACTGCAAGCACTTCCTTGAGAATGAAGTTAATGTTATTATTTAGTACTAATATTATTAAGTCTCTTGGCAGAGGTTTGCACAATCTGCTCTTATTTCAGTCACTCAACAAAGGCTTGTAAAAAAGATGCAAGAGGAAGTAATTTACCCATTCACAGATTAAAACTGGAAGGGCCAACTTAACATATTTTGATATTTGCCAGGCAGGAAAGTTTGGTAGAGCATCAGAGAACCCCTGACACAGATTCTTAAGCACAGGGAAAGACACATGTCCCAGCCTACTGCCTTTCAGGAGACCACCCACACTATCACTAACAAATTTTGCTGACAGGTACTAGGGAAAAGGGCATTGTTAGGGCAATATCAAGATGCACCTTCCCCTAGATTGGTTCTTCTCTCCCATAAGGAGTAAGAAAGGCTGCTCACTATTTGCCAGAAGACACTGAGACATAATAAAGGTGAGTTTCAGGTGGCCAAGGGCAGATGTGAGCTAGCATTTTTCTGCAAGTGGATCTATGATACCCACGCTCAGTTGCAGACCTACCGCAGTCCTCTGGGTGACTAGAGAGGAATCACTTAGTATGGTATTCATCTTATCCAAATTTAGACTCCTGCAGTATAAACATCTACATAGAAGCAAGTCACTCTGTGCTCTTTTTGTAGTCAACAGAGAGAAATAGATACTTCTAGGGTGCAATTAATCTCATCCTAAAGAAGACATCTTCCAGATGATTTATGCCTTGAAAGTACCTGGTTTTCCCTGACTATAAAGGGAGTCTGAGGTGATTTTTGCCATATGGACACCTCAGACATGAACAAATAATATATCTAGCAGAGCCATAAAGCCATTGATATTTCACACAGCCTGCAGTTAGTATAAATGTTTGGTCAATAATAACTCGAGCTGAACTCAGACGGTCGACCTAGAGGTGAATGGCTCTGTATTCCATTACTAAGTCTCTGAATCATCCAGTGTCTCTTTTCTTTTTAAGTAAAGTTTCTCCCTGGGTTTTAGATGTCACTTAATGGAATGTGGATATTAAATGTATGTAAATCCATAACATTTTTGGATAGAGCTGCATTCCGCTATGTCCCATTATAAACACAATCCCATCCTCCTCTTTGGAGCTGTCAATCTGTCAGGCAGAGGAGCCTGTGGACTGCAAAGGCAAATCCTTGTACTTTCAACAGACTGTTGTTGCCAAAATGAAAGTTCCCAATGAAAATAGTTATTGTGTGGAGACTACCAGAGAGACCCTCTTAAGCCATTTTTTTATATCCTGGGATGATAGGAATTACTTTACCAAAAGTACTGCAGCTTGTTTTTTTCCCCAGGTTGTTCATTTCCATTTTATTCCTATTTTTATTCTCAGAATTCTCATTTTGTTTCATAGAAGTATCTTCTATCATTTTCATTTTTGTTTCTCATTACTCTTCTGCACATTTTTTTACATTTTTCATTGGAATTTCCACCTCAGTTCTAAAATATTATCAAGGGGTTTTTTTGTTGGTTTTTTTTAAGAATTCTTGTTGCACTTTTGCCTTTAACCTAGCAGTAAACTGCCAGGGCAGAATATCATTATTATTAATTTCTGTTTAAAGATGTTAATACATCTATATCTTCACTTAATCTCCAAGTGCCAGGCACTGTTACTTACCAGGTGTCACTTAGTGGAATGTGGATAAAAATCTCTGTTAAATTCACAGTACTTGTGTGTTAAACTGTTTTGCAATTTAAATATAATTCTACTGCAATACACAACCTGTGTTTGTTAGCATGATCTAGATAACCATCTTCACCAGTATCTGACAAATAGATCCAGAATTCCATCTGGTCTGATGGCTCTTTGAGTGACCAACTTCAGGTGAAGGATTTTGCCATATTCAAGATGCTTTCAAGACCAATTTTTTTTAAAGGGGTTGCACAACAGACCTCGCTTTTTGAAGCTTTCTCTGCACTTCCACTGGGAAGATTGTGTAGCCTAGACTGTGCATAGAACACAGTGTTTCTCTTCTTCTGAGGACCAGATGTTATCTGAAACATTACCCCAAAAAAGTAATACAATTTCCTGTTTGTACCGTAAGTTCCTGTATAAGTTTTAGGCAGAATGATATTATCAGTGACAGAGATTTTTCAAATGCAGCTAATCCACATCTTCAGGGTTTTCAGCAATTGCTTGAATTAGACAGAAACCAGTACCTCCAGCAGGTTACTTCTGCAAACCAGAGACTACAATTGAAAAATGGTGCTTTGGAGCTGCCCGTCTCCAGGCATCTCTCTGAAGTGCAGAATTTTCCTAGAGAATTACTTCTGATTAGACATTATCTTCAATTGTACCTGAAGTCATATAAGAACTGTGACTTCTTGGCTAAAAAACACCTCTAGATCTATTCTTAACAAATAGACTAAATCTTAGTTTCTCTCCACTTGTTTCCTTCAAAAATACAGATGCTTCCAGAACTACAAGTTTGAAATTTTCTTGCCATTTTTCTGATGTAGTACTGACATTTATGTAATGCAAATCTTGGGGACTAGAACAAGAATTATTTTTCCTTGCATTTGTATTTTAAGCATATTAAAGTCTCTAGGCAAGTTTCCACAGACACACCCAGATCCTCTTGCTGGACCAAACCTGCTCAAGCTGTGGTACTGCTCCTTGCCCATCCTGTTGTGGGACGTGGTGAACTTCTCACCCACCTCTCACATTCTGTCTCACTTTCTGGGGAAGGATGTGGAGCAACTGACTGGTTCATGCTGTGTGTCATCAGGATGTGAGAGTAGGAGTAACATCGCGCTGTGTAGCTCAGCCCATAAACACAGCCTCTCCACATGCAGTAGGATGGCTGCTGTCTCTCTGACACAATAAGAACATCAGGTTGTCTTGGCTCTATGCTGTCAGAACTACTTGTTTTCTTCAATTTACAGGCATTTAGAGTTTCTGTAGTTAAATCCAAATAAAAAGGCCAATTATTCATGTTATTATAATCACCATAGTTGCCAGAAAAATGCAAGTAAGATACATATCTACATTTTTTTGAGACATAAATGATATTTTTGAGACTGGATAACTGCTCACCACCACTAGTGGATACAAACAGGAAACTGAACCAACTTTTCCCTGTCCCACATGTCCAAAATATTATATGGATCATTTATTTTATTAGTACACTATAAATCCTAAAGAATAATAGCGAACGTGGGCCAGATCCCCACTGCTTTCAGCTGAGATGTGCCAGTTTACCTCAGTGCAGGAGGTTCAAAAATACTTCACTTCCATTAGCTTGCAAACCAGTGTTTCCTTATGGAAATATTCCCTATCTTATATAGTTACACATGATCTGGGTGTAACCCTTTTCCTATTTGCCCCTGAGCACTTTTGGAATGTGATAACAGTTGACTATATTATCACCTTTTATTTCCCTCCATTTTGTCATTCTCTTGCCATTGCTCAGAAGAGGAACCAGAAGTTGCAGAGGTGAGGCTGTGCCATGAAAAAGCTTGAACACTTTCTACCTTCCATTGAACACTTTCTACCTTCCATTTTTCCTTGCATTCCTCCCTCCAATTTCCCTCCCTGATTTCCTTCTTTCTAGGTACTCATCCAGGTAGAGAAATATGGTTTTTGTCATAGAAAATCAGTTACTGTACTAAGCTTTGAAGATCTACTAACATGAACACTACTTAAGTAGGGGTACATAAGTATAAATATAGATGCATATATATAAACACAATTGTTCATGCCTAAGAATGACCAAGGAAATTTTTGCATTTGGCTTTTACAAATAGCTATGATTAATGTCACTATTTCTGAATGGCCCGCTTTTTTTTCTATTCTCATCTCCCCAGTCAAAAACACATCTGTGGACTTCAATAGAGAGCTTATCTGGATCAAAGCTGTTTGACTTATATGTTAGTTATCACAAGGGAACGCTTGCAAGAAACACAAAAGGAGTCTTAATTGCACTGAGATCCCCCACACTTTTTCTCCCAGAATCTAGTCTCTAGATTTCATCACACGGAACAGATTAAAAATACGAAGTGTACTTTGGATTGTGTTTATAAAAAGAATTCTTCAAATTTTATATTTTTTTCTCATAGCAGATCATGTACTGATCCTGAATTGACCCATCATGGAGGAGACATCTTCCATTATTGAATGCAGCTTTTCCCTGTCAGACATGCCTAGAAAGAGATGACCTAGGACAAGTGTAACATCAATTCACTCTGGAGACAACTGTTCATATTTTCAGTTTTGCTCTTCTTTTCTAAGAGCAGTTTGCAAAAGGTGAAATATTTTTATTTTTATTTCACTCAGAATGAATAATGTCTATCTTCATGCTGACAATGGAGAATGAAGATTGAATGGACAGAAGTTTAGAAGCCAAGCTCACAATTAAATTTTTTAAAATTCAGAATAAGAAATGAGAAATGAAGATATGCTATGCAGGTAAAGACTCTAGCCACAGCAGTGTCTTACCATGGACAAGAGAAGTGTCCCTGCTTTAAGCGTCCAGTAATTGCTTTTTTGGACCTTTGTATTTCCAGAAAGCAATTTCTGACTTGCATTGTATATAAGCTAGAGCATTATGTTAAATCCTGTGACATGTAACTACTGACTTCTGAAAGATTCCCCAAATTTATTTATTCTTTTCAACTGTGATGTTTCTGTAATTGTGCACTTCCAAAGAAAGACTTTATTAAATCAGTTCAAAATATGGTAAGACTTCCAAAAGAGATTAGAAACTAGATTAGGCAGACTTGAAATTTAGCAATTCTCATTACAAATCAATTTAGGGAAAGAAAAATTAAACCCATCCAAATTTCACAAATTCAAAATGTCTGAAATTAATTTAAACACCTTTGATGTGTCTGAGATTTTATTAGAGGGTCCAAATCATTAATTTTTCACATTTCTTTGTGATTAAATTACAGACACTATGTCACAGTTTCATTTGGATTTACTAAACACCAGTTGACATCATTGTCAGACAGAAAAGCAGGAAGGCAATGAAATTAAGAATTTATGAATGGAAAATGGTGCAATGTGGAGAAAAGTTGAATTTCACTCAGCAGTTTGTGCATGGCACCTTCCTCAATAGATGTCTGGATAAAAAAAATAAGCCAACAAAGAAATAAACAAAACCCCAAAACAAAACAAAAACCCCTAACAAACAAAACAAACAAACAAACAAAACCACAAAAAAAAACCCCAACCAAAGAAAAAACTAAAACACAATAACAAAGAAACAAACAAAAAAACCCAAAGAAAAAACTTAATTTCTCAAATTCTGATAGCTAATGTCATGCGGTTTTTTTCCTTTACATTCTTGGAAATCTGATGCCTGGAAAAGGGAAATCTGAATATGCATTACTTTAAACCAAGCAGAGTTCACCAAATGCTCTAAACAGTCATAAAGATTAAGATATAGCCCTGTTAAAAGACTGATGCCAAATCTTCCTCAGCCTTACAGGCCATACCTTCTGCTCTTCTTGTTGAACTCTTCCAGGTTATTTTTAATTGGCCTAAGACATTCCCAAAATGTCATCACTCTGTTTACATTGCTTTGGCTGCTAGGATCGATCCCAAGTACCCACTAAAGCCTCGTCAGGCAGAAAGGCTGCATCTTGTACCTTCCTTCACAGCAGCTTGATAGTGCTTCCCAGAATAAGATTTTCTGTTTCTGCATCACCTTCACATTTCTGACTCACCCCATATGACATCCACTCTCCATTTCTACTGTATGGCTGCTCCATGGCCTTTTATTGAATTTAGTGACCTTAATGAGTGAGTTTCATCTCACTGATTTAGGATCATCCACCTAATTTATTAAGGTCACTTTAAATTCTGTGCATGTACTGCAAACTGCTCATAATGTCTTCAGCAAATGTATCAAGTTCTTTTTTACGCTGAAAGCCAAGACTTCAGCAAGAAATGCTCTCCACCTCCCTCCTGTAAGACTAAACTTGGAGCCACACCTAACCAGCAAACTACTTATGCTTTTGAAAGCCTCTGAAGTTTTTGAAAAGAGCATTTCAAACAGGTGTTCAACCAGCTTAGGTTGACCACTCTAGGTTTATTTCCTCAGCTTTGCAGGAGACCTGTGTGGGATAAGTCTGTCTAAATCAGGGAGGCATCCCATACACTGCTTTTCTCTTATTCTCTTAATCAAATGCTCTCAGAGAAGGAATTAAGATTGATTTAACACGGTGTATTTTTTGCATGCTTAGGTGGGCTATTTTAACTCTTTAGGATCCTCCTGCAATTTCTTTATGGTTTATTTAATAAATTAATTCAGAACATTTCCAGGAGCTCCTATTAGGGATCAATTATAACTTCCAGATTTTTTCAGAAGAACTATATTTGCATCTTTTCCTATTACTGTGAAGACTCAATGGTTCAGAGATTACACAAGATTGTTTATCAGGTCTTGACAGTCGGAATACATCTATCTACTCTTTAACATGGTTTCTTCCTTTATTTTACCTGAGCTCATGTCTTCTTTATAAAGTTAGGCAGAACCAAACATTATATATTTTAGACTTCTTTACACCATGTCTGTCTTGCTGTCCTTTCCTGTTACATAGGATGCGTACTGTTCTGTTACTATTGAACACCTTGAAAATATTACTCCAAGCAGGATCATAAGAAGATTTACTAGTGGCAAGGAAGACTTTCTCACCTGATTACCCTGTAAATATTCAGGAGAAATCTTTAGCAAACATTTCCCCAGTGGTACAGCGGCAACAGCAGAGGTAGAATGTGGCCTTTGGCTGAGGGACCATCAGATCTGTGAGGCTGTTTTGAACTGAGGCATTTCAGCAAAGTCAGTGATTTGCCACCAGATCAAGGAAGAGCAGCTCGGCATTTGACAGCACTCATTACTTGGTGCTTCAGAATGATTTCTGCAGAGATTGAAGAGTTTTGAAGAACAACGAAAAGGGATTTTTCATTTTAGCCTCTGCTATTTATTAAAAGAGATATGGGGAGACGCAACCGTGCTGAGGAGAATCTTTGTGATATGGCCTACCTCAAAACATCAGCTGTTTAACCAGGACTTTTAAACATTTCCAATTAGTAGGAATCTTTAGCTGTTACAATTCCCTTTTTTAAACACTTCATTCATCTCACTATTGTTTCCTCCTATATTTCACAGGCCTAATCTGATCATCAAAAGAAAGGAAGGTGAGTCAGTTCCACTGCGAAAGAATGAGCCCGTATCCGCCTTGCCAGGGGAGCCCGCATGTCCCCACAGTGCTGTGTCCATGCTAGCACAGAGATGCTCCCCACATCCCTGGGCACCTGCTGTATCCCTTTCCTCCCAAGGTTTACTCTGCCAACCGCCTCCACATCTGCCCCGAGCCCTCCCTCATTCCCACTGGCAAGCCCTGCCAAACACTGCCTGGAAAAGGGACCTCCTTCTCCGCTACACAGACCAGGCATGGCGCTTGGGGCTGGCACACGGCATCCCCACAGGACCGCGTCCTGCCAGCGAGCAGCTGTGGTGAGGCCCACTGCCAGTTGTGGGAAAGCACATCACCCTTTTCAGAGGAGAAATAAAGTACTTTTGGCAGCAGGTTCCCCATGGCGACTGGCCCCACGCCCCTCCTGTGTGGCGGGCAGATGGCGGCCGTGCAGGCCCCCAGCCAGCCCCACAAGGCCCCCACGGCCCCAGGCCCATATGCCCCGCTCAGCTGCTGTCACCACTTGTCAGAGCAGGAGCCATTTTTAAATACCGCTAGCACAGGTGAGGGGAATGCACCAAAAGGCAAACTGTGGTTTTCAGCATTTGCAGCCACAAGGCCAGGAGCTCCCGAAGTGCCAGGGGTGGGTGACTCTGACTGTCTGCCGGGTGAAGCGCTGGCAGAACTAGGCGACAGTACTGAGGGTGTCATGGCGTTCTGCGCAGATAAATGGTGCCACAGAGACGTACTAGGAGAAAGAGGAAAAGGCTTTGAGGTTTTCTTTAAGTGTAGATCACTTTAACAATAAGTTTTCCTACAAGTCTGTGGAGTTCAAACACGCTAAACTGTAACCTTGAGCTAAAATGCGAGAAGAAGATGCTTTGCCGGTTCTTAACATAGCTCAGCACCTGCGCCCTCACTGCTGCTGCCGCTGAGGCCTGCAGTTACACAGTGCTGAGGTCTGGCACGGGAAAAGGAGGCTTGGACCGAGTACCCTGGTAATTCATGCATGAGGGGGTACTCAAAAGAAGATAAAGTGGGCATCTCTACCCATTTGCAGTCTAAAGCCAAAATAAATACAAAATAAAGACAGTGAGGCAAAGACCACCTTGAAGGCTGCTGCATGCTCACAGCAACACCAGTGTTGTGCTGGACTCCTGGGGGCCGGGTTGGCAGCCCAAGCAAACAGCTTGCCTCTTTTATCCCTCTTGTTAGCAGGAATATGAGCACCATACTCCATGGCCTCGTCTTGTGGGACCGATCACAGGTAACCTCTCGAGAAGAGAGAGTCACTGTGGGGGAAGTGTCTTTGCCTTGCTCGTGCATATCTGCTAGGATGGAACAAAGCCATCTCCGCTGCCTGGGCGTGTGGGAACAGGGCTCACCACTGCAAGGTCTGAACACAAGCTGGAGCAGGTCAGGGGTGAGCAGCAAGCAGAGGAGATAAGGGCATGACAAGACTGCCAGATTTGGATCATCTGGGCTACAGGGTGCAAGGGTGTGTGCAGAGGCTGGAGCTATTGTTCTAGAGTTGTTTAGAAAAGGTATATTTTGGGACTCCTGGAAAATAAGTAAAAAGTTGAAAAGGCATTTATTTTTCATTTTAAGTAGTTGAATATGATTATGCTTAGAGACAGCTATTCTGGAAAACAAAAAGAGATTTTAGGAGCCATGCCACCAGTTCTGACAGCCTGACCTAGAGCAAGGAAGCCACAAAAAGAGTCAAGATGCTTTCCCAGGCTACTTGCATTGACTCAGATGTGTTTTTCCCAGTAATATGAGCAAAGGCTTCTGTAACACTTTCAGGCATAACCTTCCTTCTTACCCTGAATTCCCCTTGTCAAAATGAGACCACACTGGTCATCAGTACTCAGGATCACATAAAATAATGCCATAAAAGGGAGATATGATTTTTTACACACATTCATGACACCATTTTAGCATTAAAATATGGATACAAAAATCACCATGTTTTCCTTAGTCAATTATCCAGCTTTTGTGATCTAGGATTTCCTAAAACTTGTCCATAAGGGTTTTATTTTCACCTCAAGTTGTGCTAGTTACATTTAATCTAATTTTAGTGTAGATAGGCTAATAGAGTTTTGATAATGTAAATCCTCTTGAAAAAGGACAAATTTTAAGGTTCCAGAAAACAGTTGACATGCTATGATCATGAATTAGCCCAGTTTGTTAGAGAATGGCACTAATAATGCCAGGGTCATGGACTTGATCCCTGTACAGCCCATTCTCTGAAGAGAGGATCCTTCCAACTCAGACTATTCTGTGATTTTCTCTCAAGGCTATAGTACAAAGCAAGGTGCGTTAGCTAAGTGTAACCTTAGGCTTAGAAGTCATTCCTCAAGCCTTCAAGAGATGTGAATCAGTGAGTTTTCTAACTTCGAAAAATGGTTTTCACAGATCACCGGCTTTATGGTAAAGATTTAAGATGCAAGGCAGATGGATGGAATATTTCACCTCTCTTATTCCCTTCTAAATTTGACTGGACTCTGTTAGGGCACTGCGTATGTGTTGGTGCTGCATATGTGAGGGCGCTGTCCCTCAGTCTTAGACACTGATACCATTCCCAGAGGGGCTCTTGCTTGGCATGTCAAACAAGATAATGTGATTACATATTTCTTTGACTGAATGAAGGCGGTTTTCCAGTCAAAGTGGAAGAAAGCTGTAGATTTTAAAAGCCAAAGTCATGTGTCTGAAATTCCATCTACTGTGTAAGTTAGCTGGTAACCTCAGCATAAATTTATGGAAAAAATATATAGATTACTACCTATTGCTCTTAAAATATCTTTGAAAGTGTTTTGAAACTTCATGGCTGACAAGTAAGACATCTTCTCTGCTGAGGCATATCAGATGCCTTTTCTATATAAACACTTTCATTCTACAGTAAGATAGAAGGAAAAATCTATTTGTAGTTCAAAGAATATCGTATGCTCTCTCATGTAGCTACTGAGTCTCTTCTGAGCTGTTTTTTGGTTTGGGGTTTTTTGGGGGGATTTTAGGGGTTTTTGTGGGTTTTTGTTTGTTTGTTTGTTTGTTTGTTTGTTTGTTTGTTGGGGTTTTTTGTTATTTGGCAAAACCAAAACAGAAGTTATTTGAAATTGAGTCACATTGGTGGAAATCGATGGTTTAAGTCTGGCAAAATACAACATCCACAAAACTAGATCTGAGTCTCTTGAACAAAAATCTTCTTAACAGGTATGCGTAAACTCATTCATCCTAGAAATCTGAAAGACTTTATTTTCTGGTAACCCTGGGATGCAAAGGCACTGCACCAAATAAATATTTTCAAGCATAACAATATCATGAAGTCTCTCAAAAGCCACTTAAATAATTATATTTTTTAACTGTGTATGTTC
Organism: Fringilla coelebs; assembly: GCF_963513975.1. NCBI lineage: Eukaryota > Metazoa > Chordata > Aves > Passeriformes > Fringillidae > Fringilla > Fringilla coelebs. Next base: position 72,541,615 of record NC_140029.1, read on the forward strand.
ATTGAGCAATTTTGTGTGTTCACGAATAACTCACAAAGAAGAAACAAAAAGATTATTCCTGCTCATAAAGCTTGAAGTGTGCAATCAGGAAACAGAAAGACCACACCATTAAGCTGCCCAACCATGTGGCACAAGCAGTAATCAAATCATAGTGAATATTTAGAGAAGCCATTTTTCTGTTAGCCCACAGGCAAAAAAAAAGCAACTGCGGTATTTAAAGATTAGGAAAAGTCAGCTAGCTTATTGACAATTTATAAACAGGAAAAAATAGAGCAATGTCTTAATTTATCAACTAAATTGTTACCTTCAAAGAATGTCACCTAGCCTTTTGTTCAGCCTGTCATACCTTTGAAGCACAGACTACTGGTACTGTGCCCCTTCCCAGGTCTGAGGACATCTGAGACCACAAAATAGCCACTGTTCTGTCTGTCTGTAAGTGGAAGGATCTGTTACTGCTCAGGGTCCTCTTGGATTCCTGCCTCACCAAAGAAGCTTGAAACCAAACAATGCTCTTTAGATTTGGAGAACTTGATCCTTGAGCACATGGTGCAGCAGCCCCTGTCAGTACCCGTCCCCCTTCAGGCAGCCAATAATGCTCCTCTGGCTTGAGAATCTTTGTGTGAGTTTTGCAAAGTGGCCTGAGACCACTGGATGGAACAGACTGTGCAAGTATAATAGACTGTCTTTCAAATTGTTACTTGTGGGTGTCATAACAAGGCTGAATTTATCACTACACTAATAAATTTTTACCCGCAAATCGTGGAATACAAGGGAATCAGTTTAATTAAAATGAAGGTGAGTGACTGGTGTTTAACTGGTGTATCAATAGAGTAAATTCTGTTTAATGGAGATGTTTTTGACCTTTCATAATTTATAAAGTAGGATATAGATATTAAAATAAAGGTAAAGTTTGAAACTTCAGTGTATGAAAAGGAATTTCACTAATTAAAGGTTTAAAGCTATGAATATCATTTTAATTTAAAATATCTTTTTATGCTGAATTTAGATGTATTGAAAGATTTGTTTTTAATAAAACATCCTTTTTGATCAGAAATTCCGGGAGAATTTAAGATGATTGTCTGTTTACTTGGATGTCAGATGTAAGGCTGAGTCTTCTAAACACTTAGACATGTGCTGAACCTGACATCAGCAAGACCACCTCTGAGTATGAAGCAAACCAGGTGCAAAGATATTTGTAGAACTGGCATCTAGCAGTCTCTTGTAAACTCCAGTCTCATCCTTTGGAAAGGTTTTCAGTTCAAGTGGAAAAAAGGAGTTGAAGGTGAAGAGCAGTGATGTGAAAGAACGGCATAATGTTACTCTTGCATAATTTGCAGCGAACACAAATAACAGAGTATTTTCTATTTTTTTTCTTCTTTATGTCATCAGGGTAGGTATCAACTGTAATTCTGAGGGCTGCTTTAGGATCATCTCATGACCTTGGCCCATTGGCACAGATTTTGGTGCTGATCTGAAGCCACTGAGGATCTGAATCTTCTTTACAAACTAGTTAAGGAAGGATTTCCACTGAAATTAACAGCATTTGAAGAACAGATAGCCAAGTAAGGAAAGAATTATATCCACACATCCCAGATTAAAGACTTGTGGCCACTTCTAGGCACAAGTTAAATAAGGAACAGAGCTGTGATTGGCCATGTGGAATGCTCTCACAAATTGAAATCTACCTTGGAGAGAATGAACTGGCAAGGGTTTTAAGAACTTTTCCCTAAAAAGTTGTTCATTACAGACTTATTGCTCATCTGAGAGCTCTTTGCCCCTCTGAAGTGGAGTGACTCTTAGACTTTTCATGTATTTCCCCCACAGAAGATCTTCTTAACACAATAATTGCAAATGCAGTAATTTCCCTTTATCACTCCTTCTAAGTTTCAGTTTCTCCTTTTTGCATTCAGGGCCCTGTAGAGCTTCACAGGTCTGTTGGCATGTTCCCATTCTCCCCACTTGGTCTGTCAAAGATGTCAGCTTTTGGATCGCTTAATTTCTCTTCCAAACGCTCTGTGTCCTCTAGGCTGTTCCCTGCACACACATGACAACTTCCTAATCTTGGTGCCTCAGGAAGTGAGACCTTCCTGCTCAGCACAGAAAGCTATCTCCCATCACCTCCACTACATGCAGGATAAACCGAACAACTTGAACTGCTACTCCTCATCTATATTTAGGTGTACAGTGTCATCCCAGTTTTTCTAAAACCTAGGTTTCCATTTTACAGCAGTACATGTACCATCATCAAACACAAGAATGACAATCACAGAGTAACATAGATTCACACACATGCAGAGAGCAGACATACCGAGTAATTTTTTAGGTAAATTATTTCAGTTAGGTACCAGTTGCTCCTTCACCTCCTCTGAATTTTCAAATTTTTCCAAAGATGTACACAGTCACTAATGAAAGGTCAGAGTACTGGCACTAGCAAGGAAGGAGCATCTCTTTGCAACATTCAGAGCGTGCAGAGCACATTTGTGTACCAGCAAAACTGCTTCTCCTTCCATCCTTGGTCTTACCCTTTCATATGCATTATCTTGCACAGAAACTCACAATACATTCATAAAGAGTGGCCACACCTGAGTGACCTCAGATTTTCACAGCAAGGGCCTCCTGTTCCCTTCTCTCCTGTTCTTGGACTACTAATCCTAAATTCCAGTGGGTACCCTCTGGAAAATTTTTTCCAGGATGCTTATGAGTTCTAGCTGTCATGATTAACATGTTACATCTCTGGACTTCTCAGGGTACAGGAAATCTGCTACATGAAGGCAGAATGGTTATTAGAATACCATTTACCAAGTCACAACTTCGTTTAGGGTATATATGGGAGAGTCCTCTCATATCATTCCCAGTGAGATACAATGGAGCACTATTACACTTGGAATTTGCATGAGCCACATTTTAAACAGAGCCAGTTACCTCTCACTCTTTTTCCAAAAAGAAACACAAAACAAGCAGGTATTAAAAGAAAAACATGAGAGACTTGGAAAGCCTCTGTGGCTCATAAAGACAGAGGAGATGAGGCAGAAAAATATGAGAAAAACTTTCAGAGAAACAGTGACCATGATATGGAACAGAAATTTTGGAAAATTTTGACCAAAATCCTAAGTGACAAAATATTGAAAGTGACAGAGAAACCGAGACTGAATGTATATAGTCCTTTTTATTTTTTACCTAGCTATAAATATTCAATACTCAAATTTTGTGTGGTTTCCAAAACTATGCAAAACCTGCATGTTTGTTTCAGCTATGGTACACCTCTGGAGTGATGATCAGGTGCCCAATTGATCATCTGCTCTGGGGAAGAGCATCTTTACTTAGGCTATTGTGATAACTCAGTTACCTGTAGAAAAACTATTAGTGATTGACAGTAGATATTAGATTAATTTGAGTCAGTTTTGCAAATGACATTCCCAAATGGGTTTGCAGATACACTGGATTTAGCTATCTATAATTTGTTGTGTTTCTTGGGACTAGATTATATTTGAGTATATTGTTTTCTTAGGAGTCAGGTAATAAAACCTTCCTCATAACTTAGACATGGCTTATAAGACAAAACAGAATACTAAATAAGAATTTTGCTATAACAATAGCCTATAAAATCTGATTTCTTGTATTTGCATTTATCAAACACCACTGTTAGCAGCAAAATAAAGAATTTGACCTCTATCAAAATGTTTGGTTTATGCTGATTTTAAATAATTTATTTCAGACACCTGGAATCTGTAGGTAGCAATTTGTAAGCCTCATGAGTCACTGTTGATATTTTAATGGTGTGTGGGTTTTTTGGTTTATTCACTCTGTTCTCTTTGCCATGTACAGTATATTTTCTTGTTCAGTTTTCAGAAAGAGTAAATCCTTGGAAATTAAATGCTTTTGATTTTTCAGTGCTGCTTAAAGAATACAGCAGTTATTGTCATTTCAAAACCACCAGAAAATAAAGTTCAAAATAAATACTAAGACTGTTCATGCTAGAGAAGGCAGTATTATCCCAGTCCCAGAGGAATGTCCCTCCTTCAGGCCTCACAGATCTAGGTCCAAACTGGAAACCACACTAGCTGAATTTGTGAGGCAAGACTGCATAGAGGTAATGACAGTCACCACATAACAGAAAAGAAACAGCTCAGAAAACTGCAGCACTGGGGCATTACCACGATTCTCAGCTGTACAGCCAGATTTTCATTTGATGTCTACTGGAAATGTTGCAGTGCAGCTAAGCTGACTTATCCTCACTGAAGATCTCTTGCTTTAGAGCTTTGGGCTACCCTGGCAACTTACAGTTACATTCTTATACGTATAAGAGGATTTGTTCTACACAAGTTATTGACTGATATTTCATTAACATAAGAAAGAAAGATATGTTGATCCATTGGATGTAACCGCTAAAATCTGGCTCAGAGTGGTTACTGGAATTCCTGGGGGTTTTCTTGTGCTTCGTGTCTGTTATACTCAACAGTTGTTAATCTTGCAGAGGAAAAGAGCATAGTCTTGCCATAACATTACCTTCCTTAGCACAGAAGTCAGGAAGGAGACTTTGGATTCCTACAGAGTCCGAAGTTGCTGTGTACAGTAATCCTTTTCAAGAACTGTTTTCTTACATCTGAAAGTGAATCACATTGCTCATGTCCTGACTGTTCGGACTAGCTTGGCCCACAAATATTTGAGTGGGAGTCTCATGGGTATAAATGCTCAGGAAAATTCACTTGAGTAACTGGAGGATGAGTTGTGCTACAGAGACGTACAGAAGCATGTTGGGCTTCTAAACATGTGAAATGTCAACAACTCATGTCCTAAATGCTACTTCCAAAAAAGAAGTCAAGTTTTTTTCAGGTTGCCTTTTTACTTTCTGTCAGAAGGAAAAGCCTCTTCTTACCAGCTGCACCCCTGACCAAGAACCTGGAAAACCTCAAGGAACATCTCTGCCTACATGAGCCCAGGGCCTGAAAGCTAGAAGATACTGCTCCCACCACTGGGACAGCATGCTTCCCTCTCCACACTGATGGTATCCAAATAAATTTGAGGCATTGGTGGCCTGGAGATGGTACATGTGAGGAGGATCCTCTCTATGAGGATCTATACTCCATATCTATGAGTCTAAGAGGGAACTTCTGAGGTAAAACATCAATGACCAAAACAACACAGATTTTTTTCATTCACTATAAAGTGTTTTCTGTCCCTCCAAATCAAGTGCATGTCAGATCATTCAGACATTCTCACTGGCTGTCCCATCCAAAGCTATTCAGCCACACTGATCACTACAGTTGGTCATCAGGCGATGTCACCTCCTGAAGCCTTTCTATCATTTGTGCTGTCTCAGTACAGTCCTACAGCCTTTCCTTTAGGGAACATGGCTAGAGCCTCTCTGGCTCTGGGAGGTCCTGTAACATTCTATACACAGTCCAAATAGAGACTACCTTAGCAGCTAGGAGGAACAGGAGGATACTCTCTAAGTCTTTATTGATAAAAATATCATGAATGTCTATTATTATAGCTCCAAGAGTGCTCAAAAAGTGCTAAAATAACATTATTCATTCCTGGAGAGAGGGCAACAACCCCTTGTTCCTGAAATTGCCTCCCTGGAGCAGCTATTCCAGTCATCCATATACCTTGACTGTATATCTTTCAATTATTTACATTATTTGCTATAGATTTCTCTGATATGACTTGATATTTCCAGGCTGAATTTCTGAAAATAATGTTTTAATCAGGGAAACATGCAGGACAACTTCACTGTAGTTCAACCAACTGTCAAGGAACAGAGTTCTAGACCATGTGTTTCAAATATTTGATAAGGCAGTGTAGCACACTCCACTTCAAAGTAGTACATCAGTAGATCTCAAACTTGTCTTTTCAGGCAGCTTTTACCCCAGTGGACTGCCCGAGGATATAAAATAATGATCTTGCCCTCACCCAGTGAGCCAGGATACCCAGCTGGGACAGCCCACTTGTTCTGAATACCACCCCACTTCTCCAAGGCTTGACTGATCGTTTATCTTGGTGGAGAAGTGCAAGCTGGATTGTGTAAGGCATTGTAAAAGCTCCACCAGCTAATTTTTTTGGAGTTTCATTTTCTGATAAAAGGTTACGTTTTGGGCCGGCAACTCCCATGAGCCAGAGCCAGGGGGAGCGCATGTAGTTTTTCCTCTGTCTCTGCCCACATGCCATGGGTGAGAAGCTCTCCCATTACACTGCCTGGGTGACACCACCCATCTGCTATCTCTATCTGCAGAGTGTGTAAAACAAGGTTATTTCATGTATCTTAATACCAATAATAAATTCAAGTGGGTGATAGGGTGGGGGAAGCTGTTTAAAGTTTGTGGCTGTTAAGAAGTGGTTTTGGGCTAATTCATGCAGCCTGGGATCTTCCTCTCAGTCCAGCTGGTGGTACACTCAGGTGCAAGAAGAGCCTGTAGCCCTGTGCCTGGGTGCTGGTCCTGAAACTCCCCCAGTGCATGACAGCATTGTGAAATCTTGGGCCAAGCAAAGTGCCTCCCTCATTTTTCTGAGATTAGCAAATCTCTTGGGAATGAAGGGAATCTGGAATATCCCTGTAGCACCTTCTATGGTATAAACGTGAGAATGCCCTCTTGCATTTGAAAGCTGAGGTATTTGTGAGGATACGTTTTTATGCCTTGCCATGTCAGAGAAAAATGCTTTGATCAAAAAAATTCCTTCTTTATTTTTTTCCCCATTTAAAATAGCACAGTGTCTAAAAAAGGCAAAAATATCTGCCAGATCTGGTCTTTGTGTTAAACTTTAGATGTAGAAACTATTGTGGGTAAGGGAAAAGTATATAAGTAGAGATGGCTCACTGGGGTACTAACAGTGTAAAAGACAGATAAAAAATGCAGAGATAATTGCTTTCAGCCTCCTTTTCTGGAACTACTCATCCTTCCCAGGGCTGCACAGAATACATCTGCACAGCACTGAGAATTTTAGCTGCAATTTTTTTAAATCTTTGAAGACATCAGTGCCCCATGAGGGCTGCCCATACATGTCATTTCAAAAAATACACACATTCTGTTCTTCCTGGAAAAAGGTGCCGTGAAGAAGGCGCCCATGGCTGGGACTCAGCAGAAGGACCAGTTTCAAGCAGTCAGAGACATTTTGCTTGATTTGAGACTAAATGCTTCATAACCCTTATCTCTAATTTATCCATATAATTAATGGCGGACAACAACTGCTTCCCCAACCATGGGTACTGCAAGAGTAATTTAGTTTTTACTTTTGATCCACTCAGAGATTTATAGGGATGGGACCATATAAATACAGAGAGAACAGCTGGGCTAGACATATGCTACAGCATGTGATTCAAAACTGTCTCTATGTAAAGATTCAAAACCACAAAAACAGTTTCCAAGAGAGTGCAAATAGGAGTTCCACATCCTTCAAGGAAATCCCAAACACTGTGAAAAATAGAGATAGTTCTAGTTCCAGGCTGTGAATTTACTATTCCTCTGAACTCATGCAGGATATATATGTAATTCAAATATTTTTGTGATATTTATATATTTTCCTTCCCACTTCCTTAAGGTGATAAATTAAACAAATCCAGTTACCTACTGAAAGATATTTATTTTTCTGCCTGTCCTCATGATACTAGAACTTCTTCCACTCCAAAGAAGGATAAAAAATGTAAAATAAAAATATTACCCATTTCGGTAAGTCTTCATCATTATGGTCTTGGATACACTATAAAGAACTTATTATTCACTGTATGAAATTCATGCTAGCATTTTCTTATGCAAATTCTGACACATTCTCAGTGCACATCATGGCATTTGTTTTTCATGCACCACGTGATATCTTTGATATTTGAATATTGACATTGTATTTTCTTTTGTGATTTGCAGGTATCTGCCACTTTACTGCAGGTAAAAGCTAAAAATATGCCTATTTATTATTCAAAAAGTTAGAACTGATGTTTAGGATTATCTTGAAACTTCAGTATGAAGGTATGGATGAGAACATCTGCATGAGTCTTGCTCATCAAGCAGTGGGTCAGACAAAACTAAAATATTGGCAGGGCTCAAAAGATATGGTATATGCCAATATGACATAATATTTATTCTACAGTACTCTTTAGTAGGGACTGTAAGAGCCTTATGACTCACAATGGAACCAAAGAATCATGAAGCATTTAACAGTTTAAACATTTGAACAAACTCCTTGAGGGCCCTTAACATATCCACATTAGGCTACAAGCAAACAGCGAGGAAACAACACTAGCAAAACTTCAAGTGGAAAAAAAAATCAGAAGCCACTCACATTTGTCATCATTACAACAATGTCCTTTTACTCCGTTGAAAAAATTACATCCATTACTACTGGGATAAAATTGATCTACCTTCAATGACTTTAACATATAGTGACAGATATCACACGATGGTTATCCCTTGGCTTTCCTAAAAGAACACATACATTTCCCACTTTGGTAAGTGGTTTCCATGAAGGCAAAAAAGCAAAGGATTCAGGGAATAAGCCTGTTCTGAATATAAAGGAATGCATCATAATCTTATCTACTTTCAGTCTAGCTCATTATTAATTAGTCACTATCTAAAACAGCACGACACCAATACAGGTGCTTCCAGAAGGGCAAGACTGAATGTAACATGAAAAGGTGGCTAAAGCAACTTTTATTTCAGTTTCAGGAATTTCCACTAAGCTATAATTAGAGGTGCCAACTGCTAACAAAACCCATCTTAGCACACTTAGCACAAAATTTCTCCATGGAAACAAAGAAGCACTGCAAAGAAGGTGTCAAAAAATTGAGAGATTTTCTTGAGTTTGGGAGCAATAATTAGCTTAATGGGAACTTCTCCATACAGTGGAAAAAAAAAAGATATGAAAGCCAGCTTTGATGGCCAAAGAGGGAACAACAGGATGTGAACACTGCTCCTACCACAGAAGTTTGTGTTCCTGGGTCCTCATTTCTGTTAACAATATAGATGTCCCTGAAGAGAGAGGGGCACTCATAGGGAATTATTATTTTCCAAATCTGGAGAAAATAGGGAAGAAGGGTCTCTCTTTTTTTTTTTTTTTCTTTTTTTTTTTTCTTTTTCTACCTTCTGATGATCTAACAGAAACACGCGAGACTGGGCAATTTTGCTCCTTGCGAGGCTCAGACATCCAAGGGCAGGAGTTTGTCTCAGTGTCTGAGTCACCTACACTTGGAAGAGAAAAAACACTGCTTTTCCTCTCCCTTTTCCTTAGTTGCTAGTTTTCAGTCTTTTTCTCCTTCTCCAAATTATTTCTTTCCTCCATTCCTGGCCTTTTCTTGCTCTATCTTTGCTTATATCTTTCCCTATAAAAATTATGGGAAGTTGCATGATAAGCATTTGCCACACAGATGTCTTATTATTTAAGCTGGGACACTAAAATTTTACACAGAAAATCTGGAGGTACAGATTGTGCCTGCATATCTTTCCCTGCCACACTCAGTGTGCAGATGTCTGCAGTGCTAACCATTACTTTGTTTCAGAGATTTCCTTCTCTTTCAAAACTTGCTGAAATAGAAAAATTTCCAGAAAAAAAAAATAGCATGTCACCCGGAAGCAAAGAGGTCATGCTGAGCTGATGATAGCTGAAACTTAGGCTTCACTAGACTTGGGCAAAAGTAAAGCAGGATTTTCAACCCTGGCTTGTGTCCATGTGTAATCTCCCTCCACACCAATATATCAATCTGGTTAAATTCCACATCACTCCTCCTGGCACACTGGTCACAGCAGTTTATGAAATGCTTGAGGCTGAAAGGTTTTCTTTGACAGGGAATCAAACCAGGTCAAGCCTAATAACACTAAATCCTGGCCCACAGACAATCAGGAAAGGTGTATTTCTAATACCAAAATTACTAATAAGCAGATGCAATTACTAGATGTACTGAGAAGAAAGCAAAGGGTATAAATCTCCCTGGCAAAACAGTAGGATTACAATAGGTGCTACATGCTTTGATCAAATTAAAAATTTTATTACACTTTAATTAAGACCAGCAATTTACGACTGGGATGCAAAACTATTGACATTTCCTTTTTGTTCCAATCCACACTAGTGGTGTTAAAAAGTACAGGTCAATTTAGACTTTTTAAAGTAAAGTTAAAAAGTAAAGGTCAATTTAGACTTAAAAGTACTGCTAAGTCTAAATTGACCTTTGTTCACAAAGGACCAGTCATTCAGCAAATCTCATGATTATGCTTTCCTGGAAGGAGATAAAACTAGCTGTATTTAGACTTATTTCAAAACTGTAAACGTCAGGCTCCATGAGCCAGGACAATGTACTGAATGTGTTAAAAAGGTTTTTGTCAGACCCTACTGTTGTCCCAACATTGTTCTGTGCCTTCCATCTCTGAGAGTAAAGAAATTACCTTTTTCATGTAGTAAATGAATTTTGTGTAACTCATACAACTGGAAACATGCCAGAAAATAAATAATATATTTAGCCAATGTTGAGAAGCTATTTCAAGTGGTTTATGTGTTTCTGAAAAAAATAACTCAAAAAAGGCACTTTTAAGAAATCATTAACTTCAGTGAACTAATTAGAAACAGATCACATGATGATAAATGAGGTAGTTTGATCTGTTGATTGGACTGCTAGTCTGTAAGTATGTAGAGTGACCCTGCAGATAATTGTATCAGTACCTGTGCTAATAGGGGTTTATAGAGATCAAAGCTGTGCAATATTCCACAACCCTTAAACCTCAGCATTGTACTAAGATTAAGTTAGTAAATACACATCAGGTAATTTAAAACAGTGGTATTACAATGTTGCTGTTATGAAATAAAAAGGTTTTGAAAGCTTTGAAATTTGGCAGCCAACCTTAACTCTGACCTGGTCCTGCTGCTCTCATTCCACTGAATATGATGGACAGTGAGAGAAGAGGGAAGGGATATTCTAGCCCTTAAAATTTTGGATGTTGCAGTCTGCAAGTGACTTTACAAACTTTACACAAAGCTCCTCCAGACTACTTCAGAAATCATGCCATAATGACATATGTGAATGGCCTTGCAAAGAAGCTAAAATTTAGAAAATCCAGTTTTCGCTCCTGTCAATTGTCTTCCCATCTTTTTTATAGCGGCCCCACTCCACTTTGCTAAAAGCAAAGGTTTTCAGGTGGGACTTCTCAGATCTCCAGGACACCTCTTAAAACTGCACTTGTTTCCTGTGCCTTTTTCTCCGATGCAAGTATTTTTGTAATACACCACAATTTTGTTAATTTCTTATGCCATTCACCTGGGTAAAACAATGTCTGAAGGTGCTTATGGTGGTTGGTGGCATTAATAACTCCTCCTTAAGGCACTGATATTGGAATGTCACACTGCAGTTCCGTGAGACCATCTGATATGACTTTTTTTCCTAGGCGTTTCTGGAGCTTGATCAAATATGGTGGCTGAATGGAAGCTATTTCATTTTGCAGAGATGAGCTGTGCTCAACACTGATGCAGACTTTCTTCTCAGAAAATATTTGAAAACTGGTGATCTGAAAAATTTTCTCCCTTGCTTTTAAGAAAATAATTTGCTTGAAAGTTAAAAAGTGCATATAATGCATCAAAGCAGATGCCAGCTCTCAAAGTGGTCTAGACAGCTACAGCAGACATCACTGGAAACAATAACCTTACACAGACTTAAGATTTAGGTAATAGTAACAATATAACAGGAAAATAAGACTCAACAATCCAACAAAGCACCCTTTCTAAAAGGAGGAAAGATTTATTTCCAGTATTCCCAGCCTCCAGCATAAACCAGTCCACATCTCCAAGATAATCCAAGAGCTCATTATGAAGGAATTCTACCAGAGGTTGAAGAAAGTATTTTTACTTTTATCACAGAATCATTCCATGTGCCAACTGGTGCTGAGGCATGAAGTGTCCCTGTGCCAATGACTGCATCACATCTCTCAGCGCCAGTTTCAGATGTTAAATCTCCTCCTGTTAAAGACTGCACTCTGTTTACAACTGTAATTTTTTTCCACCTTTAGCGCCCAGCCAATGAGTCTTGGCAGGAGAAGGGAAAATTTTTAAAAAGGCTTCAGTAATTTAGAATACTATATTCTAAATCAGGTGTGTTTGTTATCGTGAACCGAGTCACTGCCTCAGAGACCACATAAGTGGATATACATTGCAAGGATTGACTGTTCAAAGAGAGAATTATGTTACCTTTGGGTCTCCCTGCATTTTGAGAAATTATTGTCCATGTAAGTAAAAAATGGACATGGAGACCAAGTCACAACAAAGTCCTGAAACTTGCCCTCCAGGCACAATATTAATTTGTCCATGATGGGGATGAAGGCTAACCTCAGTGCCCTGAAGGCACTGTCTCTGTGGGGGGCACAGCCCTGCTCTGAGCTCTGGTGACCACATTCTTTACAGATATAAAAATGGTTTTTAACACATCTGTTATAATGTTGGTATATAAATGTGCGCAGCAGTCAGTCATTATATTGATGCACTACAAGAGGATAAAACATTTGTTTCCTCTGCTCCCTCCTCTACCAGCCCAAGAGCAGATATGGACAGCCAGAAAGCTCTTGGGATACAAATATTCTCGCTTTCTGCATGTTGGCGTCACTTACAACAGCTCTGTTCCGACTGGTACCTGGAAGGCTGGCCTTCTCCTTTAGAGGCCCAGATTGAATTTACACCATATGCTTAATCCTGGGTGGGGATTATATCCAGCACATCAAAGAGCAGAATCAAGCCAGTAATGTCTTCCACAGCACAGCCCTGCAGTTGGAAATTCTGCTAGCCACAGGAGGGCTGGAGCTGCACACAACCTCAAAACAGCTCTTCATAACACCATGAAGCAATTAACTACTTGAACCTCTCCTGTTTTCCTCTCCTCAGAATACTTCTTGCATAAACTGGAAAGTACAAATAAAGTCTACTTTATGATTAAAGGAGGATTAAAAAAAAGTTCTTTGCAAAAGCAGATATTCTATTTATCCACACATATTAAATATGACATTTCCAAAGAAAACGACCAGAGCACTAGAAGAAGAATACCATCGGTAACACCTGCACCAGAGAGTTTAAAATCAGCTCATATGCCACTATAGTGAACATAGTTTGTTTTCTATTATTTCTTAAATATGATGATAACCAATTTAGGGATTGACATAAACCCCATATTGTATTATTCTGAGGCTTTGTTAAGAGCAAAGAATGTGTGACCAAATCAAAGGCTTCACTAAAGCTAATAAACACAGCTTCAGTCATATATGTGGCCTTTATCCACAGCTTGATTAATATAACATTTAACCTAGAATAAGGCTGAGGTTATGGAGAGCTTTAAACAGAAACCAGATTTGAAATAGGCAAGGGTGAGGGGAGTAATAAGTTTAGATTAATAAAGCCATTGATCTTTCCACACACCAAACATTTGGAAATGTTAGTTAATGACATTAAAGCGGTTGAAAACCTGTGATTACATAAATCCAAGAAAACACCACCTTTCTGGTACACAGAATCTTCCGAATTGTTCAGGGTTTCAGCAAGCACTGAGACATGTTGAAGGAATCATGAAAGAAAATGATTGCAGATTTGAACTGTATAAAAGGGGATTTTATCCAGCCATCTCTTCAAAGGGTAATTAATTGTTTTCAGTACTTTATTTAGATGTGTAATTTCAAAAGAGGAAAAGTTGATTATTGATTTAAAAAAAAAAACAAACGACAACAAATTAGATTAACTTCACTTCTCTAAGGTCAGAAGGTTTCTAAATCTGTTAACAGGCCAGGTGATGATTATTTAATGCCCTAACTATTTGTTATGTCTGTTACAATTTAACCCAAATCTTTAATTCATTAAAATGAGTTGTTTTAGCTTTGCTCAAAAGTCCTTTCATTCCTTTCCAAATGCTCTGATTCCTCAGCCCTTTTTAACATGTTAATCTAAATAAAACACAATTTTTGCTTTTCTCAACTCGTCTTCATTTCCATTTCAAAGTCGATTATAGTACCTGGACCAGCAACATATCTGTTATGTCTCTTATTTTTGCTGTTTCTTTTCTCCCTACTGAGATACTTCAACCTGTCATGGGTCATTCAAGGATAACAGTTCCCTGCTTTAAACTGACTAGTTCCTTAAAATCTGAACTGACTGGGGATGATAATCATCCAGAAGTTAAATAGTTGCCTCCATAGTGAGCAGCTAGTATGCCAACTAGCCCGAGGTTGTAGTGGCCATGTGATAGTGAAGCAGCTCCCAAAATTAACATATGAAAAGTTGCTTCTGTTAGAAAATTTCTGTCCTTCAGATACAGGTGAAGTTAGCAGGACACTTTAAAATAAGTCAATCTAAGAAATTTGGAATAGATAGCCAGGGGTGGATGGCATTTGCCAAAAAGCTTGAATAGGCTGTTTCAGGGCCTGTAAGGAATAATGAACTACTGGGCCAAAGGGAGATCCTGGGAATGCACAGGTGAGAGAGGAAGAACCTGACAGGAGTGGGGCAGCTAAGGCTTTTGGAAGGCCAAAACAGTTATATTCATCCTCAAGTGCCCTCTTCATTCGCAGATACGTGAAGACACCCAAGAAGGGTTAAGCTTGCTTGTGTGTGCAATGCAAATACTGCATCCACTCACCCACAGGCTTTTGCATAACCTGAACAGCTTTTTAAAGACAAGCATTTGTAAATCCCACTGACTGTTTAAAATCATAACTCAAATGTAATTAAATGGAATTAAAAGGGTAATAACAGTCAAAGAATTCACATGGGACTTAAACATACATTATAACATCCATTCAAATTTGGTGACCTGACTGGAGGTATAGTTTGGGGGATGGGTTTTTTTCTAGTGTCCTTCTGCCACTAATCACTCATCTATTTGGTACTCAAGAAAAGAGTAACTGAAGAAGGCAAAGTCTATGCTTTCAGTCAAATCCAAATCTCACTGGACAGATTTCATTGCTAATGGGAGCCAGCATACATAGTGCTCCGATAAAATATTAAAAAATTATTAAAAGCATCTCCTCAGAGTTGAAAGCAGAAAATATTTAATCAATCCTGACAATCAAAGGATGATCTAGTGGAAACTTACACAAGATTCATTCCAGCAAAGAAAAGATGGGTGGGCGAGTCCTCTTAACTTACACTGATTTATTTCATATGTTTTTCTATGTGCACAGCTCTGTTTGGGTTTCTCATTGTACCTGCTGACACACTGGTACACAGATAATCCCACATTATTTTCTTTATTCTCCTCTTCAAGAGGTTCTGATAAAAAAGCAAACCTAGGAAGTTCAAATGAACATGCCAGTATTTCACACATGCTTGTGTCCCAAATTTGGATGAAAAAATGAAATAACACAGCTTTGGAGAAGTGGGAAGGGGAATTGAAACAAACAGTTAATGCAGGTATGAAAATGTTAGAATATTCAATTCAAAAATTTTAATGTAAATTGACTCTTCCTCATTTCCAAGACACATTAATTGTGAGAGAGTACTTCAGGAATTTTCCAGGGCTTCTCAGATCCCACATCATCCTGTGCTTCGTATGTTTATCCACAGGAGGTTACAATACACCCAAAGTACCACAGAAGCCAAGTGCAAGTTTGTCTAAAGCTTTCCTAGACATTTGAAAAGTACTTTCCTGCTCATCTACCATTTTACTCAGTACCCAGCAGTGTCCATGTATTTTCTTTCAGGTTTTCTTCTCCTAGGAGTCTTTTTTTTCTCCTATTGTTTCCTGATCAACTTTCCCTTTCTTTCCCATTATTATTCCTCCCAAAGTATCCTGTTTGCCACCTGAAGAGGTGAGCCTATAGCCACCCCATGAACTGTATGTTTGAAAGGACAAAATAAATGGCAATGATGGAATGACCTGGGTCTACAGGACATTATGGAGACTCCCACTAAGTCTTTCCTTACTGTGCACTTGTAGAGTTGCTCAAGGCAGCTCTGATCACATCAGTTCCCACTGCCATTTGTGTTCCAGCCATCCCACACAGAGACTGGCAGCTTAAAGGTTTTCTCTTAGGCCTCCAATTCACCTGTGGTCCACCAAACACTGTCACCCTCAAATCCCCTGGTGAGAACAGCACGCATCAAGAAGCTCTACTAAGATGAACTCTGTGATGTCCCTGTAGTCTATTCACATACTGCAGCATTAGCCTGGCTGCTGCTGAACTATACCTTTCTATAGTACAGTAGCCCGTCCCATCCATGGTTTTTATTCCCAAAGGTGTTTAAGTCACTTTCATTTTCACTTGTGTTAAAATATTAAAGTAATGATAACTCATATCATAAACCCAAAATCACTATTTAAAAATATGTAATGCATATGCATGGATTTTCAATGGATCTGGAAAATTAGCAGTGCAATCTCCTTGACTTTCTGAGACAGTTTGGTTCCTGAGAATATAATTCCAAATCATTAACCTCAACTTCCTAAGTTCTATGAACTTCAACAGGATTAAGTCTTAAATAAAAATCAAAAATCCTATTTCACATATTGCTTATAGAGTGATGTATATAATTTAGTCTGAGAATGAGCTTTAATGTACAGTTATAAAAATGCTGGGGGTGTGTGAATGTTCATAAGAAAAAAATCTAAATTAGAAAAAAATTAAATTATATATTCAGAGGAAAAAATTAACATGCAATGATGAAAAGCCCTACAAAATTCTGCACATGGGAGTAATCATGGTGACAGGGGAAGTAGGAGGGTATTCTTTGAGAAATAGTATGCTAATGGTAGTTAAAGTCCCATTGAAGACATGATGCATCAAATAGCATACTAAAGGTTTTATGTTCAATCACCATACCTCAACTTTGCTATTCGCTGGCATATGAATGACTAAATAGGCAGGCCT
This sequence comes from Fringilla coelebs, assembly GCF_963513975.1. Taxonomy (NCBI): domain Eukaryota; kingdom Metazoa; phylum Chordata; class Aves; order Passeriformes; family Fringillidae; genus Fringilla; species Fringilla coelebs. The sequence goes on from NC_140029.1 coordinate 72,558,423, forward strand.
AACACCTTATAGACTGCTCTAATGCTCTTTTCAAAAGCTATTTATAATAGACTTGGCACTGTCTGCAACAATCTACTAATGTTGTGGGCTAGCCTGTTTACAGAGATGTTTTTTATATGACTACACTGGCCTAACTCACTAAGCATCAGCCTGGAAAAAACCCTAATACTTACAAATCTTTAAGAGGTTTAGCCAGAACTGATAGCTTTGATGATGTTTCCATCTCTGGCTCAGTCTGAGAGCAATCAAGGACCCGCAGCCATCCAAGGACAGAAGAACAAAGGATGCTAGCAACATTTCATAAGAGTTCTTCCAGAGAGAGTGAGCTATTGCTTGGGAGAAACATCGGAGGAGCAGAAAAATCTTTGGCACATCTCGGCTTCAGCCTGCTAGCTAAAAAGTTTGGTGTGACTGAAGGGCTCTAGGTAAGTTAGACAGGTGGAAAATCCACTGGTTTATTTTCATTTCCTTCGGCTACTACCTTTGTGTCTACTACTGAACAGCTAATAGTGAAGATCTCCTTAAACAGGTTCTGTGTCACAAAGTCCTGTCACAGAATGGCAACCTGCTCCACCCTCCCACATGCCACAGCAGCAGGTTAGACTCACAGGAACAAGAATGATGTTTTAAGAGTGAATGCAATTACATTGTAAAAGCAAAGAGTCACATAAACCCTGAGTGGGTTATAAAGTAGCTGCTGTATATTTTATTTTCTCCTGCGTCTAACCCAGACTCTCTCATCTTACTGAAATAAAGCTGTGCAATGGGATGCACTTGTAAAAGAGCAAGTTTTAGTCAGAAAATCTGTGTCTGCACTTCATTGCTGAAACCTGAGCATGTTTGCCTCACTGAGTACCTTGCTGGGAATATAAATCGCAGAATAGAAGTGGCATATGTTGAGGTTCACACATATAACTCATTTTGTGGCCACAAGCATGTGGGCATATATTTGGCAGGTGCAAATTGACAGACTCTAAAAATTGTGGGCCCTTTTATCTATCAGCTTCCATGCCGTGCATGGGCTGGGCTACCTGGGAGCTGCCTCCTGCCCAGTCCACTTGGAGCTCAGCTGAGGTGTGTCACATCTTTTGTCTCTCCTCCTGTGCAGAAGGCACAAGATTGCAACACCTCACCAGAGAGCTGGAGCTGACCTTTTTTCCAAAAACAGACCTCCCAGACACAGTCCTGTTTTCAGAAAATGTCTTCTTTTTTTTTCCTCCTCTTGCACAGAGACAGCTATAGGTAAGTAATGAAAGAGTCTTGGCAGGACACACAGATAATTAAATATTTCATCATTCTTCTGATTTCAAAGCTCGAAACAAGAAGAGGTTACAGAGAGTTTTATGTAAAATACTTCAGATGGAGTCTAGCTGTATAAGAAAATACTGGGATGGATCCAGATACAGATGTGCTATCTACCCAGAAACTATTTGGCAAGTCAGTGAACTGTGATATTGTAAGAAAGTCTGGGCTTCAGTACAAGTTCTCAAAAGAGTGCCTGTTGGCTGAGCTATCATAGTAAAGCTGTTTATTGGCAGAGAAGTTATATGGGAAGCTGAAACGAAGACCCTGCTTCTTTTCCCACTGTGATTTTTTTTCTCACCACAATTAATTTATTATAGGTGGTTCAGTCCAGACCTTCTGCATAGTGGTTGAGGGACAAAGTCTAGACATAATTTATTGGCCAGTGCCTGGTGAAAACAGAGTTGCAGAATGTACGTTTTCCCTCTCTTTCTCTTTTTTCTTCTGCCAGACACATCAAGTATGCTGTATGCTAATTATCTGGTATGTGAGACCTAAAGGACCGAGGGAGGTTTTCCTTTGCTAGAGCTGTCCTCTGTCATATCGCAATATTTTTTCATCATGTTAAACAGTAAATATCAAACTAAACAATAACAGCAGTAAAAGTTTGTTTATTTGGCATGTTTTTATCTGCCTTTCACATGAGCCCATAAAAACAAGCTGAGGTTTTCATCAGGCCCCTCCATTTCACAATTCCTGTTAGCTGGCTAGATGCTTTTTATAAGCACTATACTCATTGACAAAGTGCAGAGCAGTTATATCCAAGATCACAAGACATCAATGGCAAATTCAAGAACAGAAACCCAAAAATCTACCTTTGTTATACAGGGGAAATTGTGGCATTGCAGAGGAATATCAGAGTAATGAAAAGCATGTGGTACAGAAACAAGGAACAGCAGAAGCTTTTTAGATGGAAGGTCCATTTCCCATCTTCAGAATGGTTTACAAATATTGATTTGTCAATTTGCTAAACAATCTTGAAAAGAAGGCCTAGTACAGGTTTGTGCTAAATGGGAAGACTGTTGGGATGGAGAGTCTGCTCTGGATGTGCCAGTAAAATCAGCAGTAGATGAAATTAGAACTAAGCTTTACTGCATCCCAGGGACGTATTGCAGCAGATGAGATAATTCTGCTTGCTGTGGGGACAGAAAAGTCCTCTGGGGCTGTGAAGCCTAGTCCCCCCCCCACTTGCCACCAACACAGAGGTCCATGTCAGGTCCTGATTCATCTGGGCTCCCGGGATATGGCAGAGATCAAAGGGATGGTCCCCATTGCCTGACTTCAGTCTGGAAGTGAATTCAAAATCATTTCCTGGAAGGCATCTGCCTGGTTAGTCCACAGGCAACATAGCCCTGAGTCAGAGCAGTGATTACTGCTTTTACTCCCAGTGCCCCAAGCAGGCACTGTGGCTCTCAATGCAAGTGTGTAGGGAGCACAGGGGTTAACTCTGATGCTCCACCAAACCTCAACTTCACCAGTGGTGATGGTGTTTGAGGGAGGGAGGGCCCTGTTTGACCACCAGGATGTGGGTTTGCATGGCTGCCAGTCAGGAAAAGTCTGTTCCTTTGTGAAATGGCTGTGTGTGATGTACAAGCCACTGCAAAGTGGTTAAGATTGCTGTGATCAGGCTGGTTCCTGGTATGGGCAAACAATTCTATTTTAAATAAGAGTAAGAAGCACCCATGCTGCTCTCACTTCATGACAAGAACAGTTTCAAAGGCTCCCGTAAAACTCCGCAGCTCTCAGCTCAGTTTGCCCCCAGGACTGACATTGGCACCTTGTCCCTCTCTCCCGTCCACCTGCTCCAAGCTTCTCTCACCTGTTCCACATCCCTGCCAATAGGTCTAAGCTCCTATTGCATACCTCCTGCCCAGCCACTGGCAAGGAGCCATCCTTCTCTGCCTTTTCAGTCCTCATTCTCATCTCAAGTGGGATCACTGCACTGGAAAAAAAAATACCATGGGGCCACTCTCAGCTGTTTCTAATTCTCACCCATGCAGAAACTCTGCATTAATTTGGTGTAAGAATCACTTGAGCAATAACTTGTGTGGCAGTAATCTAGGATTTTTCATGTGGTTCTTTGACAAATTTGATGCTGAGACGTTATTAACATGTTTGTGAATAAAAATCAGGTGAATTTTTAAAAAGCCATCTCTCTGGGAGCAGAATAATAAGGACCTTTATAAAAATATGCACTCAAGTCTGAATGGTGATACTGAAAACAGTAAAAGTAGCTATTCCAAATGCAACAAAAGAGTTTCTCCTAGCAAATTTTCATAAGGATCTATAATACTAACACATAGTAGATGTAGTAAAAGATGACCTGAAGAAAATAAGAGCGAAGAATTGTAAATCTACACCACAGATGATATTCCCCCAACATTCAAGAGCTCATTCAGCCTTTTTGCAGCTGCTTGATCACCTCAAGCCTAACTCTTTCATGCAGGATTCAGAGAAAGGAAAGTGGGCTGCAAAAAGCATGGGAAAGAAAAGCCCTAGAATTAAGGTGATCCAGAAGTAGATAAGCAATTTATCAGAGAAAAGTTCATTGAGTTTTCTAAATTATTCAGGATAATTAAGAAAAAAGGCTGTGGATAATTGGGAAAAATATCTGACTCAGCAAGCCACAAATGGTAGGTGAAATTTAGTCTAGAAAATATAAAGTGAAGCGTATCTAAAAAGTAATAATTATTACAATGAAAAAGAAGGGTATCGGGGTTATCATAGATGCTCATGAAACATCAGATCATTTCTCATTAGCAGTCAAAAGCCTTCAGAGTTTAAGAGAAAAACCAAAATGGACAACATCATTATGCTCCTGTAGAAGTTCTTCATCTGCCCAAAGCCAGGAATACTGTATGACCTGTCTGTATCCTTGGCTTTGTAGCTGATTTCAGGCTAATCAACCCAGCCTCACAGAACAATCCTGTGTAATTCAGAGGGCTTCTCTCTCATGTGCTACCTGAAGCTCCTAGCTGAGCTCCAGAATTTTGAAAATTGCATCCAGCTTCCTCAAAGTTTAATTAACCCATGCTTCTTCAGCAAATTTCTGTTTTCTATTTCAAAGACAAATCTCTGAAAGCTGTAAAGGATTTAGATCTTTAGACAGGATTTCAGATCTATTTATTTCTTCACTCTACCCATCATAGTCACATGTACTTCACATTTATACTGAAGGAATGAAATATCATTTTTAGCAATAGTTTTTACAATTGTTATTGTTATATCTATTGTCAGGAAACTTAAAGTTGCTTACAATTTTTCATTTTTAGCTTTCATATTTTCATCACTGCTATCAAATACCACAAACTGACTTACAATTAATAAGCAGACATGGCTATTTTTCCCAGTCACTCGCACTTTCTGTTGGGTGACGAAATCTTTTGTGACTTCAGACACCTGCCCAGTCACCAGGTTCAGAAGGTTCATGAAATGTTATCCTTATCACTTGATTTCAATTGATCTAGCACAACACCAAATACTTTCATACTGATCACAGGAAATAATGAAGACATACTTAACAGGAGATTTTTTGAGATATTCTACCATGAGCCTTTATGTTCAGGAAAGCCTGGTCCTGCCCAGCCCTAGGGATACCTAAGAGATGCATTCTTATGTTTCCAGTCCTGCTGAGAGCTCTCCAGAATACCCAAATGGACCTTCTGTAATCCAAAAGGGTATTCATCTGATTGTGATGAACAATCTTAACTAAGGTACCAGGAGAAATTTTACCAAAGACTTTTGGAAAAACAGAGGCTTTGGCAATTTGCCACACACATACTAAACAGACTTCATTACATGATTTTATAATTAAGGAGAAAACATCAAAACATATTGTCACATTCGAGTAAAAAACAATGGCTTGTATTGAAAAGCATCTGTTTCAATTTAACTACAGATGTGAACTCTTAATACAAACCATGAATATTATCGTTGGTGTTTTTGTTTTAGATCACTTTGTATCACAGAAAACTTAAATGATTCAGGCATCTTTTAATTAAGTTGATCCTAATCCAATTAGGCAGAAAAATTCTGATATGGTAAAGAAATTATTATACTTTATAGGCCTTTCAAGTACAAAAATCTCCTAATTTCTCTTGAAACACAGGCATTTTTTATACGTGCAGTATATAAGCTGTATGACTGCTGTAGACATTTTGGGTTGATTCAGCTCTTACAAATATCCATTCTGTATCTCTCTTACTTTTGGAGTTATTTCATATGCAATCCAGCTTCAGAACTGTAGCAGAGCATTTGATATTCCCCCATCAGCAATTTGCAAGAAAACAAGGAAAAACACTCTACTCCTTCACTAATGCCAAAGTCCATGGTCAATAGGAGAGAGAAATGCAAGAAACACAGTATCAGTCACAAATGAGAAATATGGCCAAGTTCCCAAGGACACAGAGAATATAGCAAAAGGGCAAAATTCAGTTGACCAGGTGCTTTTACTGGCCTGTGATAAATCTGCAAAGTAGCTTGAGAGAATTTAAGGAGAAAATATGTTTTATTGGATCAAATAGAACTCCATGCTGCAGTGCCTATGCATGGAAAAGTGTCTATCTGGGGCACTGCTTTTTCTCCTGTGTGATGTTTCTAAAACAGTACTATTTTTACATACTCCAAAGTCCCAGAAAAATGTTCTCAGAAGAATAAAAGCACATTAAAGGTTATTCAACTGCAAGGATGTATCAGCTATCTGCAAGGTAGGTTTCTTCTTGATGAACTTCTTGTCAATATGATAGAAAAAAACAAACAGGCTGGGTGCATATCTGCAAAGTCTTTCAATTAGTTCTCAAAATTAGGTGAACAGGATTTTCTAAGGAAATAATACATTTTTAATTAATGCTATTAATTAGCATTTAGTTAAAGAAATCTTTTTTTCCATAATTATTTTTTCCTAAATCAAATAGAATTCAAGTGGGTTTTTTTATCCTTCTAACAGATAAGTGTGTGTTCATATTTTTGAAGCAAGTTAATGTTTTTAAAATAGTATTTATAAGGTGATGTGTTTAGCTTGTAGATATTTCTAAGTTACTTCTGCTGAAGGCAGCATAGAAAATGATAGACAAAAGATAACCTAATTACTTCTGTCACAACCACTGTGTATTAACACAGCTATTAACTGAAGCATTTTTAACACCTGGTAAACAGCAATTTCCTGCTAATTTATTCCAGGTTGAGGTGGTAGCTTGTAAAATGCTGAAATGTAGGCAACATCTGACAAGGTTTCATAAACTATAACACTTTGCACGTTGGAAGGTGGATTGCTTGGTTCATCACTGACAGAGTAGAAATTGTTTCCCTCTACACTTCAAATGGCAGGGCTAGGATGCAAACAAAAGTGTTGTTGATCTGAGAATACCAAAAGCTTACTGTGAGAATTTTTCTAGGTGTTACACAGTGAAATAATTTCTGCTGATCTCTGCATTTTTAAAGTTCATATCATCACATTGCTTGTCTGCAGCCAAAATAAAAAGCCCAGACATAATGAGATGTGTTTCTTAAGGACTGTGCTAAAAATTTACATTTTTTGAGCAAAAAAGGTTTTTTTCCACATGCGAAAATGCTTAAAAAAAATTTTAATGACTGGATCCAGAAAGTTCCCTTTAGGCCACAGAAAATTACTTTAATCTGTGAATGTGATTTGCATCCATCAGAAGACAAAGCTCCTCAGTCAACAGTATAGTTAGATTAAAATGTGGTGTGGCTTTATATAAGGTGCTTGTCTCTGTCCTGAAAGGCAAAATTACAGCTTCTCTTTCTGCTTAAAGAGGTGGTGGCTGAACAAAGGTGTTTATTGGTGGAACGTTCATTCATTTAACAACATGTTCAACCAGCCACACTATATCCATGTGGCAAAGCTGACTGCAAATAACAAAAGCACAAACTTAAATCTCTTTTACCAATATGATCTGAAACGCTTCACAGAGGTACTTGTGGGAAAGGAAGTGCAGATTCAAAAAGTTTAAAAATCAGGGGTTTAATAATTCTGTTTAACAGTACTGTACAGTGTCAGAAGTTCCCATGATGAGTGCAAGGCAATTGAGGCCAGATGTCTTTCAGGGATGTAGTGACAAGTACAAACTCAGCCAGCTTGAAGCTCCAGAATGGGTGGTAAGGAATGAAAAAATCCAAGGTATTAGTTGGCCTGGTTGTCTAAAACTATGCCACAGACATTCTTAAGCATTTCAGAATCTAGTGCAAATAACATAATTAATTCAAAAATATGGTTTTAATGTAAAATATGCACTGACCAAGAAGAATAAGCTCTTTAACTTACCAGAGTTGTTCTAAATGCTTATTTTATTTATTTTTATGTCAGTATGCTAACAATTGCATGTTTAGGTAGCACTGCAGCTTTGAAAATTTCTACTGTTACTTAATAAGATTATAGGTTTCTTGATTTCATAAACATAACAAGAAAAAAAATACCACAACAAGGAAATTATGACTGTTCCCACACTTTTCCTTAACATGTGGAATTTCCACCCTCCTCTGCCCCTCAACTGTGCCAAATGCTGAAATATCTGGTTTCATTGCTGAGGAAAGGGCTAGGGAGAAAAATGTGGCTTTGAAGAAGGAGAAATAATCTCTTGGAGGGGAGATGAAGTAGATTTTGACCACAGATGTTCTACAGAGAGGTATCTATCTTGCAGGAAATTCAAGGACTGGATGGCAACAATGTGTAGGGTTTCAGCTGAGATGTTCATTTGTCAGAAGAAATAAAAGGTTAAAAGAACAGGAGTAAAAACAGTTTCCTTGAACCCTCTGTTCTTTTCATGCCAATAATCACTATAAATTGAAGTGTTTATGCAGATTGATTACATTAAACAAGCAGCACTCAGCTTTGTCCATGAAACAGTGTTTATGATATGAGACAAACCCGCCACCAATAGAGTCCTTCATGCAGGTAAAACTTGATGGTAGTGAGTTGATTTTTACTTGGTCCTACTCAAAAAAGTATCTGCATCTGTGATCCTAGTTAAGCTCATAATGAAGTACCTTCCCAAACTACTATGGGAATACTCAGTAAAGTTTTGTGCTTTGTATTTGTACTTTTTTGTATATACTCATTACAATATTTTTTGTTATAATGACAATGACAAAGGAGCTTCAAAGCAATGATGTGAACACTTTAAAACTCACACACACTAAATAAAGTGCACCACGTGGAATGTTTGACACTAAAATCTTACCTAAGGTCACTTTCTGTTCCCACTTAATGAAAAGTGGTCTTACATGATAAGATAAACCAGAAAACTGCTAAGTCTTCACACATGTAAAACCTCTTAGTCTCAATATGTGCTCCTTCAGAGGACTTTACTTCAGCAAAGACAGCAGCAGTGAGCCTAACACCTTGGTCAGAATCTACAAAGGAAAAAGAAAGCTTTTTCCACTTACAGTTTCTATCAGCTGCACTGGCAATAAATTCCCCATCATGAAGGGGATCCTATAATCCTACATAATAAATCTTTTTACAGAGTTTAATCTCCATCATGAAAACCATTCATATGCAAGGATTGACCTTCTGCCAGTCTTTAAAGAAATAAAAGTTATGTACTGTAAAATCAAGCTACCTCAAGCTAAAACTAGCAATAATTCTCTAGTTTTTATCTTTTTCTTCTGAAAGTACATGATTATTGTCTGATGGGTCCTTTTGGCATTGTCAAATTGGCTTTCTTGTTCTTCTAGGGGTCCTTACAGTGAATTAGAGAAAAACAGCATGCTGAAGTGGTTTGTTTTTCAGTGGTTTGACTATTTCTTAGCAATTGCATACTTAGTTCATTTGCAGCAAAGTTCTAACGATGAAAACAAAAGGCTTTTCTAATGCAGAAATGACAGATTCCCATATTAAAATGGCTAAGGGGTTAAAACATGCTGCTCCTCTGGCATCACCCACAGGTTAAGTTAGCAGCTAAAAAGCTTTCAGTCTGGTATATGGCTTCTTTAATGCAAGTGTCACATAGTTTAGAAAATGACAAAAGCTGGAAATATAGCCAATCTTTTTCCGTTTTCTTATTCATTCAAAGATTGCAGAAAGAGTTGAAACCCTTATGTTTTCCAAAGTGCCTCCTCCAAGGAATGCCATGAAGGAAAATCACTAAAACACATGAATTTATTTTCTTCTTTTTATTTGTTCTTCCAATAGTATCATTTGATGTGTGTTATGATCTTTTCAAGTTATAAGCTTCCCAGTAAAGGACTGAGAGCTATTTCATAGCACCAGCATTACAACATGCAGGAGGAAATCATTGGTAGGCATTTTACCTCATTAAATCTTGCCATGGTCCCTCTACCTAAAACTTAATTCCTTTTTGATAACACAGTACTGATCCAAGAAAGCCAAATATCTTGTATGAATGTTAGTTCCAAACTAATGCTGTGTATGAGCCAGCAGTGCCCTGGCAACCAGAAGGATCAGCCCTGTCCTGGGGGCATCAGGCACAGCATGGCCAGCTGGGCAAGGGAGGGGATTGTCCTGCTCTGCTCTGCTCTGGGGCAGCCTCACCTCCAGGGCTGGGGGCAGTGCCACAATGTATGAAAGACAATAAACTATTGGAGAGTGTCCAAAGGAGGTGAAGGATCTGGAGGGGAAGCTGTATAAGGAGTGGCTGAGGTCACTTGGTGTATTCAGTCTGGAGATGAAACTGAGGGGAGTCCTCACCATAGTTACAACATTCTTGCAAGGGGAAGTGGAGGGGCAGACAATGAATTCATCACTCTGGTAACCTGTGACAGGACCTGAGGAAATGGCCTGAAGCTGAGTCAGGGGTGGTTTAGGTTGGATATTAGGAAAAGGGGTGGTTGGGCACTGGAGCAGGGTCCTGATGGAGGTGGTCAGAGCACCAAGCCCGACAGAGTTCAGGAAGCATTTGGGCAGTGCTCTCCAGGAGTTGGAGTTGGTGATCCTGGTGAATTCCTTCCAGCTCATCTTGTTCTATGATACTATGAAAAATTTCATCATCGTACTGACTCTCTCTTTCAGATTAGGTCCATTCTCCTATCTGTGAAGCCTCTTAATAACCGGTGATTATTTAATGCCTCCATAAATATTAAATATTTAAAAAAAATTACTTTTTAAAAATCAGAATAGCACGAGATACTCCTAAGTTTTCATCACTTCTTTGTCACACTCTACTTCCTATAGTCATCACATTAAAATGTACTTGAAAGATGTCAGTTTTGAGACCTCGGTGTTTTGAGTGTGCTTCTAAGCACCCTCTGCATTAAACACATCATCCCTACTGAACCAACAGCTCAGCTGGATCTGTGATCAAATAAGCAACTTCTAAGCAGCACCTGTTAGCCTGGAGTGGGAATATTTGTACTGGTCATTACACTGCAGTTTTTTCTAATATTAGTACTCTAAGGCAATTTACTATGCAGTGCAAACAGCTGGTAGTCTGTTACTCCGGGATTGATGCTTACAGCATCACCGGTCACTCCTGCTGGGACAATTCAGAGTACAACAGGGTACAGAAAGAAGGAAAGATAGTACAATGTAGCCAAGTCTACTTTAAAAGGAAGTATGATGAAAGTGCTCAGAGGAGGTCATAGAAACTGATACATGGTTGACTTGTGAATTTGAATTTGAGCATTTCCCCATTGCCTGGCAGCTGTGACATGTGTCACGTAGTTCCTGCTCAGAGTTACTGGATTGGGGAAATTTACCCTGTAAGAAGGGAGCAGAACATAAGCAGAATTTTCTTAACAGATGTAACCACCACTGATTAAACTAAAAGTTACCAGAGAACCATAATAAGATGACATTAAATAGTCATTGACTCATTTCCCAAAGAGGGATGAAAATTGAAAGGATTACCATATGCCATTAATTTTGACAATATCAGAGGGGCCACATAAGAATGAAAAATTACTGCCCTGGGTAATTTTTACAAATATTAAGTCAGATTAATTCTGAATCTTGAGATTCAAACAAAAGAACAAAGTAGCGTAGATTAATATGTTATTTTCTTGAATTGAATTCTGAGAGCAGAGGAGACATAATTTGTTGTCACTCCAGGAAGGTAACTGCCTGATTGAGACCATGAGCATCAATATGTCAATAATTAGGGGAACTAACATTGACTTTGACTTACATATACGTGGACCAACTTCTTGGCTGGCATAATAATCAACATATCTCTGTCCAAGTCAGGGCTATCAAGTATTGATTTATGGCCACTGGAGACTGAGATGATGTAGGCAATAGTTATTTTTGAAAGGCATTACTTTGAAGAAACTGTTATGATGAGGCCAAATTCTTCACCCCTTACTCAAATGCAAAGTCACAGTGGGACTGAGAGTAAGAAGAGAAAAAGCCCATCTTCTGGAGGTTATGTCTGAGACCTGAACATAAATTCTGATGCAGCTTAGTAATGATCACATTTGAACTGCATAGGTACACATTTAAAATGCTGTGGGAGAGTCAATTTTAGAATCAAGTGGGGCTTGAAACACAAGTATGCCTGAGCTGAGAAGATAAGAAACCAATCCAAGGCGTAGATGCTAACATTGTTCGTCCTCTCTTACTCGACAGCTGCTTGTCGGAGGATCTGTCATATGGAAAATATGTGAATAGGATGAAACATCTGTTAATGTATCACTGCTCCCACCCAGCTCCTTAAAAGCAAAAACTGTAGGCTTGTTACTATTTTCAGTAGTGCCCAGACACTTGTTCTGGTCATCGTAGCACAGGGCTGGTGATGTCTCGGCACTGCCTGCCTGCCTGGGGCCAGAGTGGCAGTGCATCGTGGGCATCTCAGGCATGCGGGAAACACAAAGACAAGGTCTTAAAGTAGCCTGTAATCCTAAAAAGTGCCATTCCAGAGGAATTCCATTCAGCAATACTTAGCATGAGGAGACCTAATTGCACCAGCAGCTAGTTTGGTTTGCAGTGTGCTCTAGTTAGAGAGATAATTACTAGTCCAGCTGCTTCTGTTACTTCTTTTCATCTTACTGGGCAGTCACTTCTCTGATCTCTTGCATGTTGACAGCATGGCATTCATACCTGCTGGAGACACTGAGAAATTATTCCTGGCATCCTTTCTTTGCTCGAAAAACTGGGAGAGTTTCAGTAAGATAGATGCAATTAAGAAAAAAAACAAGGACCCTTCTTTTTCAGAGAGAAAAAGGGAATTAAAGAGACCAAATTATCATGGTTTTTTGCTTTGTCAATAGTCAGACAGTTTCATAAACTCAATAAAATTTTCTCCCTTCTCCTTAATGTCTATAAAATATATATCCCTGTTCAGAAACAGCTATCTCGCATCAGACTGAGAATGCAATGAGAAAGGTATATCAGTTCAACTGAGCATTATTTTTCTACTGACAGGAAAGGTGCTTTGTGGCATTTCAAAAACCAATACCAAGTAAATTCTCATTTTTCTGTTTTTTTTTTCCCCTGTCTGCAAATGCAGCAGTAGGTAAGTTTAACCACATTAGGAAATTTTAACTTTCAACCTCAAGATGAGAAAACAATCTGAGATGCTGTCATGAGCTTCTATCTCAAGCTGACATGTTTATTCTTGGCCTTTTACACCATGCTTGAGAATGCCATGAAGGAGCTGAGTTATAAATGTTAGTTTTGATTGAATATAACACTGCAAATAAACATGCCAATACACTCTGTAACTTTGTCATCCCATTTCATCCTCTCACCTCTCATCCTCTCCACCTGATAACCCTTGGCACCTGCTGCCAGCAAGTCCATAGAATAGAATGGGCATCTGACAGGCATGTGTGAAAATGGCCCATGAATACCATCTAATAAGAAGAGAATTCAGAAATCATAACATCATGAAAAAAAAAAAGTAAAAACTGTTGAAAAAAGGAACTGTTGATGTTCACTGCAAAATTTTGTTGTGCCCAGAAGTCATACCTTTCTTTAAGGAAGAGACCACGTAGTAACAAGAAGAGAGAATTACACAAAATGTTCATCATCATCATCATCATCATATTGGCCAGTGACAGATTCCTTTTAAAGAGCAGTATTCATTGTGCTATTCCCACAGTAAAATGGGTGTCTCATACAATGACGAAGGTGGAAAAAACATAGTAAATCTGCATTTCAGTGCCTTTTGTTTTTACTGCTTTGGATGTTGCCTTTTGCAGAGCCATAAAAGCATGGAAAAACCTACCAAACAAGCCAATGCTCTACTTTAACCCTTTGGCAGTGGGCAAGTAGTGTCTGGAAATCCTGAATTTTGGCATCAAGGCTATCAAAGCAAAATAAATTAAAAAATAAGCTCACAACTTTCAAAGTCTGGCAAGAGAAGCAGAGAACATAAAAGCTGTGAAAATGAAGCTAGCTAGGCAAAAAATACAGAAAAGGATTGGCACTAGAAAATATTAGCTCACTGACTGATTTTTGAGCAAATACAAAGTTGGTTTTTTTTAAAAAGGATGCAATCTATCGTCTTTGAAAAGTGGTATTTAAAGCAGAAATTGAAGAATTCATCTGATTACTAAGTAAATATCAATAAGCTAGTCTTCATAAGTTATTTTAATTGTTGTCATGTTTCCCAATTCTAGTCAAAGAAACAGCTCCAAATAAAGTGATGTGACAAAGTGTTTCTGACTATTATAAGGTCACTTTCCCAAGCTTGAAAATCCAGGATTCAAATAGCTTAACCCCATGTTTTCAGAAAAAGAAGAGGTAAAATAATCTGTATTTTGACACTGTCATGAATAAACAGAAAATCAGCTGTTGAACTCCTTTTGGCTGTGACATACGATCATAAAAATGGTCCAGTTATTCAAATGGAATCAATATAAATATGTCAAATAAAATGAGCGAACATTTTTGTGTGCTGATGCTTATATTTACATATTCATAAAATCACTAAGTATAGGTACAAACTTTTACATGTGGATGGGTGTATATACACACTTGTGTATAGATCAGTTTCTTGATTTTACCAAGATATTTCGCATGCCCTGTATTGCCACAGAATCTTAGAACAGTTTGGATTGGAAGGGAACCATAGAGATCATCTAGTTCCAACATCCCTTCCTGGGGCTGAGACACCTTTCACTAGACTAGATGCTCAAAGTCCAATCTAGCCTGGCCCTGTACACTTCCGTGGATGGGACATCCAAAACGTCTCTTGTCCTTTCCCTGTGGTTTCCATTCTAGGAATTTTTCTCCTCATCTCCCTTAGATTGATGGGAGTTAATTCAAGATTATCAGAGCTGCTGGACAGACAGCATTCAAAAGAGCAAGTACTCAGTGCATGGGCAGTTTGCATTGCACCTCCAAGCTTGGCTGTGTCCTTAGCAGGAGAACTCTGGCTATGCACATGGTACTTTGGGAGCCCCAGTGCTCCAGCGAGCCCCTCTCTCCTCTTTCCTTCATTTGGAGCACACAAGTACAAATTGCAGCAAAAGGGGTTGACTTTGCTAAACAGGTAAGTGCCCAGAAGGATGATGTTTGCTAGAAAAAAGGATTGAAGTTTAGGTCAGGCACCCATCTGCTGCACTGCTGCCCTCATTTCTGATCTAGCACACACCTTGTACTAGCTTTGTCCTCCATCCACAACTTGTCCAGCTGTCACCCTGGGTGAAAGAGGGCACAACTGCTGCCCTTCAAATCAACCTCACCCCTTTCTGAGTGCCTCTGGTGAGCACAGAAAGACTCCAGGGGATGTGGGCCCTTGGCAGATGGCTGTGTCCAGGACCTCTTGGTCTATCCCTGCACTCCTGGTGGACACAGTGGGCAGTGGAGGGAGCAAGTGACACCACCCACAGTTCCTATGGAGGAGCTTTGTGGCACAGAGGACACTGGGTCACTACCAAAGGTAATCAGGCTGGGGAGCTTTTCCCAATCAAGGTGTTTAAATCCACCTTCAGGATAAAATTAAGTAGTTCAAAACAGTTCAAATTGCAGTTCACTGTTTGTGAAATGAAGATAGCAAGTGCATAATTTTTTGAAAGGGCAGCTATGAGATTTAACAGATGAAGATTTGAGGGGAGGTAGATATGAGAACAGAAATCCCCAAATCAGGACTATTTTCATAAGAATGCTGAAGTAAAATTTCTAATGCTCATAGAAATTGTGATCTTCCAGATCTTGTTTCAATGCTTTTTTTGTTCAGTGGAAAAAAAAAAGTTTGATCATGCTTCTGGATGTACCATTTCTTCCTTTTGCCCAGGCATAAGAGTAGGAATGTTTAGTTCTGTGTTTTATGTATGTGTTACTAAAAACAGAAGAAAGAAGGTTACAGAAAGACCTGCAGGTGTGTGTCCTATGATCAGAGACAGAGCAGATGAGAGGTCAGGAAATTGCTGGTTTCAAATTTGAAGAGGCTGTATAATAAATTCAAGCTAAAATTAAACCATCTCTCCTCCTGGAAAAAAAAAAAAGAATCAAAAGTATTTGTTAAACCTGCAAATCAGCTGATTGTATATGTTACCTAGATTGATTTTGAGCTATGTGATTCCTTCTTGAAATTACATTTACATTAAAGAACATACAATTACCACGTGCTTTTAAATTCTTTTATCTTTCTGTCATGATGACTACTGCAGTTGCTGTGACACTGGGGTTTCTCAGAGGCTCTAACTTTGGTTTTCTCAAGGATAGCAATAGTCACTCATTTTTAATCTCACTTTCAAAGCTTCACACATAAAACAATTTGGCCAAAACTTAGATCACAATAGACCTACTTAATGAAAAGGCTGTATAATATTTTATCTTCATTAGGTGAACACTAAGACATCCCTGATATCACTTTTTGAGCAACTTTAACTTGAAGCAGGAAAAGAAACTT
This sequence comes from Fringilla coelebs, assembly GCF_963513975.1. Lineage (NCBI taxonomy): Eukaryota > Metazoa > Chordata > Aves > Passeriformes > Fringillidae > Fringilla > Fringilla coelebs. Next base: position 72,574,499 of record NC_140029.1, read on the forward strand.
AAAGTAACAGCCAAGGTGGAAACTAATCTATTTTATCAGTTTACAGCCAATGGCAACTGAAGAGGATGGTGGCAATGGAAAGCAGACTTGACTCTAGTTGTCATTTCCACTTCTTACTAATCCAAAAATACAACCAGTTCAGCGACCTCTGTACACAATGTTCCTCTTACAGAAAGCACCTCTGGACAGAAAACACACCTCTTCTTCCCTAATACAGGATAAAACAGAGTGGTGCAGTAATGCAGCACAAAGACAATTGATAATTCTTAAAAATAAATTGAGCAGGTGATCCTAAATATCAGTGGCACAGTCAAATGATCTCCAGGAGCAAGAGAGTAATATGTTCTTTCTCTACCTATTAAATGAAAAAGTAATGGAAAAAGGGCTGTACTCTCAAATCTAGATACATTTTCTACATCCATCCATCCATCTTAATCCAAGAACAAATTATTCTTATTAAGGCTATCCACTGATGTTACCATATTCCACCAGCTTTCAAGGCCAGCCTTTTAAGAGAATTCCTGGAAATACATATAATTTTTATCAAGATTTGAGATTTGTTCTTTTAGCATCAATGAAGTATGAAATATACTATCTGCCAAACCTGCCAGTCTAGGCAGATTTCCAGATTATTCTGCTTTAGTACTCTTTTCTCTTTAGTGCTAATATGAAATAAAAATAACATTGGGGATTTTGTTTTGTTTTACTTATTTTTGCTTTGTTTTTAATGTTCTTGCTTGGTATCATACTCTCCAGAGGATCCAGAAGTAACACAGCCAAAGGCAGCTGAAATTATCCAATACACAGTATGTAGGAAAACACAGTAGTATGAATCTTTTCTTCTACTTTCTATATTTTGCATCATTATTCAAGCTCATGTGCAAATAATGACACTTAGAATCCTATTACTTGTTTGTGCCTTTAATTCAGGAAGTGAGATAAATAAGTGGTATCAGCTGGGCCAGCAATTAACTTTGCTTTGAATTGCAGTTTCAAAAATAGAGCTGAAGTTGACTCTCTTAAAAAGACTGCTCCCAGAATACCACTATACCATGTGCATTCCTAAATGTATTGCTGAAATACATAAGCCAATGAACATTTCCTAATATGCATAGGATATTATTATGGAGTGGACACATACTGGTTATTATGGAAGAGCAGTCAAAAAGGCAGGAGGGGACTCAGGGGCTTACAGCATGAGTGGCCATCCAACACCTTCAGTGTCTGGTCATGTCTGCATGGCAGCCTGAGGTGCTGTGCATAAGCACACAGGCTTGCTGAGCATCAAAAGGTTTTTCTACAGTCAAACTTGTGTAGAAAGATCACAACCCACCCCAGTTCCAGCAAGGAAAATACATCCAAATATATATTTCAGTTGACCCTGCTCTGAACAAATGGTTTGGACTAGACGATCTCCAGAGGTGCCTTCATGCCTCAGGTATTCTATTGATAGCTGGCATGGGGCAAATGTCAATGCTATCCATCTCCTCATTAAAATTCCAAGACATCACTACTTCAAAAAACCTCAGCCTAAGTAACTGGAAGAGGAGCTAGGGAGAGGATAGATGCAAGTGGAATGCCTGAATAGAGGGATCAACAAAACAAAACCAAATAAAACAAAACAAAAAAGGAAAGAAATTTGAAATGGAAGAGCTGGATAGTGGCACAAGCAGCTGTTCTAGAAAAAAGCTAAACCCTTTTTTAGCAGTCACACTTTCTCTGAGAGAACTGGAAAAAAACAGTCATTGTGAATAAAGTATCTGAAGGCATCAGCTGTTTTTTTCTGTCAGTGAGTCACTGGCAAGCATCTACTTAATTGTGAGAATTTGCCATTAATTGTTCCATAATTTATGCAAATCTATTTTCATCATACCCACAAAATACTAGCTATTAGTTATTTATGATTAGTAGTCAGCTAGCTCTGGGTCATGACTAAAACTGTTCAAGCAGGAGAAAACAAACAATTTAGGAATAATAAGCATTCGATATTATTTCTTTCCATATGGTACTATGCCTGTCTCTAGGTGAATACACAGTGAAAGTCATCAGTCACTGAATAGATACGATCAAAAATTTAAAAAAATATTTGCTAATAGCAAATAGGAAAGGTTTCCATGTAGCAAAAGAGAATTATAGCTTATGCCAGGAGAGACATTCTAGACTGGTGCAAAATCAACATCATTCTAGTGACAACAAAAGGGTCACTAAAATATCATTGATTTATACATAAGTCTGGACTTTATTTCTTCTTTCTTGTTTTCTTCCCATTGTTCAATTTGCTTCATTGCAGAGGATGATTAGGAAGAGAGATTTAGGAAGAACACAGTAGCAGGCACTTGGAGAGATGAGATCCAAATTGACTAAGGCATGAACAAATATCTGCAGATATGTAGAGGAAAGAGAAGTCAGGTTCTGGCAATGTTTCTGTGATTGTGACATGAAGTTAGAGATGATGGAGATGAAGGATAGAAAAGAATGTCTGGAGTCAGCAACGTCTCCATTCTGCAGTAATTTGATACTAACCTTTTATAGCTGAAAAAAAAATTTCAAAATATCTTAAAACATTTAATGAAGGAAAAGGCTAGAGAAACAGACTCATCAAAATATTTTACCCAGAGAATATTTGAAAGTTTTTTTCACCAGCTATACTCTGGTGTTGATTTGGGATAATATTTTTTAATATTATTTTTTATCATGAATTAGGTTTATGACTGCCTTTTTTTCCCACTGCCTGGCTTTATTATCCACAAAAACAAAAATAAGTATTTTTCTAGAAGTATTGGATGGCCAGGACATATGAAACCCTTTCCTGGATTTTCCCAGTTCAGAGGAACCATGGCATGAGAAGAAACTTGCCTGAATCTGGAAACAAAAGGATATTGTCTACTTTTATGTACCAGTGACAGAGCCAAAGGATCACAACACTTGCTTCTCCCACCAACCCTGCCTATGAACAGACGTGCACCAGCATATTCATACACACATGGCTTTTTCTTCACATTAGACAAATCTGAAACAAGGAAAAGCTAGGTTTGATTTGTAAAATTATTCAAACCACAAAATTACAGAAAACACATGGTAAAGAAGAAAAGCAGAAATTTCAGAAAAAAAAACCCACTTCAAACCCAGTTGCTCATGTTAGAAAATCCACCAAAAAGCCATGTTCAGGAACCCACTGTTTAATAAATTGATACTAGACATATATACAAGTTTACTGTCTGAACTAAATTCAACATACAGCAATGCTAATGAGAAGTAATTTACATTGACAGCTTTTCAAAACAGGTCATTTTCCCTGAAAATTTTCAAGAATACACCACAGCTGTATTTAAACCTACACTGGAAGTTCCTAAAGAGGGAAAAAGAAATAGGAAGAGATAAAAATGACTGTAGATAGGGAAAGGCCTGGTCCCATCAAGTTTTTTTCCTTCTGCTTCTCCCTGTGACTTTATACTCTGTAGTAAAGGAAGGAATGAGGTGTAGCACTAGCCTGAAATCTGGTTCACACAGCAGGAGAACTTCTGGAGCTTGTGCTTTGATGGACAGTAAAAATAAACACAGAGCAAGAGGAAGTCTGGATAGAGCAAGCAAAACACTCAGAAACAAAACCAGTAGCCAGTTCAGCATGGAACAGAGAAGAACTATGAAAAATTTTTCCTTTGCATGGCCCAAAGGGGCAAAACTAGGACATGCTTTAAGTAAACCAGGCACAAATACATCCCTGATTTAGCCTGATAGGAATGGCTCTGCACACAGGAGCAGTCAGATCTTGATCTTCTCCCACTGCATTTTCACAGTTCCTCATGATTTAATGTTGGTTCAATTGCATGATAAACCTCCTTGAAAAGATACAGGGCTAAAGGCCAGCCAAGCACAGGGAGGAGCGTGTCACTCCTGCCCTAATTAATTCAGGCAGAAGGAACGTGATCAAAGAAGTGCTGACACTCAGTCAAAAGTGAGACAATATGTTCATGAGTAATAAGCACCGTCACATTTTCAGGATGTGCCAACACTTCCACTGAAGTACATACTGGAAAAGGGGGAAGAAGGCCAGAATAAGGCAATTGCAAAACATATGTGACAGAGGCTCAACAAAAATAAATAGCTCCCCAGCCAAAAAATAACCCTCCCTGACTCCCCCATGCACTGCAGACAAAGCACCAGGCGCACTAAAGCTGTTTCATCTCCTAGAGCAGCTGAGTGCAGGAGACTCATGTGGTTGTAAAACCTGTAGGTACCATTAACAAGCCACATAGCAAAAACCTTGCCCAGCACAGATGAAAACAATTCAGTATGTGAGTTAAACACAGCAGAGGTCTAAAGGACAAGGACAAGTCTGGCAAAGGATTGGCCCTTTTGGAAAACAAATACACAAAAGCACAAGTCATCTTTCCAATCTGCCAGTCCAAGGCATTGGAAAACTCTCTTACCTCATTGGGGTGGAGTAGGGACATGTTCTTCACCATCCCAGGCTTGTCCTTCTTTTTGGTAGCAAGGTCAAAAAAATCTTCATTGACAACAGGATTGCAAAATTTTCTCCTTGATGCTCTCCCCAAAAAGCTGTAGCACACAAACTCAGACACAAACACAGAGCTAAGGTTTCTAAGGAAAAACTTCAAGATGTCCATGTCAACATGTCCAGCCCTGCTCAAATCTGCTTACTGACAGTGCCAAAGAATGCATGTGCCATGTATCACCAATAAAAGTATTAAATATTTAATTATTTCTCCTAATAGTGTAGGTTCCTCAAGCAAAACCCTTACCATCTGCTATAAATGCCTGTCCTTATCAATTAAATTACTCTTACTTTAGCCATTTCTTCCAATAAAATCTAATTTTCTTCATCAGTTGGACATCTTTCATGATGGTATTGTATTCTTTCAACATGCTATTGTTGCCACTACATGGTAAATACTAAAAATCACACCATTACCTTTCTCCTATGTTTTTTATAAGAAAGAATTTAAAATATCTTCCAGAATACATCACATTTTCAAAGATCAGTCCCCATAAACCTTTAAAGAGGTGATGCTATTTGCATTAATAGTATTCTCCCGTGAAGACATTTCTGGCCATGACAACCTCAGTCAAGCAGAAAATGCCATAAGGAAATAAGATTCATAAATGTTAAAAAATTTTCTCCAGAAATCAGGTGAACAATAGTCAACATAACTGTAATGTGCCTGGAGCTGCAACAGTCACCCATTTTATGTCTATTAAATAAAACCTCTGGCTTAGACAGTAGCTGCATGTACCTGACCCAGAAACGTCTGGATTCTATGGCCTGAGATGGCCAGGAGAGTGTCTCTCCCTGCCCAAAAGCTTTTTGGGGTGCTGTGAGAGGAAAGGCTATCTTAAAGGGCAAATATATTATGAGCTTGCTCACTGGAAAGATACCTGAAATATCCCCTCCATGCCTGTGCACATCATTTAAATATTTTTGTTATAGACAGGTTGTTGTTGCCTGGCCCTGCCTAATGAATTTGGCGCCACCAGTTCTCTACCATAGTGACGAGATCAAGGAGAAAAGTTACCAGAGAAAATGTATAAGAAAAGGAGATGGGCATGGAATGTCTGTGAGCTTCTGCCTCATCTCCAGACAAGGAAAGTGTGTGGCTTTTTTTAATAAAGTACATTCAGATAAGGTTGGGAGTTTTTATTATTACAAATCCTTTTCCATTTCTCTATCTGGCAAAATAATCAAGAAAACGTTGTGCTTTCAGTACCTACAGCTCCAAGTACAAGTCAAAGTATAAGTCATTGCTTGTAATGTTTTACAATCCTCTATTGTTTTACCACTTTGTATGCCAGCTACATCATGCCGCACACACGGCTTGTTTTCCACAGGTTCAATGAAATGCATTTCTAGTCAAGTTTTTAAGCTGATGTCAAGAGCTAAGGTCATCTCCACTCCATATCAAGGTAATTTGGATATGTGATGGACATACATGGTCAGCATTTTCAAGTATTCAAACACTTTTTTGAAGTTGGTGAAACCAGATTCTATTGAAGTTCTATTCATGTCTTCAGCACAGACTAACAGGAGCTGTGGACACTCAGCAAATTTTAATATAAAGGAGGCTAAAGCTAATGTGGTCTTTTCACAAATATGCCTGCAGGTATGTGCAAGCAAATTATGGATTCTGGAATTTTAGAAAACACAGAAGTAAAAAGAAAATGTGTTTTAAACAGATACATCTAATGTGAAGTGCTTGAGTTTTGTTATGGGAACTTTTTCATGTCTTAAAAACATTATTCAATGAAAGGAAAGAATCTTTGGGGAGACATCCATTTATTCAATTGAAAAATCAAAATATTTGGGGCAGTATTCATCTCACTTAGCTGTGGCAATTTCCATTTACATACCTAAGCCTGAGCAAGTCACTGTAGGCTCCTCTGAAGCCATTAGTGAGAAAGAAATTACTCCTGAGGTGATACTATCTTTTGTCATTTTTATTGTTGTGGCTACACTTAGTTTTCCTTTAAAATAAGAGAATTCTCTGGAGCAACATGGTGCAACAGCCTTATACTGTAACTACACTGTGGGGAAGGCGAGGGGATTTGGCTCCCTTGCAGTCCGAGGACTAAGGTGGGAAGGCATCTGTGGAGATCCCTGAGTCCAGCCTCTCATCATAGCAGAGTCACCTCCTAGGTACAGGAGGTTGCTTGAATCTAAGAACCTTTTGGGACACCAGAACAAGCCAGGTGTCAGGCAAAGAGAGCAGTGTCTCACCAGCATTGTTGTGTTTCACACATGACAAGAGAGCAAGAGCAGCAGTGAAGGCATCAGGAAATTTCAAGCAGCAGAATAGCTCCCTTGACCAGAAACACAAATATCCAAAAACAATGAAAAAGACATAAAAACATAAAAAAGGGTGGGGTGGATGGGGAGGAGACAGGAAAGGATTCAAAAAGTCATGTCATCCTATGTAATGACTTGGTAGGAAAATGTTTTCACACTTCAGCCCACTGAAACTAGACTGACACTCCACCCTGTGTAATGTCTGTATTTTAACCATAGATAATTGAAATGGAACACCCCAGCCTTTACTTACCCTGCCTAATGAATGTTATCATGTGGAAAAGGTAAATCAATAACAGCTGAGATCAAACATACCAATCTTCTTTCCAGTGCACAATGCTCTCATTTATATAAATCTTTACAACCTGACTGCCCTTCTCGTTTAAAGGCAGTGAGTGAGACATTGCCCGGTACAAAAGACCTTCTCTCTCAAGAATTCTCCATGCTGTTTGAAGGGGTAGCCCAAATGAATTGCAGGAATGGCCATTGAAAGGGCTACTCATTAGCTATGACTGTCCTTGGGAATTAGCCAGGCCTGAGGTAACAAGACCACTAAGTGCTGTTGGTATTGGCAGCGAAGGCAAGGTTCATCATAGTACCTCTTGTCTAGACTAGGGATGTAAAAGGAAATAGAAAACAATTCTTCGACTATATGCACTTGATGGTCTGTTCCTTTTTTTCTATAGAAAAAAACTGTAAGACATTTGGAATTTTTCATTTTTATTTGGGAAGGAAAAATTTGGAAACCATAGTGACTCATGCTGGAAAGTGTCTGACTGGCATGGGATAGCCAGCTAGCTTCAGAAAGTTAAAGCTGCAGGAAGAGTTTGAGCAAGGCATGTGAATTCAGATTTTAATGTGATTTAACTCTTAGTATCCTTATAATTCATTTTGCTTTATTCACTATGAAAATAACAGGGAAGTCCCTAACCTGAACAAACCTGATATACACTCTGGGAATAAGAATGTCAACCCTGGGAGTAAGAATTTCAGCTTTAGGAACATATACAGGTCCATTCCCAAATGAATTGCATAAATCTCCTTTCAGATCATTCTACCGCACAGGTATCCTGGAGGAAAAGGTCAGATCAAATCCCTATTTCTGTCTCCTTTGGGTGGCTACAAAAGAAATGCTTTAATCTGCAGAGCATCCTGGCACTGTGGTATCCCTGTCTGAATTGAGAACCACACACCCTTTTCACACAATTGCTTCTCATTTCCAGCTGCTGCACATTGTTCCCTGGCCAGCTCAGGTTCCATCACAGAGCAGCTGGCTAACCCAAAGCTATAGCCTGAAGGAAAATTCACAGTCTTTTCTCAGGACTTGTCCCAGAAGCTGAATCACACCTCTTTGGGGAAATTTTTTTCTGTCCAGTGGCAGCTACTGTGAACTTAACCACAACTCTCACACTTCTTTGCCTCCTTTCCTTCATCAGAGTGCTGACATCCTCTGCTTGCAACCACCCTAATTTCTTTTGGGAAGGATAGGCACTGAATTTCCTCAATCACTACATCTATCCTACCTCTTAGCTTTCAACACTTACCTATTGACTCCTCTCCTAGTAATAAGTCCAAATGAAAAATTCACCACCTATTCCTTAGGATCTTTTTAGTGCCCCTACTAATTCAGGTAATTGAGAGGGTAAGGGGGCATCACACTGCCCCATTCTTTATCACCTCCTTATAGACACCTTGTCTTCTGTTTCCACAAGTATGTTTTGTTCCCCACTTTCTCTTTGAGTGTGTGGTGTGTCTTCATTGTGTCCTTCATTGTACTGACAAGTGCAGAAGTGGATCTTCCCTTATCTGTCTTTCATTCCAAATAAAATTTGATGTCCTTGCAGGCAGGCATTTTATGTCCTTAGAAACATGACTGATAGGACTCCAGCAGTTTCACCTAAACTTGCCTATCATTGTGGCTCCAGATGATATCACACTGGCAACTTTGACATATGACAGTGCAATTTTGACTCCACATACACTCAACTCTGAAAGACTTTTTTGGATTTTTTATCATTCTCACATTCCCCTTCAGTATCCAAGTACCATTCGGGCATGGAGGCCAGGCTTTCTATGCTGAACACTTACAGTATTGGACTTACTAAAGCAGGGTGATGTGCTGTCTTCAGCCTGATTCTTTTTTGATCTTTGATTGTCACCTTCTCAGTGAAGTGGCAACTTTATGTCCTATCCATGCCAGGGCCTCAAAGCTCAGGCAGCGCTTTATATTTGCAGATATATGGAGCAGACACATAAACTCCGAGGAGTACCAGATACCAACCATTCTTTCACGGAGAAACGCCACACAGATGGGGACAAAATGGGCATCTACACCCACCCCTTGCCTCCATCTCACTCTTCAATTGCTATCTGAGCTGATACGGCGTTTCTTAAAATCAAGGGCTCATTCTCTCCAAGTTCACCCTGCTCTGCCAGCTTAATTGCTAAGTAACTCTCCAATCATAAAACTTCTCTCAACTCAGTGGTCTTCAATGTCCTGTTTCAAACTTCTCTTTATGATCTCTTTTCCAGCTTCCAGATTTTCTTGTCATGTAAGGGGTGATCTCATGAGGTGCTCTGCAAGACTGCCTATCACTAAATTACTTCCCCAGATTCAAATTTGGGCTGGACCACATGAGCTCTTTGCACATAGTCAAATAAAACCAGCCAGATATAAAAATGTCTTGAAACACTCATCGAGATTTGAATCTGACATAAAGATTAACAATAGAAGAGAAAGTGCACACAGAGTCTGGTGTTCAACAAGGATATGCGTGTTTTCTATGTGAAGCAGAATTGACAAGTCATCAAAATCTGCAAAGAACCTCAAAAAGCAGGAGTCCTCCTTCACATGGCTGTTTTATGAAAAGGGATGGCAGAACAGACAGGGACTACTTTTGGCAATGACAGGACAAGAGCTTGAATAAAGGCCAGAATAGAGAAGCAGAGGAAAAACTTGTGTATCTGCAACCAAGAAATCCTAGTCTGACTCTCAACTTGCATGTTAACAACTGCTGTGCCAGACATATTAATGCTTCCCAATTGTTTGGTTTTCACTTAGGGCTTTGCACATGATTGAATCATTGAGTGACTGTGCCTTGGTCTTGTATTTCCAAGATATATTGCATTCCTTTTACATATATATTACACATCCTACTCAGGGCTTGGTGTTATATTCAATATGCAATCTAAATTTGGGAAGCATTCCTTTAGATTCAACCAAGAAAAGTGCTATCCCAATCTGGTGTCCTGATCATCCTTATGTGAAAAATTCATCTGTCTTCTTCTAATCTCCTCTGAAACTAGTCTTCATCTGACACTTTGGAGTGTTCAGAACGTTACTTTCTCTCATGTGTCTCATTTCTGATTTTTTCTGGACTAGAGCCAGAAGTCTTACCGGAAAGCATCTACACATGAGAATAAAAGCCCATTTTAAAAGATTGGAATAATCTGAATCAGGTATATGATCTAAAGTCAAAACCTCTGCCCAGCAGCCTTACTATTTACACTCGATCACATGTCAACACCATAGATCTGATTTGCATAAATAATTTTCATTCTCTTTAGCACCTATAGAAATTACAGTAACAGTTGCTCACTCATCCAGGATTGCTCAATGGTTGTTGTCAGGCCAGCTGAAGACAAAAAATAATATATAGCTTGCTGATATTTCATAAAGTTTTCCATTCACTTCTCTTTTCTCTGTTTAATCAGGTTATCACTTGGAATGCAGCAAAGGTACTGCTCACGTCCTGAACCCTGTAGTGCTAAGCTATGTGTGCAAATACAAATAGCATGTTTTTTCTAAAAGAATGTGTACTTGCAAGTGTTTTTTAATTTGCTATCACAAACAGGGGTCTGGATTTCAGTGAAAGTGAAGTTTACCAAACACATACTTACCTGCTGAAATGAGAAACAAATTATTGTGGAAAAATAAATTTTGACAGTCAAGATTAAGAAAGCCTTGTTTTGCAGTGATCAGCTAACTCGTGCAAAAGAACTGGGCTGTACTTCTCTTTACCAAATATTATTTCAGTTTTCTAGCTGATCACAAGAAGTTTGCTCAGAATTGAAACAAGAGTAGGCATACACTGCATCTTGTGCAAATGACATTATCACTAGGATTATTATTAAAGGCTGCTTTTGTAAACTGATATACATAGAAATGAGCTTAGTGTAGCTCTATTGAGTATAAGTTATTTGCCACAAGTATTTCATTTTTGTGTTCCATGAGTGACTTCCCCATCTTAATTCCATTCTAACTAATCGGTGTAATGCTGTATAACAATCACAGAATCATATATCACCAAAAATTGTAGATTGAAAGACACAGAGGACGTCTGATCCAGGTCCTTTCTCTAAATAGGGTTAAATAGATCAGATTACAGAGCTATCCAGTTGAGTCCTGAACATTGGCAAAAACAAGAGGGTCCACAGCCAGGGCAACATATTTGACCACCACCATGGTGATATTTTGTTAATATCCAACGGGAATTTCTCTGTATTGTAACTCATATCTGTTGTGCCTCATTATCTCACTGTGCAACTCCAACAAAATCCCAGCCACATGTGATTGAAGACAGCAGTGAGACCTCCCTTTTGCCTTCTCTTCTGAAGGCTGAACAAACATTTTTCCCACAGCCACAAACTCTATGTCTTTTCTACAGCCTCCTCCCATCGAGGTGACATCCAATGAACTCTCTCCATGTAGCTGAAGCCTTTCTTGTCCTGGAGAGCTCAGACACAGCACTCCAAATGGCATCTCAAACGTTCCAAGCCACTCAGCCTGCTGGCTATGGTTTCACTTATGCTGCTCAGGTTGCTGCTGGCTTTCGATGCTGCAAGGGCTCATAGCTGGCTCATGTTGAATTTATTGTCCATCAGGACATCCAGGGCCTTTTCTGCAGAACTGAGCAGCTGTCAAGATCCCTCTGAAGAGCAACACAACTGTCCCTAGTTTGGTAGAATGTGTGAATTTGTGGAGGGCACACTCTGTCACATCACCCATTATAGGTGTCAAAACCCCCTTTGAACAGTACACATTACACTTACATATAAAGAGAATTATAATATTGATGTATATATATGGTTTTACCTACTTGCCCTGGTCAGTTCTCAGCAGAACCAGGGTTAAAGTGTGACTCCCTTAGCAGAAGAATTCACACATGTGGCTGCCATCATTACCAGCATTTCTGGAGAACTTGGATGAAGAGGAACTTTATGAATTCACTTGAAGATAATCATTCTGTGAGGATTGGAGGAGTTAAAATACCAGTCAATAGAAACCATTTCTTGCCTCATTGTTTTCTCTGAGTTCAGCCTGACCATGCACATAAAATCTATTCTAGGATACATCATACAAATGAATTTTTTTCTCTTCATCATGGTGAACAGAAAAAAATATTCTTTTACTTTGTAACATGCTCTGCAAAACCTTCAGGCCCCATGTGTTTAAATCTCAAGCATGTGCACTTCTCCTCCTTCACTGACCGTTTTTGCAAAAATGGTCAGACTTAATGCAACTACAGGAAGCACCATTTGCAAACCTGCATCACCTTTTATTGTAGCTGTAGTTTGTGCTGCATGGTCACTTAGCTATAGGTGGTCAGGCTAAGCTCTATCCTGCTTTCTCTCCACCAATCTCGGCACCTGTGATGTCCCAAGTCCAGATCATGACTGGCTGTCAGCCTGGGACACTAGGGCCAAAGCCAAGTGGACAAGAAACCTTGCTTCCTTACCTTCGTGTCCAAATAAAGCCTCTTCCTGGGACCTGTGTTAACAACAACTGGTCACTGCAATTTCTCAAGGAATGCAAACAAAAGGGCTACAAGTGTAACAGGACTGAGTCATGATTTGGGTTTTACAGCCCTGGCAGGAAGCTGGCTGTGTTTTAGTGTTTACTTACACAACAGCTCTGCCTACTACAGTCCCTCAAGGTCTAGGAGCGAGTGGGTTTACATGCCTGTTGTCTCACTCCCTGAGTTATAGTTGGGTCAGTAACACTTTGTTGGTGTTACAGGTTTTACTGAGACCAAAATGTCATTTGCAATCACACAGCCAGGGACTCAGTCGTAGGAATTACAGTTTAGTTTAAGTCACTGAATTTCTTTATTCATTACTGTGCAGTATATTAATTTGAAAAGTGATGCTGGTGCTTTGATGACAATATTTCTTTATTATGACTAATTAATTTTCACATATACCTTGAAGCAACAGAATGTAAACAAACAAGTGATGTCAGCATGTGTAGCAGAGAAAAAATAGTCTATGAGAACATACCCTTTCTTGCATATAATGACATGTTTTTGCTGTAGAAAGTCCCTAAGGCTGATTTCTTACTTGCAGTTCCAAAACATCATTAGTAAGACACTGGGGAATTAAACCTTTCCATGAATCCATTTATGTCTTTACTGAAAACCCTACTTTTCTACATGAACAAGAGTCACTTGCAGTTTTTCCCTCACAGCTTTTGATGTGGGCCAGAAAACCATTTCAGGTAATAAACATAACATACCCTGCTAATCTGAGTTGGCTTACTCAGCTACCACAAAGGAAGGAGCCAAATATAAAATCTATTGTCAATCTCATGACTGGTCATACGTTATTTTCACTACTGTGTGCTTTTTTTGTTTAAATTTCACTTTTGTTGCATTCATAGATATTTGGAGCTTATACTAAATTAGAAGACACATATTTATGCAATAATTCAATGGTGAAGTAGGAAGATAACTTGGCAAGATTCTTTTTCCCCCTCAGGCTTATAAATTCCAGAATTTTTTTTTTTTGCCACACCTATTTGGCATACATTTCTTTTATTTTTCCTTTTCCTTTTTTTTTAAAATGAAGAACAGGAATAACAAGATCAACCCTGAAAAACACAAAAGTATAAAGCCCCTTTAATGAGGGCCCAATCCTAACCTCCAGAATCGTTTTTGCTCAGTTTAGCTATTTCTGGACCAGGCTCATACATCGAATTGCTCCTGCTCCTCAGCAGGTTTCAGCTGACAGCCAGCACTGCACAAGAATGCTTGAGAGAACCCTCTGTCCTTGGCATAAACTGGATGAGCTGTTAATCATTTCTCACTGACTGACATTTTTTTCTGCCTTCTGACTTTCCAGGTCATCTGTTTCTCTCTTCCCAGTGCTCTCAGACACACCACGTTCTGGTTGCTTCAGGGGCTCCAGCCACTCTCCTCAGTGTTCCATGTCTAGCAGCCTCCTGGCAGCAGGTGCCTCCCTGGTAAACAGGGCTCTGACAGCTTTTGACTAGCTCCAGTTTGTCCAGCTGCACTGCACTGGAAGGAGCAAAGAGTATATTTCATTTAAAAGTGAAAGAAAGGCTAGCTGGGTAACGTGATCTGCTGCAAAATCCCTCTCTCCTCTGAGGGCAGTCAAGTAAAAAACATTACACACAGAATTTCTGGGATTCTTTTTTCTAAAGTTGTCAGTAACAATACAGACTATTGTTTACATTTTAATTAACTTCTGCTTCACTGTTTTTTAAATAAGATTAATTAACCTATTGCTTTCAGCTGAATTACTGCAAGGTCTTGAACCTATTCAAGACCTGCTTAAAATTTTCAAAGGCTAGCATAGCTGGCTTGTGTAGAGGAAGTCAAATTAGCAATAGTTTCATGGCAGTTTAGTAGCTCATAGAGACTGCAGTGATCAGAAATATCTCGTGGAGAATCTCTCTGCAGCAGTCTTTGATCTTATAGGAGTTTTCTTCTTTACCTTTGTAGTATGTATAACTGTTCCAACTAGAAAATAAGGAAAGGGAGATTATATGCGTAATACAGTAAAAAGTTAACATCAGAAACCCCAGAAGTATCCCTCTACTTGTGCCAAAAATAAAGAGCACACCTGGCCTTGACATCACTGCAATGAAAATAAAAGCTGAGAAGATACATTGAGTGCCACTCTCCTGTATTTACCACCCTCTCATCTGCACTTTTACCACCAAAACCTTAATTCCAATCAAGAATCTTGCTGCTCTTACACCGTGCTTTTCAAACAGCGTGTTCAATACAGCTACTAGCAAACATGTTACTAATGTGCACAGAATTGGGAGCAAGCTGTGAGAGAGACATTGCACAACTAAAAGGAAGTGTATGATTGACTCATTTATAGGGAACATATATATATGTATATATCAAATATGTCTGCATTCATGAATCCTGATACGAATCAGTATGGTTTCTTGATGGTATACATGTAGCACCCTAGGTCTTTGGCTAGGACTACAAAGCATATTACACAACACAGGAAATGTGAAAAGGGAGTTTCAGGCCAAATTTGCAATGTGCCACTCCCAAATTAGTGACGTGCTGATCTGATCTTCCAACATAAGTTGTTTGCTTTAAATTATCCCTCCTGTCAGTAGTGCAAAAGTGCTATGACAGCAGCTAGGAATTGGCAGGAAGAAATGAAGTTCCCAGCTGTGCCATCTCTTTTCTAGACCCATTACCTTTTTTGCCAGCCTTCCTCACGCTTTTCACCAGATCCTCAGGCCCTTCCTGTCTCTTTCACCTTTTATTCTTATTTTTGGCACGTATTTTTCTTAACTGAGTATTCTGGCTGTGGGCATAATTCATCAGGAGAAAAACTAATGCAACCAAGGGTTGAACAACCTTTGCCCTATTGCCAAGAGAAAAAAAAACGCCTTTTCCAACAGGATTTCTTGCCCAGCCTGGCAGGCTCTTAACAATTTTCATACACTCACAGGCAAATCTTAAGAATATTTTGACATCTATTCCCACATAGCAGTGATGAGTTTACACACGCAGTTTGTAGACTGAACATTGAGGACATAAGAAATTCTTTCCAACTCTAATGAAACTTGCAGTCTTATATCCATTCTACCAAGGAGATGAACTACTGAAGTGTATAATACTGAAAAAAGTTTAGTTTTTTATTACACCCTTAGAGAATCAGACAGACAACCACCAGAACTAACATGTCATAATCATCTGATGACCTCAGACAGCCCCCTTGAACTCCTCTTTCACAAACCAAAAGCATCTCCACAGCTCACTGATGCATTTTGACAAACAAGTAAAAAAGCTAGACAGGATTGCATGTGGTAGGAAAACCATCCTGAATCTACTTAACAGTGAGGTGAGGAATAAAGGCAACCTTTTACAGGACTGTCATCACATCTAGAAACCTTCTCAATGAACCAGCTATCTATAAATACACTATAAATATTGGTCTTTGTCACTCTTGGTCTTTTTTTTCTAAGAGTGGGTAAATTGGAGACGACATAGTACTACTATTACTATTACTATTACTACTAATAATAATAATAATGACAATAATGACAATAATGACAATAATGATAATGATAATGATGATGATGATGATTATGATGATGATAATAATAATAATAATAATAATAACAATAATAATGTTTTAAAAGCATAAGTAATCCCAGATTATTTTATCCAACAAGATACTCTGGAGCTTAGTGTACACTAAGTTGACCACTGGAGGCCAAAAAGCCTTAGAAAATATTGAAGTCACTATGGCTTCAAGGGGGATAGCATTTGCTTTTGTTCATGAACCAACAGGAAAGCCCAGGTTTGCTTACAGCTTGGAGATATTATTGTCACAAAATACTTCTGTTTTCATCCACCCCGATTTTCTCCTTAACAGATGGCATGTGCCTTCCCATTTTTATTACTGACTTCATTTATCATTCTTGTATTGGAGTTAGACTCTATTGCTCAAAAAAGGTCATTCCATGAGTACCAGAATGGATGAAACTCTTTTTCTGTGACTCTGAGCCTCCAGAATGATTGGCTGATAAGTTAGGAATCTTTAACACATTGAAATTCTTACTTAAGTTTCTCTTTTAAGAACACACACAGTGATAATCACAGCAGCAATCAAGCACTAGAAACCAAAAAAAGTACATTCACTCCAAACTCCCCATTCACAGTTTTAATGGTGAGAGAAATTAATCAATATGTGGATTCTTTGTGAAGGAAAAAAAATTACATTAACATTCTCCCATATAAAGGCACATAATTTTCACGCTGCTTTGTTTCCATACCATTCATAGGAAAGATTGTTTTCTGTGGGAATGTTGAAATGAGCTCTTTATGGTTCACTTTTTACCACGTGATGCATACTGTGTGGGTGTTAGCCTGAAATGCTGTCATCAGATCTGTTTTCCACAATTTGTGTACAAAAGTAACTATGAGCAAGCCATCACAACAGGCTATATCCAGTTACCTGAGAGGTTGCGCTTCTTGGAGTGTTCCATAATCCTCTTATCTTTTTTGCAGCTTTTACTTCCCCAGTTATTCAACATTGTTCTTGAAGACTGGAGACCAGAAGGGGCTTGTGCATCCCAACATCAGTCACATCAGAGCCAGCTGTGCAAGAAAAAAATGTTTTCCCCTCCAGACCCTTTCCCTGATGCTACAAATATTGGCGTATGCTGTTTTGATCATGGCTTCATTTACTTACATGACCATGACCCTCAAGTCTTCCAGAGTCCCTTCTCTAAAAAATACTGTGGATTCTCTTACATAACGGCTATTATTCTGTGGCTTTGGATATAGAACATGGCAGCTGTTCATGCTGAAGGCTGTGCTATTGTGCTACTGTGCTTGATTAAGCAATACAGAGAAGCCTGTGTCAGGGTAATGTCCATCTCACCAACCTTCAACCATCCCAAAGCCCCTTTCTTTTAGCCACATAGCTTCCTGTGTGAGCCATCAGAAAGTCACAGCGTCCTGAGAACAAGTCCAGAGTTCCTGAGGACACTTCCTCACATCTTTTTTAGATAATAACCCTCCTCCTTTGACTCTACACAACTGTACAATCAGCTCAGGTTACACATCTGATGTTGTGATCCCATCCCCAGAGATGTGTCAGCACCTTTACTTGGCTCTCCCCTAATCTCTACAGATGTCTTCTATCTCTTTCTTGTGTTGAGGTTTTTTTTCAGGAGTGATTTTAGATCTTCATTCAAGCTACAAGTATGAATTTTGAAATGAAAGAAGGTCAATGACTTACCTCTAGGGGCTCTGCAGAGACAAACACGTACACTAATAATGATTTGCCTGCTTCCAATTGCATTTTGAAATGTGTTAACTTAATGAATTGCTTCATCTTTTCTCATTTTTCCATTAAAATGCTGTGTGACATCAAATCAAATTCATTTTAGAACAAAAGTATCTTCTAATGCTTTGTCATAAAACTTATACCAGTCATTCATAAATTCATGGTGCTTGACACATGCTAAAGGTTTTCCTTTCTAGAATCCAATTCTACTTACTCCTGGAATCAGGTTCAGATCAGTATATTTAGAAATACCTGATGCAATAATACACTTTCATCCATGCCTCTGAAATTTTCTTTTTTACATATGAACATATGAAAACATATGAAAAATCAGTATAAATAGTTAAGAATTCTCTCTTTAAATTGATATCTCAAGAAGTCTAATTTCATTTTCTGTAGTTTAACATTTTTGCCAGTCATTAGAGCAAAAAATTAACATCTTCAGATAATGTCTCCTGTTTTCTTTGATATATAATAAAAACATCTAATTTGTTGCATTTTTGCTAACATCTCTGACATTTTAATCTATAAATAAATATAGCAATTGTGTTTCCCCCCTTTATAAAAGGCTTTAGAAGCTCCTACTTTTTTCCTTCCTGTTTAGAAATATCTGAAATCTGCTATTCATAGATTTTCTCATGTCCTTCTTCCTTTCTTAATCTTGTCAAACTCCTTCATCTTAGTTTATAACCTTTCCCCTTCTTCATTATTAATGTTCCTGTCTTAATGAATCAGAAATGTAATTCAGGCAAGCACCTTAAAAAATGAAACTATCCACTTGGTCTTCAGAAACACAATGTAATGTAGAAGCTCTTTCCAACCATCTTATTCCTAATTTCCAGACACCCAGTTTTTGACTATCACATACTGTAGCAAAGTTCTGCAAAGTTCTGCAGCTTGTGTTATCCTTACTGTACTGGATATTTTGCTATTTAGATTCAGAATGGTGCCCAGTTCCTTCTTTCCTGGGGGGGAAGAGCTTTCAGCATGTCCTGGATCTAACTGCTTTTTAATTCCAAAAATATCAAAGTGGATACAAGTATCTTTCTGCACAAGTTTTTGAATCCAAATAAGAACCTGAATAGTTTAATTTCAGACAATAAATTATGAGGGAAGCTCCTCAGTTTTAGGCTTGTATGGGAAGAAGGGGGAAATTTGAGGAACTTGGATGATATGAGCCAGAGTGGAGTAAGAAAAATATTTGTCTAGAAGATTTAGTTGTTCAAGACTATGAAATCCAGAGTCATGTAATATAAATTCTGAGAAAAGACAGAGAAATAGAATATTTAGTTGTTCAAGACTATGAAATCCAGAGTCATGTAATATAAATTCTGAGAAAAGACAGAGAAATAGAATATTCATTTTAAACATTTTAAGCTACAACTCTTCACTTAATAGAAACAAGGCACTTTCTGATTTTCTGTGGAATTCCCTTGCACATAGCTCAGAAGCTAACAGCAGAAAAAACCAGCAAAGTGGACAGATGTTCCAGAAGAAATTATGGAAATTAAGCACAACTGGGAGATTTACTGCGCTCACAGAAGTTTCTACACTGAATGTTTTCCAGACCCATTGAAGTGAATCTCAAAGAATAAATTAGATAATTTAAAGGCCCCTAATCTACTGCAGGGGGAAAGGAAACAAACCCTAAAAAATAAAACAGAACAAGTCTACTAAGTTACAAAGTTGTTCAAAACATCCATTGGATGAAATGAGTAGGGAAAAGTAACCCTTGTTCTTACCCGGGTTCTGGTGAATTATTGTGAGGTAAGTTATTCTCTAATGCATTACTGGCATGAAAAATGCATGGGAATTAGCCATCAGCATACAGAGGTCCATGAAGGGCATCAGCCTTCTCTTCCTAATCAATTTTAAGAAAAACACACTAAGTTTATGAGAAGAATACATGACACGGCTTCAAATCATGCCTGGTAACCGTGTACATAACCCAAAACAATCTGAATGCTTGTAAGAGTTCTACAAGCTCATTGACAAGGACTTACTGACTCTTCTCTGCCCTCTGGGGCTGCTTTGCCACAACTCTTGTATCTTTAGCCATGATAAAGAAAGTTACATAATGGCAGAAATGTAAACATGGAAAACAAGTTAGTCTTTTTTTTTTTTTTTTTTTTTTTTTTTTAATACCAGGTCTCTTGAAATGTTGCTGATTAAAGCAATAGCTCAGCTGAACCAAAATAATAACAGATGTACTGTAAGTGTTCCCAGACCTAAACACCTTGGAAGGTCTGAGATCATATTTAGTAAAACTGATCCCTATCTTAAGCAGTTTTGACACATATTCTTAGCCGTGGTGGTAAGCAAATAAGTAAGTCCTTTGAAGCATTCTGAGGCAGGCAAACAAGGATCTGTCACACAGGGCTCTTTTGACCTTATATTTTTGCACAAATTTCTCCAACTTAGTTAAATTCCCTAGGATTTTTCAAGTGATGCTTCATGGAGCTGACATTTTAAAGCAACAACCTGTCTGCCTGGGCATGTGTGTGTATAAAATGGAAGACAGCAACTACATATTCAAAAGTCAAGTGAAGTGATACAATTGGAGGTAAACTGGAGGTGACATATCTTTAAAAAACTATGAAAGCGTTCTCTAGTTACCAGATTCAAATATATTTTCAACAGAGATATATTTCCATTCCTCTTCATCCTTTTCCTGATTATTACTAAATCAGTAAATGAGTAAACAATCTTTTCTAATTTAGTATATTGTTTTAATTCAGCATAGGCAGGCATACCCACTACTGCAATATGACATGGTGAACATGATGAAAGCCATCTGCTTCCAAAGGTTATGGTTCAGAATTTCACTCAAAATGTTTTGCAATGGTTCCAATTACAGATGCTGATATTCATGTGCCAGTGGCATAAAGAACATGAAAAGGCAGTCCCACCAGATCTGTCCAGAAACAGGTTCATCATAACTTCCCAGATTTTTGCAGACAACCCCAAAATCACAGCTGGCCACATCTTAGGCCACCCAAGACATTTCCACATCACCAGCTGGTATTTATATATTCCAAGGCATTGATTTTTTTACTGTGGCTTTACAGTTCTGTTAACCTATGTGAGGCTTTAGGGAAAAAAATGTTTCAGAATGAATCCTTAGGCTCAAAATAAAATAATATAGATGGAATAACTAATTATATTTAAGGCAATGGTAACAGTAAGCTGATGCTTTGTTTAGCAACTTCCTATACAATAAAAAGCTTTACTTATAAAAAGCTATCAGAAAATACAACAGGTAGATAGATGGTTAAAGAATGAGCAGGGTCTGCTTATAATGATACACATTCAGTTCAGTAGGACAGTTCTTATGTCCTTTCCTAAAAAAAAATCAATGATGATCCACCAAAAGCTTTGTAAACACATCCCTTTTAACTCTTCTTTTCTTCCTTCTACCTCAATAATCCCATTTTCTTGTCCTGCTTGGTCCTTCTTCTTGGTTTTGTTAGACTGAGTTCCTTGTGCTTGGAAACTTCTTTGGAGTTATAGAACAAATAAGACAAATGGGGTTGTGATCTTAACTTCCAACAGCAGGTGCTAGCAGAGAATAAACTCTCCTGGACAGTGTTAGATTATCATCCCTTGTTTCTCACCCTTGTAGGGCACACGATGAAGCATTCTATGACAAGCACAGAGTGAAGAAAATCCACACTTCCTCCCACTGCTCTCTGGGCTAGCATGCAACCCATCTCTGTCTCTAGAGCCCCTACATTGTGTAGGGAAAAAAATTGTGTATTAAATAGCTGTGGATTTCTTTATAACTCAAAGGTTTCTGCTCATAGGTTTCTAGCTTTTTTCTTTAAAAGCCCAAGGCTGCAGGTAAGGTGGAGCCAAATCTTAGTCTAAAGCTTGCTTTTGATACAGATGGGAGAACAGTAATGGAGAGCAAACAGTAACATACCAAGAGATACAGAAAGGCTGAATCCTAATTTAAATTTCAAACTTAAGCATGGCCCAGGGCTGTCTTGCTTACGGGGTCTTGCTTCAGAGGCATTTACATCATTTTCCTCTCTTCATCAGCTGAAGAAGGAAAACTGCATTCACATCCATGCAGGCAGAGCTGTCTCACTAAGAGCCTACAGCTCACCCTCAATTAAGCACCTTACTTATGGTGACTGGACCCCATCCAAAATCACCTCAGTCAGTCAGGAACAGATAGCTCTAAATTAGCTGCAAGAATCACTGATACACATGAAGTAAAATGCATCAGAGGATAAAAGCGAAATTAATCTTACAATCAAAGTCTGAATAATGGCTCGGTTCAGCAGGGAAATGTAGGTACCATTGCAGACAGTACGCTAAGAGCTCATGGTCCCCCCCAAAAAAAATCTAACAGCATTCAGGAGCTGCAAAAGCATGGAGGAGAAGATGGAAAGAGCACAGAAAGCATCATAATGCCTTTGCATATATAAAGGACAGAGCATACTTCAGATACTTCTTGCAGCACCAGACACTGTGTCCCATAAAACAATCTGATAGACTTGGTGAGAGATCACAGAAAAATAACAGAAGTGGAAATGTGGTCTTGTGAAGAAAAATTGGAAAGACAGAGGATTTTCCCCTCATACAAGAAGGAATGAGAGGCAAAATGAAAACATTTTACAGATTAATGTTATCATATAAAACAGCACAGGGAAAGCAGATCAGGGGCTTCCACTCTGGCTCTGGAAGGAAAAACAACAAGGCATTCATTGAAATTAAAAGGTGGGCAAGTCAAAACTGATAAAAGGAAATACCTTTTTATATTACGTGTAATTAAATTGTGGAACTCATTGCCAAAGGAAGTTGTTGAGACCAAAAGCTTTACCAGATTCTTCAGGAGATTTGATATTATATCAATATCATGGATATCCAGAGTAATCATAATTAAAGAAAATAAAACTTTTGGAAGAGATATTAAACCTTGTGCTTCAGGGCTTAAACTAGTCTCTCACAATTAGTGAGTAGGATCAGGAGATCTCTGTGGAGGCAGATTATTCTGCCTCCACCTCCTGCAGGGTTCTTCTGTCATTCTTTATAGCATCTACTTCTGCTTGTATCAGATTGAGTAACAGACAAAATGGTTCTCCAGTCTGACTTGTCAAGGATTCCTCTAACTTACACTCCTCTCCAAGGAAGGTCTACCTAGAAGTGGGTGTGGATATGTGCTAAACCTTTCTGTGGAAGCACGGGATGGGGTCGCAGTTTGATCCTTAGCCACATGTGAAGGGTATTTAAACAGGATTGCATACTTGCAGGGATTGATTGCTTTCCTGATTTTAATGTGAGGTTTGCCCAGCAATTCCAAATTTGTTATTCTGCACAAAGGTGCAAAACAATTTTAAGACATTGTTTTATTTAACAGCAAAATAATCCGGATGATATATCAATAAGTTCATGGTGCCAAAATAACAAAACCCATGAAAAGAATAAATCAGTACACAGGACACTCTAAAAAGCATGTTTTGAAGCAGGTCATTAAAAAGATGCCCCTTTTCCCTATTTCTTCTCACCTTGGCTTAGTTTTGCAGTCTCAACAAATTCTGATGCCCATCCTGATTTGGGGGTCTTGGAACCTGAGCACACCAAGTGTGAGATAAGGAACTCATAGACTTTCTCCAAAGAGATATCCTGTCCACTATGTGTAGGTTAAACTTAAAAACCATCTGGAGTGAACTCCTTTAATCTAGGGCTGCCAACAGGGAGATGCCACTATCATGCTTTGAGAAGACACACAGTCAGTGGGAGAATACATCTTTTGTATTATTTGCATAGTACAAAATGGGGAGGAAAAAATTTTGGAATTAATCCAGACATAATTTTTACCTCTTTTTGAACCAACAATAATTGACCTAGTTTTACTCCAAACAATGGCTGACCATTGCAAGCATAAGAAGTCTTTAAAAGCTGACTTTCCATCTCACCCACCCACCAAAGCTCTTTCTTTGGAGAATTAAATTGCCTCAGTATAAAGAATTCACACTAGCTTTAGTTCTAGAAATCTGATCCTACATTTTTTTCCCATGAAGAATAATTCCTTGATCTGCTATCTTTGGCACTTCTCCTAATCCTTACAAGCATTCATTATCTATTTTGTTTGGTTGGGTTTTGAGCTACATTGGGAGATACTATTGGCAAGTACTTGTAAATATACAGTAGCCTAGGTAACCCCTTCTTTTGTGTCTGCCTTCATGTACAGGGTTACTTTAAGCTACCTCTACCAATGTGGCAAGCATTTAACACAGTTTATAACTAGATATGTACTCCATTGACCATTTGACCATCCTTGAAATTAACTTCTTTAAAAAGAAGCAACTGAAGATACAAATTGAGGGCACGACAGACAAAGGTTTTTACCCTTTTAGTTGCTATTTTTGCTATTCTTCCCCCAACTCAGGCTTTTATACTCAAGTTTTTCATTATTTCATTTTGAAAGCATTCTGACAATGACAGCTAGTCAGAAAATTTTTTCTTCCTCTTTGTAAAATATGGACTTCTTGTAGTGTGTAAAAATGTAAAATGTATGTATGCTACATATGTAAAAATGGACCAAAAAAGTCAAGTTTTTAACAGTATTGTTGCAACGTAAACATATTTCAAACTCCTCTTTGCTTTGTTTTAATTTTCAATGTCTTCTTTAAGACTTTACGAATACTAGAGAAATTCAGATTTGTATTCTTTACTCCCTTAAATTCCTATTTTTCCTTTTTTCTCATCTTTATACCTCCTCCACTCCTATGCACTCTACTGAAACAAGGGCAGAGGAGACAAACACTGGGTAAAAATAGTGGATGGGAAGGATTTCTTCACTTATTTCTCCCAAACAGAGAAATTCAAAATAATATTAGTGAGAAAATTATATTTGAGGTGATAAATAATAGCAATGCAACTCTACAGCTGAAACAATGTATTAATATACAGCTGTGTATCTATTTTCAATCTTTAGTATAAATTAATTTATAGACACTTCTCTGCAAGCCCCATGCTTGCTTTCTCTGACCCAAGTATTACTGTCAAAAATGTAAAATTTTGTCCTGGACTGATTTTGTATAACTGACTCATAACCCAGTGAATACAGAGGTGTTTTTAATGGGAATGCTGACACCATCCCATCTATTCCAGCTCAGACAGTGCTACTCAGTTTCTTGTACATAAAACTCATTTAAATGCAGTGATGACAAGAGCTTGTGTTTTCACAAGCCCTATAAAGTTCAGTTCAAACAAATACCTGCTATCAGTCTATTCAAGAAAAGGAATGTGGGGGGGGGGGTTTGTTTTAATGTTTTACTCAGTTTTGAAGTGGTTGGATGGTTCATCAACCCACTGAGTAGTTTCCTTAATCATTTTCTTTTTAATTAATAGACTTGTGAACAACCACAACGGCTTTGTGGAAACACTAAACAGATGACTAACTTGGAGTGAGCAATCTACTCAATACAGTCTGCCTTAATTTGAGCCATACATGCTGAAAAATAAAAGCATGGCAAGCATGCAGGTTATTGTACAGCTTCGTGTCTGCTTTCAGTTAAAACAAGTCCCTGGTGAGCAGAAAGCAGCAATCATAAAACTGAGAGGAACATTTTAGATTTATTGCCACCTGCCAGCGTGACTTTGAGCCGTGTAGGGGACGCGCCTTATCAGCCAGGTTAGCGTCACAGCGCTGGGGCTGGTGGCCACCATGGCTGCAGAAAGAAATGGTCAAGTGTCAGCTCTGTGGGCCAGAGCAGACATTAGTGCCTGATTACAGGAAAGTTAGCACACTGTCACTGTGTTCCTTCTGTCCTGTTTCTGGATAGGAACCATCTACTGGGGGTTCATTAGAAACGAGCCTCGAGGCAAGCCAGCTCTGTAAACTACAGCTGTCTAATTGGTTTTGCTTGTGTGCACTGTCTTTGCTTTTATAATGGGGAAAAGCAACATAGCCTTTCTAATTAGATTGTTAAACATAATAGCTGAATGGCACAGCAGTAAAGAATTTGCCCTAGTCTTTGTAATTCCAGAATAAGGCACAGCAAAGATCCAGGATTTTTCCAGCCCATTTCCTCCATCATCATATCCAAAGGTAATGAGACTGGGTGGGTGTTTTTTTTTTCCTTAAAATAATGCAAACGATTGTAGGCCTTGCTAAAATCCAAAATAAATGTCAACACAGAATTCCAGGAGCAAACACATCTCTCCCTTTATTCTGTTGTCTCTGCTTTTATTTGCTTCAAATGCTGGGACTATGCACTAATTGGTGTCTTTGTTGGCAGCTGACACAGGGGGGAAAAAATGCACAGGCTTGGAAGATGAACTCTCCTCTCTGCCCGAAGGTGGTCCCCCTCCATCAAGGCTGAAATGCACTGGTACAGTGGGGAAAGCTCAAAAATCACCATTTACTGCACCTGTTTTGTGTATTAAGAATGGAATTTGGTCTGTCAGTTCAGCACCTTTCATAGCCTCTAAATTGATTCAGAAGGAATAAGAAAGCTTCACAAAGCCAGTTTTTTTCCTCAGTGCCTTAGAATCAAAGTTCTTGATTCTTTTATAGGTCCTTGCTGGTTTTCACATAAGGACTTTGTCAGCATGCTGAGCACATGCAGAAGGATGCAGAGAGGCCTCTATTTCCATTTGCTTTCTATAGAGTGCTTTAATGCAAATCCTCACAGACATGATGCAGCTATTTGGAGGAAATCCTAATACACTTGAATCTTTTCTCTTCTTTGAGAAGAAGAGAATTCTTCTCAAATATTCTAATATTCTCTTTTCCTTTCTGAAGTCTATCCTGGTAAAACAGCCTCCACTGGATCCATAGGATAAACGGAGTAGGGGGCAAATAATTAAGTATCAAATAGATGTGCAATTTGTATTGATTCTAAGGTTTAAGTCACTCTTGACAAAATGCAGCATATTTCACCACAGTCTTCAAGTCATTCAATGACTCTTTTGTCAGGTACTCTTTTTGATTTTCTGGTTAGAAAGTGGAAAAAAATAAAATGGTTTGCTAGAATAAACAAACATGAACTTCCCCTAAATGCTCTCTTTGAAAAGATAAATTCTTGAGCACTTTACATGTAAAAGATGATTTTTTATTTTGTTTGCGGAATAGCATGGAAACTGATGCTTGAGATACATGAAAGATGTCACGGGAAATAGCAAATTGTTCAATGTGCAACTGCAGTAAATAACAGCAAGAGGAACCAGCTGTGCAACTTTCATGTGGGTGTCTCAAAGGAAACAGAAAATGAAAAACAAAAGATAAGTGCACTACACAAACCTTTAGCATGTATTGCTCTCTACTGCCTTAAGCCTTCTGAGTCAAAATGAATTTGATTTTTACACAGCAGCTCTTTCTCATCTCTCAGGGTTGCACTTTGTTCTGCAGGATCTTCAGGATCTTCAGAATTCTGAGAAAAATTGGTTGAACTTTATCTTGCCCAGTATCTTTCTATTATGTCAAAATCACATCACCTTGCATTACCAGAACCGCTCTCAACAAATAAAACTCTTTTTGTTTACAAATTTGGAGACTTTTTCCTTCTCTTTTATCTATAAAACACCAGTTAATATCATACAACTCTTTTAGTTCTTGGGAAATTGCAAAATTTAGGTAATAATTGTAAATAGTAAATACAGAAAAATTTTGGATTAATACTTTAGAGGATGACAAAAAGCAAGTTCTTTTCTGTAAGAGATTGTTTCTGAAAATGAGAATGACAAGTAGGTACTTTTAAGAAATGTACATGGATTCCTTATCTGCCTTTCCCCTGGCGCATCCAACTGTGATATAAACATCATTTTAATAGTAGATATGGGTCTATCAAATATGTATTCACCAACCAAGATCTCACCAGAATGGTAACACCTAATACCAAAAATTAGGTTTTTAAGATCTCCATTAAAGACCTCCTTCATAAAATGGATTTGAGAGACCTTAGGGGGTCATTTGATGTTTTATACTGTTACATGAGGTTGCTCATGGATTTTTTCTGATTATCTTCAGGGATGGAGTTTTCACAATATCTCTGGTCAATTTGCACCAGTGTTAGACAACCCACATAGTGAAATTTATTTCCTGATACCCAATAAAGATTTTCTTGTTTTGCACTTAGTATATGCATTCCTTCTCATGCTTTTTCATTATAAAGTGCCAGTTCTCAAGACTCAATAACTTAGTGGCACTTAGTCTCTGTTTTAAAAAAACTCTGTAAAGAGATTTTCTCTACTTAATGACACAACAAGTGAGAGGTCACCTGATACTGTAGTGAGCAAATATTTTTCCATAAGAGGCCCATGCAGAATACTACTCAGCCTTGATTTAGGTCCTTTCTTCTTGATCCAATGATATGAACTGAAACAGCCCCAAAAGCAGACACAAACCCATTTGTTAGGGCACTCACCTACATTAAGTAGCTTTGATTCTTCACTGTGAATCAAACCAGACAAGAGCTTGGCTTTGCCCCAAAGGTTCTTCAGCAGATGCTTTAGGCAGAAGCCTACTGTTCTGGGTAAGATTCTCACAAACTCCAGAATTTCAAAGAGTGTTTCTACTTTACTTCTAAGTAAAATATAACCATTGTTCTCTGGCCAGACCCAGACACAAATTCTGCCAAATTTATAGAAGACAACAAGGCTGGAATTCATCTCATTTAACCCCAAGCATGCTCTTAGTCCATGGAAAGAATTAGGCTTTTCTGAGGTGTGATACATCTGGTCTTTCTTAGATACCTTAGGTGAGATTTCTCTTACCAGATGTTCTTACATCCAAGCTGGTCTCCCAAGCCAATGGACCAAAAAAAGCAACTCCACAGCACTATTTGCTTTATTTTAAGGTAAATGTCTAAAATTATCTAAAATTGTTCAGTTCTTCCCATTGACTATAAGCAGAATAAAGAAGAACAAATCAGGGTTAAACACCTTTCTCATAGATATCTGAAATTGTATGCAATAAATTCTATCCTAAGAGGAAAACTTTGTGTCCATTTTCATTTGAAGTTATGGCTCATATCCAGCTTTAATGAAGAGAGAGGGAAAACAGGGATTTAAAAGAAGTGTGAGGTTGCTTTCTTGGCTTTTGTAGGCTTTGGAAGAAAACCTATACTGTGCTCTTTCTTAGGTTATGTGTTGAAACATGTTTCTGTGTTGTCAAAGATTAAATAATTAGTAGAACATGGTCAAGATCAAAAGGCTGTTCCATGTCATAGCTAATTTGAGAGTTACCACAAATATGACAAGTAGTGATTCCTGCTGGTCCAATACCTGCTGTAGCCAACCATGTGTATTCAGAGTGAAATGTAATACACTCACATTGTGTTTTAATTCAAGTTGTCATAAGGTGTTAATTTAAGAACTGAATGTATTTTTACCACTCCTCATCTCCCAGTCACTATTAACATAAAAATGAATAATGGGCTTCTATTCTAAGCAAGAATAGTTAAACACCTGGCCAGTGACCTCTCAGACACCAGTTCCAAAAAATGTGTGTGAAAAAAAAGCTTTATGCTGATTCTATGCACAGCTTTATCAGAAAGCAGTCTAATAGTACTGTCTTGGTGGAGGGGGTGATTTTTTTCCTTCTTTTGTTTCTTTCATTTCTTTCTTGTTCTCCTTTCTTTTTCTTTTTCTTTCTTGTTCTCCTTTCTTTTTCTTTTTCTTTTTCTTTCTTTCTTTCTTTCTTTCTTTCTTTCTTTCTTTCTTTCTTTCTTTCTTTCTCTTTCTTTCTTTCTTTCTTTCTTTCTTTCTTTCTTTCTTTCTTTCTTTCTTTCTTTCTTTTTCTTTCTTTCTTTCCTTCTTTCCTTCTTTCCTTCTTTCCTTCTTTCTTTCCCTCTCCTTCTCCTTCTCCTTCTCCTTCTCCTTCTCCTTCTCCTTCTCCTTCTCCTTCTCCTTCTCCTTCTCCTTCTCCTTCTCCTTCTCCTTCTCCTTCTCCTTCTCCTTCTCCTTCTCCTTCTCCTTCTCCCTCTCCCTCATATCTGGAATATTGAGGACACCCATCTATATATTCTGTAAGAATCAGTATCTTTGTTATGCAGCAAACACAGAAAATAACTGATATCAAAAAGAATCATTTCATTTGGCATTATTCATAGATGTGAAAAGCAGTAAGCAAGAACATTGTATTACTCTGATGCAAAAAATTTATTCATTCTGTGCCAGTGAGTCATGCATCAATGCTTTGATATGCATAAGCTGAAACATTCACCCTCAAATTAACCTTTGTATCTTGCTGTGATCTATCCACCTTCCATCTTAACCACAGACGTTATTAGTATGGAATACTATTCCTACACACTTCCCAGCAAACACTTTTGAATCCACGTGCAACAAAACACAGTCTTCTAAAGCCTGATCTGGAGGTTTCAGTTTCAGAGGGAAAGATGCCATGGCCTGATGGCCAGAAGTGAGAAGAATTCTTAATTGCTGCAGCTTTGTTAATCATTTTTGTATGCTGGTTGTTTCGATGCACGAGTACCAACCAACATAGGAAGATCTGAAATGCAGGAATCACAAGTTCAGCTACTAGGTACATCAAGCTACACATGACTTTGAACTATTCAAGGTGAGAACACTGCACGTAGTTTTTCAGAGGCTGTTATGTATCTCCTGTCTTTGCATAAAATTAAACTCTATCAGAAAAGTAGCAGGCTCTCATATCAACTAGAAACAGTTGTTTACTGCTTTTCCTTCATCTTCTTCCTCCATTCCAAAGATGTCTCTTCTTTCTTCTATTTTAATTCTTTTTAATCCATCTTTTGTTGTACTAGAACAATCTTATAACTGCTTTAAGCCTCTCTTTTCTTCCATATTCCTCTCAGATACCGCACTATCTGTCACACAGTCTTGATCTATAACCTCAAGATCTTCCAATAGACTCTCTTTTTACCTTTGTTCCAGCAATGATTTCAGCTAAAATTCTGTTTAGGAATTTTTCATTAAATATTTTTGGCCTTTAACAGATATAACAAATCTTCTACTTTTCATCATATTGTCCCAGTTGTGATTGAATGTAGCAGAGTCAGGCCTGTGTGACGCAAGACATTATCTTTTATTAGCTGAACTGGGGAAAAGATCATATTTGGTTTGAATTTTGAAGGACACTAAAGGTGAAATAAGGCAACTTGCTTAAATGTCTTGTCTTAGTCTGCAACAAAATTGAAAATATCTTACATTTGTTAATAATTTTTTATGCTGCTTGAATCTAACCATATGCCAGAGCATGCAGAAAAAAAGTAGAAAAATGTCTGAAAGCCAAGAACATATTTCTAGTCAAAATAAGAGATAGAAGACTCCACTTACCAACTACCAGAACTTAGTGGTGAGGGCACTTGCCTACAAGGCTGGAGGCCTTGATCAAGTCCCAGACTGATTTTTTTCTCTCTCTGATTTACCAAAGGAAAAAATCAAAGACCTAATGTCTGTTTGATCCTGGGACTGAGCCATTTGAAAACTTCAGTAAAGAAGAATAAGTTTGTACATCTCAAAGTAGGAATGCTTTTAGATCCTTACTATCTTGCTATTTTTCTCTTTCATATTTAAAAACTGTACATGCATATTTATTTTGTAAACTGTGTCCTATTTGACATAGTCACTTTCAGCACCTATAATGACGGCTAAACTTTTTCTGCCTTCCCAGATGAGCTTCAGATATCTTCTTGTCTTCTCTCCTCTGAATGCAATGAATATTCAGATTTTGGGGATTTAACTTTTAACTAGATGTCCTTTAGCTATTTTTCCTCATTTCAGGGCTGGCTTTCAGCTGAGGTCCAAAGTGCATTGGAATTTACTTTGAGCTTTTGTTTGCTTGCAAATTTGATTATATTATTTTAAAGCACAGTATTGCAGAGGGTCCAGAGGAAGCTCCTCCCCAGACATTCATTTTTTACTCTTCCATATGTCTAGATTCATATCTCATTTATAATAGATTTCCAATTCCAGTGGAGACAATGAAATTAAAATTAAATTAGCTCTCAGTGAAAAGGATTCAATATTGCCAGAGACACTGCTGTGAAGGGCATCTGAACAATAATTTTATTGGAAAGCAGGCTTGAAGATGCTGTCCCAGATCACAGAGCAAGAAAACTATGCATATGTCACAGCCTTCAGCAGAAAGTATGACCTTTCAAACCCCTGTCAATTTACAAACCCATGAACTTTATTTTGAAATCATGAAAATGATCGACATTATTGGAGTAACCTCAGTTTTTCTCTTTTTTATTCTAAGGATGTGAGATTTCTGTGAAGGGAAAAAGTAACAACATGACAACTGTTCTAGAGTACATGTAGTGGCTTATTTTTATGAGAAAGTACATGGATATTCTCCAGTGATGTAACTGTAACTCAATTTTATGAACTTTATCACTTAGTGATTGTCTTTATTGCATCTAG
Source organism: Fringilla coelebs (assembly GCF_963513975.1). Lineage (NCBI taxonomy): Eukaryota > Metazoa > Chordata > Aves > Passeriformes > Fringillidae > Fringilla > Fringilla coelebs. Next base: position 72,606,735 of record NC_140029.1, read on the forward strand.
ATAAGGATTTTTGTGGGTTTTAACCTAGACATGAATGAATGATGGTCAAACATGAATGATGGTCAAAAGCAATGTGCTCTGTTCTCAGCTCTTCAATATCTGCTTGTCCAAGGTCAGAATTGGTCTGTTTGACCCCACTGACATTAACAGGACAAAGCACAGACCATGGTAAGAGGACTGGGAGACAGGGCTCATTCTGCTCTGAAGTTCCCAGCGCAGCTCTGTGGGACACAGGGAGCAGGAGGGTGTGGCAGTGGTGTCCCTACACGGCACTACCCAGGCTGTGCAGCAAAGTCCTGCTGGGAGGCAGCGGGAGGACCACCCTAGGGCATGGACACGTGTGCCAGGAACAGGGCATGAGGGCTGTGTGCCTGCTGAAGAGAACCTCTCTCTGTCCATGCCCTGTCAATAAAGAGGATTTAAAGGTTGGAGGATGTGAAAAGGATTCTGCTTGCACTTGTACCTGGCCTTGGAGAGGATGCAGGAATGGGCAACAGGACTGCAGGGGCGCGTCCCAGAGCCCCCAGGGTGTGAGCCTGATGAACACACCTTTTCCACGGGAGATGACAAGGGACACTGCCCACAGCCAGAGGCTGTATGGAAGGGTTGCATGGCCTAGGGTTCCACCACAGCCCAGAGGGCTCAGACCCTGTCCCACCGAGAGATGCACTGGGAGAGGCTCCGGAAAGGCTGAAGCAGCAAACCACCTCTGCAGGCACCAGGGCAGCCAGTTGTGCTGGGCCATAGCACATCCTCCAACCTGCTCCTTGGGATTGGCAGGTCCAGGCCAGAGCTCAGCTTGGAGCAAACAGTGCAGCCCAGCACTCTGTGGTGATTTCTTATCACCATTATTATTTTAGAGAAAAATGTATAAACACTCACGCACACACTTCATTATGAAGTATCATTTAGAAATCTATTCTCATACAAGTTTTCTTCCTCATGTGTAAGCTATTAGGTATGATTGTTTAAGGAAGTTAACCGGAGTTACTAAATATCCCTGTCATGTGCTTTTGGGGAGATTTTTTTCCCTAGGCCTATAATCACATAACAGAATTTACAGCATATACTGCATACAGTCTTGGCAAATAGGACTGTGGGGAAGAAATTATAGTGCAATAACTCATTCTTGTTTTCCCTCTTGTTTTAGTGATAGTACTGACACAAATTACAAAGGAAATATGACTTCAAGTAAGCATTTCTGTGGTTCAAAACCCTATTTAAACACTTTCAGGTCACCTTAGGGAATGTATTTCACCAAGGACTTTGTTTTGGTGGTTATGTGTGAGTGTGCATTTGGGCAAAAAAGTGCTTCTCTGTGTGAGTGGAAAGCCCATGGGGATGTGTTTTAATGCATTATGTCGGGATTTATCATAGCAAAAGCTTGCTAAGGAGACTTAGTCTTTTGTTAATTGAAGCTAATCACTTGGTTTTATTTCATCAACTTTTGTAATGCCAGTTTATAGGTAAATAGGGCCAGATTCCGAGGGGAGAAATTGTTTCTGCTGTAAAATGTTATAGAAAATATTAGAAATTAATCTTGTAGCTTTAATTTCTCTCTGGATTCTGTCACTTAATTTTCAACATGAAGCTAAATGTCTTCTAACAAAAAGTATTTGATCTATTGCATCACATTCGAGGCTCTAACTCATCATCACACTTCTGTGTATTTGTTTACAAACACGCCTGTTTAGTTTAGCACCTCAATAACATGGTTCCCCTGATTCCTTCAGGCCACTACTCATCTTCTAGCTTAGAACCCGGGGTTTGAACGATACTTCTTTTCCCAAAACACGGATACATTTCCTTCCACACTGTCTCCAGTTTTAGAAACATCCATCAAAGTTAAATCAGGAGGCTACGCTCTTGCACCGCTGTTTCTGGCGGCACAGGTTACAGGATGCAGGGACATGGTACCACAGTCCAGCAAAACAGCATCTGCTAGAGTGATTAGAGCTACATCACTGCAGGTGGAGTAAAATTCTTTGAAGATGAAAAGTCATATTCACAGGATAATTGATGCAGAATTCTAACAAAATTACACAGAGTGCTTAATACCTTTTCTTCTATGGCAACTACCCTATCAAAATGCCCAACACAATGTTAGAAACAGGTGTCAATGTGTCTATTTTGCAAAGGCAGATGAATGCAGACCAGTGAAATCAGGAAGGTGGCCGTTTCAGTTTACAGAGCTCGGTTCAAATGACAGATGGTGGGTTCATACAGCTACATGCCCACGGTAGTGCGCTGTCACATTAGTCTGTGCATTTCTGGCTCCCACAGAATACCACAATTTGTGTCCAGGGACTTCCAAGGCACAGAGAATGCAAGCAGCTCTTTGCAGATCACGTGGTGTGCTTTCTGGTTTGGAGTTATGTAAGTGTGCAGCTGAACTGGGCAAAGGACCCCGAGCTGCACTTTGCAAGCCTCCAAAAGGCTGCTCGCGGTCCTCGTGAACTGGCAGACGCGAAGCTTGACCACCCAGGCACTGAGGGCTGAGGCACAGTGAGGAGCTACGAGTACGGGCTCCAGCTGGAGATCCAGATAAGCTTGCATCACAGAAGAAGAAGCTGTTCTGAGAACAGTCAAAGAGCCGAATTCCAGAGACAGCACTTATTGACAGCTGCCCAAAAAAGCAGAATAACGCTCCTGTGTCCCAGGAAGTTCAGATGATGTGCTTCCAGTCTCCAACCTCTGTGTGTGTGTGTTTGTTTGTGTCTGTGTGTGTCCGTGTGTCTGTCCATATTGCATTAGTTCATTTAATGACTGAGGGGAAGGGTGCCTGAAATTAAATTTTATAATCCTCTTCTATATTAAAAAAAAAAAAAAAATCAGAGAGGGAAAAGAGAAAAAAAGAAGTGTGTGTTGCTATGGCTGGTCTTTACTGATTGCTGACATATGACCTTCCTAAAATAAAGTAAAGGTTCTTAACAGTAGTCCTGAAGTCCTGGATATGACAGGGTTACTGTAGAACCAATCCACTGTGAACACAAAAATAGACTAGAATTTTTCCAGCTGCCATTTTCATTATCAGATAAGCAAGGCTTAATATCACCAGAGCCCAAAACCCTAGCACTTTTCTTGTACAATACCCTGTACAAAATCCCCAATCTTTCTTTATTTCTTGCACTGGAAAACATGTATTAAATTTAATCTTCCCTCATGTGGAGCAGCCACGATCTCAAGCTGGGCATTTAGGATTTACAAACAGTGCTGAGCCTTCAGGAAATAAACAGCACAGTTTGGAAGAAAAACCTTTGCTCTTTCTTTTAGTATTATCTTCTACTTAAATTTTTGTCTCCTTCAGGTTTCTCATGAGGTTTCAGTACTTGTCTATTCCCAAATTTACTCACCAGAAACCCAAGTATTTTGTCTAAACTAATGATATTGGATGGGGAGAGACTGGCATTTCCAGAAGATAACTGCCTATTGAAACAATTTCCCTTCAAGTGTAATGAACACTTGATTAAGGTGCATGCACTAAGGTCCTCAATTAAGGATCTTAAAGATCTTGATTAAAAGAGTTGTAGGGAACGAGTCATGCATAGCATCAGGTGAGATGCATGTTACCTTTCTACCTTTCTGCTGAGGTCGTAAGCAAACTTTCATTGTTTCTAAGTTTGCACTGGCCAAATACTTTGCCAGACAATTCTTCTTTTGCTTATTCCATTCCACTTATATCTGAATTATTCACTGTGTTTCACTTTATAAACATTTACAGTTGATATGTTCTAAAGGGAACAAATAACAGTTTGCCTGTTATGAATGTGGGCTTGGCTGCCAACTCCAATACCAGCAGTGTACAGAGAAAAAATTTCTTTGCTTTCCCCTTCAGGATATTGCCAGGAAATAAGGCATGGGAAGAACATTTTTTCTGCTGAAAAGTAGTATTCAGTGCAGAAGCAATTCACATTGCAGAGGAACTTGAAGCTAAAAAATTTTAGCTTGAGGAAAATCTTTTATAGGAAGCTGCACAATAATTGTAGCTATTTTTTCCTCTAAATTTTTGTTGTCATAAAAAAAATCCTTTCAACATCTTTTTTATATTAGAACTAAATTTGTCGAGGAAAAAAAACAAATGGAAATAGAAAACTATAAAAAATATAATTCCTAAGCAAAGAAGAAACTTGTGGAATTATGAAATGGTTAAGAAATGTTACATTTTGGCTTTAATATGGGGGGAGAAGAAAATCTGCATCAAAATTTCTTTAAAAAATTTGTTTAAGATTCTTTGAAATGCTTTGAAGACTGACAAAACATGCAAAGCAGATCTGTGCAGTTAGGATGACTGATGGTTTTTGGATTGAAACAGCTGTGTTTTGCTCAGTATCATAGCATTGCCATCTGGAATTATTAATCTGTAGGATGCCTTCACAGCTTTGACAAATGTAAGGGCAGATTCCCAGGCTAGAAAGCACCAAACTGTCTGCAGCCCATTGGGACAGCCTCAGTCTTACCCCTCAGAACATCCTTCTCTGTGGACTAATTAATACTGAGGCAGAGATAAGCATCCTCGTGCCTGGAGTAAAATGAGACCAGTCCAGGAGGTGGTAGCTCCCACAGAGCAGCCAACACTTTGGGGTTTTCTAAGGCATGGTGGGAGACCTTCTTTTTTCCCAGCAGGCAAAGCTTAGTTTTAAACCCCTACAGAACAGAATCAAATCATATTCAGCATGAACATTTGCTTATCTTAACTGAGTTTACAATTTGTACATATAGCTTCGTATTCATCATGGCAGAGGTGGTAATGAGAGACCAACACTAAGATCAGACTTCTCAGACTTCTCTGAGTCTGATCTTAGTAGTGATCTTCTGTGGGAACTCAGAGTATTGCTCCTGATGCCCAGAGCTACTGAGAGAACCCTTGGGGGGCTCGGGAGCCTTAGAATGTTGCCAAAAGTACCTGGTGGCTTAATTTTGACCCTTCAAGAGATGTACCACCTGTATATGGGGATATGAGAATCACTGGGGTTTAAAGGGTATAGAAATAGTATAATTACAGGGCAAAACACAAGTTTTGGGATTTTGGTACAGAGGGGTTGTAAAGACAAGATGAAGGGAGTTGGAGCCTGCCTCGTGGCTCCTTTTCCTTCTTCATGTCTTCCATTTTCTGTGTGACACAGATATTTTTGATAGATTCTTGGTGAAGGTACACTTGGTAATAAAAATGATAAGTATTGGGGACAAAAGATTAATATGGTTTACGTAGTCTTTGTTATAAAAAGATGCGACCGCCCTGTGGGCAGTCAAAGTGCCTTTGGCTGCCTTGCTGGTCAGACCCCAGCTGGGCAAAAGAAAAACTTTGTAGATAAGAAATAATAAACAACCTTCAAGACTGAACCTGAGAGTCCAGCCTCGTCCTTTGGAGCCCGATAGGAGCGAACCCATCTCACCCTTGTCTGGGCAGAGACAGACAACAGCCGGCCTGGACAATCTTCTCTTATTCTTGCAGCATAAAGGAATCTACAACACAGGTCTTCTGAAAACTACCTCGTAACAAGCAGAGAACTTAGCAGATATCGCTATCATTACAAGCAGGACGGGTATAAAGATCTTCCTAAGTCGGTGGAGGGAACATCTCTGCTTGCTCCACTTCAGTCAGGAACTGCTTGCACCATCAGAGCCAGACAGCTGCCTTTGCATCCCGTGAAGAAATGCTTTCATGTAGTGTTCTGGGTGAGATCCCTCCTCTGAGGTCACAAAAGGAGATTTCATAATGTCCTTCTAAGGCAGTGGAGATGTGCAGCATACAACAAGGGTCATGGCACTAGTTTTCTATTGCAGTCTACATGAAGTCACACCTGCCAAGGTGTCACTGATCTCCTTGCATTTATTTTTGAGCCCTTGTGCAAAGATACCAAAGCAGGACAGGTCAATATACAGAGACAGACCTAAAGAGAAGGCAGCTCTAGCTGAGACAGCCCCTTTTTCAAAACAAAAGACACAAGAAAAAACGTTCTTTCATAATTCTTTTTTGTGCATCTGAGAACTTTGATGTTTTTGTGGTCATGCACTTGGCCTGGGGGTTGAGTGGATATGCCAGTCCTGCAGGACAGGAGCCTCTACTCCAGCTTTCATGCACAGTCAACACAAATTTTGCTCCATAGAACACCAGCTCATGCTCCCTGTACTCTAGCTAATTCATCAGAAGCAAACTGTGGAAGCCTTACACTGCCCTTTGATGAAATGCTGGACACACAGCACAGCTGCCATCCTTGCACTCTCTGGGGATGCAGACAGCAGCCTCTTGCCCAGAGGTGGATATTGATGCTATTCCAAAGCACTAAAGCAGTGTGAAGGGCCTGGCACCTACACTTGAGAGATACCAGCAGCTGTGTTTTCTTTGACTCGGGACTGTCCCAGCAATGAGGCTGCTTGACAATTTGCTTTAGAACTGTGTTTTTAACTAGACCCACTGTTTTGGATCTAGTTTTGGATCTGTTTTGGATCTGGGCTTTTTTCTGAGAGCGTGGCAGTATTCTAAAAAAAAAAACACCTTGAAAATTTAAACTTCACAGAAATCTTTGAAATGTTGTTCGTTTCTGCTGAGTACATCACTGAAAATAAGATAATCTGCAGTTTGGGCTGTGACTTTAAAAGATGCAGCCTAAAGTAACAAATTATATCATCATTACCAGACCTCTCTGGAAAATGAGCTACCAGGAAGAAAAAGCTACTTATGAGCCACAAAGACCCTGCTTAAGCACTGTTGGGGAGTTTGGACAGAAAGGGGCCTTCAGGGCTTGGCTTTGGAACATACACACACCTCCAGTAAGGAGAAAAATATCAGGAAAAAAAGCATGTGAATTTAATGTAAATAACTACATACAGTCTCCCATGTTTGAACATTTATTCTTTTGTGAAAGGTTTTCTTGAAGCAGAAAGTGACTACCTGGTGTGTTTTGGATCCTAGTCCAAGGGAATACACCCCCTCCCATCACACAGTAAAATCACATCCCTGCTGTTAATGACTCCTGCACAAAGACTAAGAGCCTCTTGCACAGTCTCCTGTTGAACTGCAGGGAGAATTCGGGACTTACACTCAAAAGCACATGAATTCTATTCCAGAATCATAATCCTTTTCAGCTGGCTGCTGCACTGATATTTGCTGTGCAAATTTGCTGTGCACATTTGCTGTGCAACTGAAGGGTGCTGGAAAGTTTCCCCAGTTTGATTATCCCTTCCAGAGCTGGTGAAAACATGTGGGTTTTTTTAGTTTTTGGTTTTTGGGGTTTTTTTACCAAGTTATGTTGTTTAATCAGGACTAAGTAAACATATTACACACTAATAATAAAATCACTGGAAATTCTCTATTTAATCTCTGTGATTTTCTTTAAAGGGCTCAAACAAAGACCAGCAGGATCTCTAATCTTATGATCAACAAAGTTACATCACCAGCAGCCTCTGTTTTATCTGTTTACAGATCGGGCTAATGTTGTTAGAGGGTGGTGACATTAACTGTTACCGTATCAGTAGATAGTGCAATTGCATTAGGCAGCCCAAATTTTGCTGTCATCTCTGGCAGCAATTGCTTAAAGAAAACTCCAGAGATTATTTTTAGCACCACAAGACGTTGTTGTGGCTAAGTTTGGAGCAGTAGATCGCAGAGTTGCCACTGAAGATGCCACAGGAGCCTTTGCAGAAGCCTCCAGCCATGCAGGAGAAGCACCCCAGCATCAACTGCTTTTTGCCAGTGAATGACCTTCCTCTGGGCCAGACAACCACAGGTAACTCAGTATGGAGAGAGGAGCTAGAGGCAAAGGGCTCAGTCTGCTCCCCATTCCTTGGACACGATGTCCCTCCAGCCAAAACTTGTTCCCCCACCCCACACTCTGCCTGGTTGCAGTATAAGCCTGGGTGCAGGCAGATAAGGATGCAACAGGCATTGCAGGGAGCCAACCCCCAGTCCAACAAGTGGGGACCCTGGGATGGGGGCTGCCTGCCATCCCAGCTGCTGCATCACCTTCCCTGCGCCCTGTGCAGGCAGTATCCTGGAAGGAGCTGCAGCTGATTATCATCACGCCTCCCACACAAGAGGGATGTGCTGGAAGGAGCATCACTCCAACCAGCCTCCCACTGCTCCTTGCTTGAAGTTAAGAGCCCAATCTAACCCTTAACAAACATGAATAAAAGTGCTAGGGAAGGAATTTTAGTTGGCTGACCCTGTAAATGCTTTGAAGGTGCTGTGTCATTATTGACTGACTTTCAGCACACCTGAGCCAGCCAGAGGGCAGTGATGTTAGTTTTGAACCCAGGATAAGTTACTGCTACTGTGTCATAGCACCCCACTGTTAAACTGCAGCATCTCTTTGCATTGAGCAGATTTGTTGTGCCTCATAGTGTCAATAAAACCTTGCCTTGCTTCTGCACTGAGTTTGCAGGGAGGGTTGATGCTGGATTCTTCTCATACCTCTCCCTGGCACCATTCCACCACCAACACATGGCTCACCCAAATGCAATTCAGAGCACCCACAGAGTGCAGCAGTGTAGATAACCTCCCCTTCTATCCCACTTCTTCCCAGGAGTCTCTTTCCTGCCCTGAGCTGAGTTGCTGTTTCTCCCCCATGCAAATGCAAAAAAAAAAAAACAAACCAAAAACAAGTGGGGAACAAGAACAAGATAAAGAAGGTGAGTTCATTTTAACTGACATGAAATTAGAAGTAATCCAGTAGGAACCTAAAAGAATGCACACTGAGCCCAACAAAATATTCCATATGGTGCTCAGGTAGTAAGTACTTGTCAGACAAGAAAAGTTAAATTCACAAAGAGCTACTACACAGCCCCATCACAATGCTTTCCAGCAGACTTGAGAACTGTCTTTGTATCCTCTGCTGAAGGATATCAGAAACTCTACATCTCAACCCTTTCAGGTGACCTAACCACAAGATGTGGGGAGCTTTGCTCTTTTTTCTTTTAGAAAAGGTCGTTTTAATTAAAAATAAATGACATCTGATATTTAGGTGTCTGATGCCCTTTAGCTCCTATGTGATCATGCTAAAATATCAGGAATACTTCTTCTACAAAATAAAACATATGATGAAGCCCAGAGGAAGAAACCTTGGAAGCGACAATTTTCTCCTTCTATAAGGATATACACAACTAAATGTAAAGTTAACGGACTAAAGTAATTGAAATATTATTTATGGAAATTCTGCTGACATTTATAACTAAAAACATCACTGCTTTACATTTTTGGTTTGCATTCTGCATTGTTCATGGGAAGGACCTTTCTAATGGCCACTTTTAAACATCCAGGAGAAAACATCAAGCTTTCATTACACTCATTAGCAGCTCCTGAACAGTTCCTTTCAGCCCCCAAGAAGAAATTTCTTCTCTAGAATTAAACCCCAAGTTAAAAATATTTGAGAATCATTTTTACTCCCTTCTTCTATCCTAGCTGTGTAGCCAGTGTCAGTATGCAGTAGATGTATCAGGGATTACCAGTGATAGAGAAAACTGCAGTGGGAACAAGGCACTGCCTTGGCAGATAGACAGACAGACATCCCCTCCATGGATGAGGGAAGGGTTCCAGCATGCCCCACCAGTGGTTTGTCACTGAGACTAGACCAGTCCACATGAAGGCAACAGCTCCAAAACAACACAACAATAATTCTACTCTTACAAGAAAGTATTTTCATTTGTATACCCACATTTCGAGGAGGGCTTTAGAAACCTCAAGCCTGTTCCTGCAAAGGTCAATAAGTGTTTTATGTGCTACCCTGAGACACTGAAATGCCTGAGTAAAAATAGACTGTTGAACGAGAGACCTTCCACAAATGAATTTTCTAATAGCTTTGATATTGTTGTCAGCACAGATTTCATGGATGAGCTGAAACTAGCCTGAACTTGCTGTGCCACACAAGTTCATGAAAACTGCAGGAGGAGCTTGGATGGGCAGGGTAGAAAAGTCCTAAAGGTGATTCCCACCACCTTTAAACCTAGACCTGTTGTCCAGAACAGCCTCTTTATGGTTTGCCATCATCTGGAAGAAATAATCTGAACCATCACAGTTCCCAGACACGAGACCATGCGAAATAGGTGAGAGACAAGTATACAGAATCCAGTAACATCAGCCTGAGAAAGTTCAGGTTGGATGTTTCTTTCAGACAAGCACTTCACATACATCATGACCTTCAGAGACTGTAAACTCTTATCCTGTTGAGGTTATTTAAAATCAAAGGCCAGTGTGCCAGCAGCTGCACAAGTGAGGAATGCCTAAGAAAATAAATACCAGTTAGAGTGCTATTTAATGCTGTTAACTGCAGTGGGTGGAGGCTGGAGGGCAGTAGCTTTTAACAGGTTTTATTTGAAAGACTAACTCAGTGTGGTTGTCACGACAGTTGTCTTTGTGACTGAAGTTGTATTGCTAACAGATGGAAATCTGGCAGCCTTTTCTAATTTATGCAGATGCTTTGCAGAAGGAATTACCATCCTAAGTGATTCTAACATTAACCTTACACAAACCTTTCTCTGCTGTGTTAATAAACAGAACATTTTAAGGCTGTTCTGCTCAAAAAAGTCAAAATGCTCTACCATGCCTCCCTTTCAATCTCTTCTCTTACAATTTAGCCTTAAATTCTTTTGCATAAAGCCTCTTACTCAACTGAGAGTTGGATATGAGCAAAAGTCAGCATAGTGCTCAAAATACCCATTTTAATTATAAAATTACCTACCAGGTTGTGTCTTCATTAATGAGCTAAGCTTGTGGACTGTCTTGTTCTTGAAAACTGGCATTCAGTGCAATAGCTAAAAAGAATGATTTAACAAGAGAACTATCTAAATTGGCAATCATTTAAAAGAACTGAATAATATTCTTAATAGCTGGTTTCATCTTTTTGCTTTGATTGGCACTTTTTTAATTGTTAACACTCTTTTCAAACTGGCAACACATTTCCTCATTCTAATCTGCAGTAAGCCCTACAGTAATACACACCAATGTGAGTGCTAAACAGAAGTAACACACCACTGAGATGTTTTGAGGCATTTGGAGTATTTAATGGATCTCTGTTCTTTATAGAACATTTTAGGAAATCAGAAGACCATACGCTTTTGTTTTGCCTCTTGACAGTTTGAAAATGTGGGTGCTGTAGAGCTCATAGGCAAAAATTATTTTGCATAATCAATGCCCTGATCAGCTGAGTGAAAGGGACACTTGCTACTTCAGCTGTAACTCTTTGAGATTACTGATCATGTGCATCCACACTGAAAGTGAACAAAAGAGCAAAAATGAAATTGTTCCCCATTTCCATATGTAAGACTTAGAGCATCACTGACAGAAGGGAGTATTCGTATAACTCTATAAGGAACAGAGATGAAAGCATGATATTGAGACATGCAGACCATTGGAGCATCTCAGAGAATGAGTCAAAATTAGTTTTTATTTTTTCACCAGTATCTGCATGACTTATCATCTATCTTTTGGGTGTAAGCATTCCAACTTGAATGAAGGAAGATACCTTGAATGTACCTTGAGTGTTTTAGTAATACACTCAACCTAGAAAACACACAAATTAGATGCTAATCTCAGATGGCATATTCAGGCAAATCTTTCCAACGAGGCTTTCAAATGCCTTTTTTTCTTTGACCATTTTCTTTATAGGACACCAGACACTTCCTTTTGGAGACCTTTTCTATCATTAACTTAGAAATTAGGCACAAGTCAGTTTTGTCAAGAGGATGACCACCTTTTTTTTTCCTGTATTTGCAAAAAGCATGACTTACCTACAACCCAGAATTGTCTGCCTTTTCAGAGTGCAGTCAGGTGGCAGCTTTAACAGTGCAGTATCCTTCTCAGCAGCCCCAAGGCATGGACACACACTATGGGCAGAGAAGACAAGTGAGTGTTGGTGGCAGTATAGGAAGCAAGTTCCCAGGCATGTGGCTCAGGCTTCACTGAAATGGCTTGTTTCCTGCCTGGAAATCTCATGCAGCTGTTACAGATAGGAGAGGAGATGCTCCAGTGAGGTATGTACACTTACCTTCTGCTGCTTTTTGGCCCAAAGCATGACCTTGACTGCATATTAGCCTCTGTTCTTTATCCCTAGCAATCAAGTGAAAAGTCTCAAGTTGTGGTGACTAAACATATCCTGGAACTACTTGTAAATAAAAAATTTCCAGCCAGCTCCCTCCTGAGGGATCCATATAATTTTTCCGGATTACGTTTTTGAAGGGACCAGATATTTGCTATTTCTAATTTATTTATACAGACTTCTCTGTCAGGATGCTTCACCTGCAGAACATCCAGAAAAGGAAAAATTTTCCTTTAAATCACTCAAAGTTTTTCATTCAGTGTGCCAAACAACTTCTGCTTGAGCTCTGTAAAAAGGATACAGACATTCAGGTGACAGAACAAGAGCTATGTTCTGGGAAGCATGAAATAATGGCTAGGAATGATGAAAAGGGGTGAGGACTATAGCAATATCTCCCAATTCCTCTGACTGTGAAATGCCAACTCAGCAAAGAAAACAATCTCTGTTTGATCATAGTCTTAGTTTTGTAGTACTGGGTCTGAGAGATTGCAGGCTTTCCAGAGTGGTTTAGCAGGGGCCCAACTTTGAATGGACATGAGAGAGTAAGCAGCCACTTCTGGAACCCCGGGCATTTGGAAACAGAACGCTCTTTCAGTTGCTTGACAAATGTTACGAGAGTCCGGAGGGTTAGGCAATATGTCAGGTGGGAAGAACCATTAGTCCCAAACAGTTTTACAAGAAAATCAAACCATAAAACCCCAAATTCTGTGTATAAGTAATACTACAAAATTGAGTCTAGTAAGCATTTATAGCACTTTGTGCCTCTGGCTTCTTGTGAACTAAAAAAGATCAAAGGCTGAGTGCCTTCAGCACTCAGTCAGACCTTCAAGAAGGGGTTCAATATTCCTCCTGGTTGATTGCTGCCTCACAGGGAACATGGAGCAGCTTGAAAAATAGGGCCCTAACTGCGTATCTGGCACCCAGTTAACTCCTAGAGTAAGTAGTATTTTTTTAATCAGCATTTGTTACACCCCAGTATAAACCGCAGCTAAAAGAAATCTCATGCACCTGGTCTAAATTTTGGCCATTAATTAATAAGTCTGTCAGCCTTATCACAATAAGAGTTAACCTACTGCAGTTAACAAGTTACTGCTATTCATGTTACTTGTATTTTTCCTTCAGTGGGCTATTTACTGTACATTGCACTTACAAAATTCCATCACTTACATGGATAGCAATAGTGCATGAAGCATGTCTCCAGCTGTTTTCAACTTTTGTGACCTACGTAAACACTGAGCTTTGAAATAGCTTATGTTAACTCCTATTGAGAATAAGTTAATTCCTCAGCTGACTGATTCTAAGTATTTTAAAGTCTGCGGTCTCAAGTGAGCTTTACATTTCATATTTCATCTCAAAACAAAGCTAAAACTTTCCTATCTTTAGCTAGAAAGCTTTAAATTAGTACCATCTCCTCATAATGTTTGTACTATCACAGGCTTTATACCCCTATTAAAAAGACATCTTTAAGATTTGCAATATACTAATTAATTCACACTGCAGATTTCCACAGGTAACAAATTGCTGTCAGAGCACCACACCATTTTTTCTCTTGATTCTACAAAGGGAAGCTGCAAACTCACAGTGCCATGTTCAAATAAACCTGCTGCTGTAAATTTAAAAATACATGATGAATATTTGTCACACACATGCATTTCTCTCTTCAAACCCAAGAAACAGAGACTGACAGAAGCAAAATTATGAATCAAACGTTATGCTTAGTGACAGTCAAAGCACCAGACAAAAGCCCATATTCTGGTCTGTTCTTCTCCACAGTTTGACCAGTGTTTTTGTAGGATGCATTAATTTGAAAAATTATACTTTCTATTTATTCTAAGATTCAGCAAAATGGGAGTAGCCATTTTAGATCTGTGTGAACAGGTAAAAACCACCAGCATTCCTTCCTACAAACAGGTTTTAAATTGATGCAATTCCGTGTGCTGAGTCACATACAGAGGACAACAACTCTGCATGTAAAAACTTTCTGGGAAACTTTACTTTCTTTATGGGCAGAATCTACCCTTGCACAGTGCAGCCACAAAAGCACCTTCAGATGGAATCATGGAATCATAGAGTGGTTAGGCTTGGAAGGAACCTTCATCATCATCATCATCATCATCTAGCTCAAAGCCCCCTGCCATGGGTAGGGACACCTTCCACTAGACCAGGTTGCTCAAAGCCCCATCCAACCTGGCCTTGAACACTTCCAGGGATAGGGAGTCCACAGTCTCCCTGGGTAACCTGCTCCAGTGCCACACCACCCTCACTCACATTAAAGAATTTCATTCTAATATCTAATCTGATCTAATCTGAGCCTTCAATTACAGGCTGGAAAACTCAGAGAAAGTTGCTATGAAAGGAACATAATGTGTGTCGCAGGAAGGGGAAGGGGCAGAAGCTCTGTTTCAGCCTCCCAGAAGTTAGAGTGAGGGATCAATGAATGGCAGATGGAAGACTGAAACTTGGCTTACACTCCAAGACATATACATTACCTATGCAATGACTGCTCCTCTCAAGTTTTCAGTGGCAGTTGTTTCGCAGACAAAACACAAATCAGCCTTGAAATACAGATTTTTCAAGACTTACATTGCTTTTGTTTCTTTGAATATAGGCCTTGATAAGACAGTTGCAAAAGTGTTTTCTGAGAAAACAAGTTAGTGACTAGATTACTCGTCTTTGACAAATGCTGGAAATGAAGGATTAATGACGATTAATTTCAGCTATTTTTTAAATTATCCAAGGTCATTCAAATTCAGAATTTTTCAAGGTCTTTTTTTTTCCTGTAATTGTTATTTCATTTATTCAAGATAATTGATATTCAGTGCTTCCAGTGCCAGCCAGAAGGACTTTTAATGTCATGAGCTAACATTTTATATTTTGAACAAAAATTAGCAAGGGCCGAGATTTTTCACATTAACCCATAGCAAAGAAGCACAGTCCATGACACCACACTGTTAATTCTGATTAAAAAGTTGAATTTCGTCTGCTTTGACCATGTAATCCCAAGTCAGTAAACAGAGCTAAGTAGACTGTAAATCGAGGATGAAGAGAAAGATGGAAATGGTAACTCCAGCATAAAGCTTAATGGATCTGTGGAATATACAAAGTCACAACCGTTACCCAGAAATGGAAGAACTGACAGCATAATCAATTTGTTATAGAGCTGTTACTGTAAACGGGGAAACACCACCCCTTAGAGTCTCACCTTGTGGTCCTGAAGGAAATATTTTTCTTAAAGACACTTGATAAGGACATTGGCAGGACACTGCATTTGAAGTAACTCCAGTGTGGATCCAGCATCTCAAGCCCTTTCTTTCTCAGCCAGAGACACACCTGGAAAAAGTTATAACAGATCTTATGTGAATACTTCCAGGGTGATATAAACCTAGGCTTTGTTAGAAAATGTTTTCCTTCCATCTTACCTTAAATATTCTCCCAATTTGGAAAAGAAAGTATTACCCTCTTTTTCTTACTAGAAGGATTAATGGCTGATGGATTTCTTTTCCTCTGTACACCTAATTGCACAACTAGTCAGTTTGCCAGTAAGCTCTTCAATCAGTTAATAAGACAGTTAATAATGTTAAAGACCATTAACTCCCACCAATGTTAGTTCCCTGTGTGTCAATTTAAAGGTCAGAAGCTATTTTCCACTGTTATTTTATTTGTGCATTTGTACTTAAGGATACAGACCTACCTAGTCTTTAGTCCTGCACTCTGAATAAAGCATTTCTATTCTTTCATTATTTGATCCAACCCTGTGTAAAACAAAGCAAATGCAAAACAAATTCTTGACAGAATCACCATCATTTCAATAGTCTTCAGACAGTTTTTTTTCTCTTCCCCAATCAATTTTTTACAAATACATACATGCATGTATGCATGTATACATGTATGCATGTATGTATGTATGTATGTATGTATGTATGTATGTGTTTGTAGCTTATGATTTTTCAGGGGTTTTTACTATCATTTTGTGGTTATTGACTAAGAAAAACAGAAAATCGGGATTATATGGCAATAGAAAAACTGGCATTTAGCCATGGCACCATCAATTGAATCAACTGCCCTTGGGAGTCCTGTAAATTCACTGTGATGGTGGATCCTAATATAGAGAGCAGTTACATCTACTGCAGCTCATGCAATCTAGAAGAATGCCTTGCTAAATTTAGCACAATGTGCCTGTATGTTCTGATTAACCTGCCTGCTGTCCTTCACCAACACAGCAATCAGCTAAAGCAACTGAACTTTCTAGTGTGAGACAAACTAAACTATTTTTTCAGCAGCTGTCAGCTGAAATAATTTGTAAAACTAATACATTTTTCCAACCCAGTTTAGAAATCTGTGAATCACCGAACTCCTAATTTATTTTCTTCAGTAGAAGAGCTTATAATCATAGTCTGTTCATCCAGTTTCTTCACCTATCCATGGAAAGGCCCTAGTGTTTGCATGTATGTGTCTTCTTCATAAAATGGTGATGTTCTTGAAGGAATGTAAGAAATTAAGTATTTCCTATTCATGCACAGAATGGCAGAAACCTAAGCACCAAGCCTGAACCTCTTGTTTCCTAGGACATCCTGACATTACACACCTTAGTCAAAGGCATTTTAACCTTTTAAATCTATTCACTATCACCCTTTCCTGCTGAGGGTATCAAAGCATCATTTGCTCTATACCAAACACATATAAATTGAGATAGTCCTTTCCTGAGAAAGCAGAGTGAAAAGTATTTTCTGCTGACTTCCATAAATCCTGGATCACACGTAGAAACCATCAGACTGATAAAATAAATGTGCTGTTTGGGAGCATGTAGTGACAATGGCATGAAGGGAAAAGCAGAAGCCAGTGCTCATTACAGGTGTAAGTAATAGTAATCAAAATTTGTGAGTAGTATGGGCATTCGACAGCAGACGGAGCAGCAGCACTGTCTTTTCCAATGAAGATCTTCAGGACCTCCTGAGCTTAACCAGTAACTTAAAAGTCACAGGCTCCACATACACTGCAGATTTCTGAGTCATTTGGACTACTGTGTTTTCAGCACACCTGAAGGATCTCACTTGGCTTGCTGCAGGGCCATCAGAAGGTGCTCCAAACAAAAACATTATGAACACTTTATAATCAGTAATTATTTTTAATCAAGACTTAAAGGAATAAGGTTATTCTTCTGCCTAAAATAATGCAAGTAATTATTATGAAGGTTTAGACAGTGATGTTAATTGTGTGGACCTCTAAGGAGGAATTATTTTCTTGCAAATATTAAGGGACTAGCCCATGTACTGTGCATCACCACAACTGGAAGTTTATCCTCCACGTATTATATCTGCTTCTCCTGCATATTAATGCCATAAACATCTTGGTACATTTAATCTAGATTCTGACTACAGGTCATAGCCAGAAAGGGATGTAAACATAAAAAAAAGAAGTCCCCCCCACCATGAGAAAAGAAACACAATTGTGCCAGACAGATTTTTATTCGCAAAAATTTCCTGGCTGACTATGCAAAGGATATGGGATTGTAATGGGGCATTCTTTGTAAGGAATGAAGAGTGAAAGAATTCCCCAGCAAGAAACTTGTTAATACAGATGCTGAAGAAGCCCTGGCACATAGAGAGGTTCAGGGGAGAGGGGGTTGAGGTCAGAGCAATGGACAGGATGTTGAAAGCTCCATGGTGGTTTGACTGGAGTTGTGGGAGATCAGGAGAAGGCAGCAGGAACGACAGCACAAGTTTAAGGAGAGGAAGCTGACTGATTCATGCATTAAAACCGCTGTATTTGTTAATGAGAGGGAGATGAACTTGAGATGTGAAAAAATAATTACTGAGGTAGAACATGGGCCTGGATGTGAAGGGAGAAGGGAAGTAAAATTAAAGAATGCTGCAGTAGGTAATCATGTTACACACAAAGAATTGTTGCAGCTATGCTGAGAGAGGATGAAATTGTTCCTACAAACAGAGGCCAGTGGAAATCCCTGGTCCTCTGCATATAGGCAGGTGCCAAGAGAAAAGTAATCTGCAAATGGAATAATCGTACGCTGCTCTCCAGGAGGAAGAAGGTGAATTTTGGAGGGGGCTGCAGCTGTCTTCCAACTAGTGGACAGGATTAATCTGCCAGAAATAAACAGGAGCATGAGGAGGTGCTGCTCATGTTGCAATAGTCAGACTTGGAGGAGCACCTCTGTGGCTGTTCTGAGAGGTGTGTGATCACTGCAGGACTGCACTGCTGCGGGAAGCTGAGGTCTCTACAACAAATGCCCTCGAAAAATGTGTGGTGCTAACACAGCTGCTCATAAAACTGGCAGGGTGTTGTTGGGAACATGAAAATGGAAGTAGCAGCTGAGGCTGTCAAAATGGAGACTTATCACTTCTAAACTGATACTATTGGAAATTTTCATTCTGAACTTTAACATTTATTTTAACAAAGTTAAAAGACATATCGCAGTAATAATGTTTCTAAGGCTTACCACAGGGTGGAAATGGTTCATCAAGACCTGTTATGTAATAATTACATCTATAGGGTGATCACAAAATACTTTCAGAAATTTTGTGTGAATAGTGCTATATTCAAACAGCCTCAAGGAGAGGCTGACTTTTAAGCAAAATTTCTGCCTCTGTGTAGAGCTAATGTTGAAAAGAGGTCCTACCTTGAATAAAAATATGGGGTTTGTAGTCTCCTTTTCACTGAAATACTGACTAGAAGTTGAAAATTATCTATTAAAATTTAGTTAATTTACATGATGATTGGCTTTTATTTTGTATAGGTTGGAAATGGTGATTCCTGTTAACAGGGAAGTGTGTAAGGTGTGTGTTTCTGGAATCCTGTTTGTTACAGAATTATTTAATTTTTTTTCAGCTTATAAATGAAAAAAACATGAAAAATTCTCATTCAAAGAAACTTGTATTACCTTTTGGAGAAAAGAAGCCAAGCAGAAAACACCAACCTCTCCTGAAACTTGGATGGTTCTTTCCAACAACCTTTTGAATGTTTTCCAGTCTCTCATTTTGTACCTCCTTGGCAATGTGAAGATACAATTAATAAACCCTGTCATCAGGAGCCTCCTATTAAATCATTTCACTGCGTTTTCTCTCCATTTAATTCTGTTTAGCTGAATGTTTACTGATGAGTCAATTAGCCACTGCTTTGTTTGTTCAACTTAATGTCATCACATCCCCATGAGCTCACCACAGCAAACACTCATCAACAGCAGCATTGTCATGTCTGGCTGGTTGCTACAGGCTGGCCTGGGGCTGGCCACATCAGGGGTCTGGCTGGTCAGTGGCCTTGGATGGGCTGGGATGTGCCATGGGGAACTCCTGTGTGCAGGGGCAGCAGAAAGTACTCTCCAGTCACTGGTGAGGATCATCCCTCCCCATGGTGCAGCCCCTCAAGCAGGAAATAGGGAGAGAGGCCACTTTGCAAAGGCAGCTGTGACAGCAGACCCAGGGCAAGGGAGTTGGTGTCTGCAACAGGAGCAGACCCTGCTATGTTGTGATGGTACCACACAAAACCTTGGTAAAGCAATGGAAACTACTATGGAGCAAGGTAGCAGATGTACCAATGGACATCAATACACCAGCCCAGAGGGTTTCAATTACATTGATATACCTGGTCAAGCTCAGCAGCATCAGATTGATTTTAGTGCATTGTGTATTGCTGCAGTAGACTCAGATATTCTGGAGCTGAACAGAAGATGGCAAATGCATGTCAGGCTCATTCAAACTTAGTGACTGAATTATTCCTTCAAGCACATCTGCCAGGCTATGTCTTCAGAGATTGTTTTTTCCCAAATATCTGTAAATGGACGCAGTCCAGCTCAAGGTACACTTAGTGTATCAGCAAGTGATATGTTCCAGACAGGTTTTTTGTTCAGTGAAGATAAGATCCTTTCACAGAGATGCTGAAAATCTGAATCATGCTCGAGGAGTGCCTATTGCATTTCATGGTTTAAACAAGGAAGAGAAGCGGGCTACTAACAAAGAAACTTAATCAAGGAAGGTTGGATGTGACTGGAGCATAGGCTTGTGAGTTGCCTCTTAAAAAAAGAGTTCCATGTTCCCCCTCTCTGCAACCCTCTTAAAACCTAGCAATCCATCCCCAGTTTCTAGCAAGGCATTAGTAGATAAATTAGGTGTTTTAAGGGGAAATAAAAATTTTTATTATTTATAACCAGTCATAAAGGATATGGAAGCTAACAAGGACAAGTAAGTCCACAAATTCTGTGATTTAGGGAAGTGAGGAGAGAACCAACCCATTGCACAGCACCTACTACATGGTCTGTGTCCTCCATGTGGCACAGTCTCTAGGTCCTAATAATATTCTGGCACTGATGCTTATTAACAGTGCAATTTCAATAATCAGCATATTTCGTCAAATAATTGGGAGGCTGATGGTTATAAGAGGTGACACTGCCAATATCTCATAAAGGCTGAAAGAAATATTTCCCATTTCCACACTGCATAAACAAAGCATGCCAGACAACCTCAGGAATGCTAATGATCTCCAGTACTTTAGTATATTAAGTATTCATCAATTGAGCGCAGACCACAACAATGTTTTGAGAGTCCTTAAACACATGAGAAACACATGAGAAATGATGTAAAGTTTATATGAGCTCATATAATCTTAGCTGGTTGTACAGCCAAGCACAAGATCACAGAAACAAGGTCATGTGTACCATATCTCTCCTACTAGAGGGTTGTGCCCTACATTATATTTGCTGGTGCCACATCCAGCCCAGAATTAATTGACTCAAGCAATGAGTCATCCCCTTCTTCCCCTATGGCATTATTCCCCAATCTAACAGATTACATTGTTGGGATTTCTTTTCCTTGATAATCAGACTGCACTGTCCTTAATTTCATCCCATTATATAATAGCTCACACTATGCTGTAACTGCCATCCAAAAGCTTTGCAAGTGTTAATTGAGTTTCATAACAGCCCCCCATGAAATAAATAAGTTCTGAGTCAGAGATGCAGAAACCTGAGTTACTTGCCACAGGCCACATGTGGGATCGCATTGAGCACAGCTGGGTCTCTGTCATTGACTGGGAGCTGTTTGCTTGCAATTTATGCAATAATCAAGAAAGAAAAACTCTTTTCCAGGATGCAGCCCTGTCCGCTCCTACCAGTGTCTGTCTGCACTGTGAAAAAGAGTTTACTTCTTCATTACTATTTGTGTCCTTTAAATTCACATGTGTATCTTTCCCCAGTCATAATTTTCATACTGTTGATATTTGCTCCATCCAAAAATAAACCAAGCCTTTTATTATGTGGCTCTTTTCTCATGACTCTCTGATCTGGAGACATGTCTTTGCAGATTATGTGCCTGGAAGGATACTGTGTGGAGTTTACACAGATAAATCATGCTGTGACTTAGCCTCCCAGGCTGTGACACGATAGGAGAGGCACAATCCAGCTGGCTGCTCCAGACTGTCAGCTGAGACACAGTAGCTCACTGTGCGTGTGCTGTTACCCCATTGTGAAGCAGAGCAACATGGGTTCATGTGAGTCACCATCCACTGACCTTGTTTTTCCACGCAGTGCAGCAATGGATCTCACCCTGTTACCACATCTGAAATGAAGGACCCTGACTAACAGCTGGGGGACAGGAACATCTTCAGGCCAGCACAGGCTTTCTGCCTCACAAACCCTTAATTTCCTTTCATTAATGCACTTGGGTTTAGAATACACAGTTAGAAATGGCATTTAATTGCATATAGCACTGTAGCATCTCAGGTTTCTAATTGAATCAACTCAGGCAATATTCTAGATCATAACACAAAAGCAGGAAAGAGCTAGAAATCTTCTGGCTGCTTTTAAAACTAATGTATTTGGTTGAAATTTCTTTTGCTGAACACAATTTCTTTCTAAGTATTTGTCTTCAATTTGCTCACTAGATTTTGGGTGATATTTATCTGATAACTGTTTTTCTAAATAGGATTTAATCATATTGCTCATTTGTGTTTTTACAACACCTTCCTCTCAGATTATTTTGTATCATCTTTCTGCTATTCTCTCTGCTTTTGCTACCATTTCCTAATGAATTGAATAGTACAGTGCATGGTGGAGATTCCTGCCATGTAAAATTCAAGCTGCTTTAACATGGCAGAAATTAATGTGTTCAGAAACATATTAAGTGGTGAATGACAACATTTTTTGTGTGTGCTCTGCTGCATACAACATAGGGGTCATAATACATGCAAAAGATGTTTCTACAAGAAAGTTTTGGTACAGTATCTTCCCTGAAATTATCTTTATCCAGTACTCATCCTTTCTCCACCTTGCCAGCAAAAGCAAACTAACAATAAGGAAAACTAGCAGTCCTCTCCTGCCTGGGTAAAACAGCCCTGGAAAAGGGGAAAAATCTTTCTTTCCTGAGAAAAACAAAGAGCTCCAGATATGAACTAGTGGTTGTCTCACCTGCATAAAACAATGGGTGTTTCTGAGCTATTTAGCTAACTTTGAAATTGCTTTCAAAAAGGCTGGCAAAAACTGAGGCTAACATCTTGCTGCAGCCAGCTCTGCAGCTCACAGATCTCACCAAAAAAAGGTGCTAGTTGTGCATAATTAAAGGATCTGCAAACTACCAGTCAAGATAAAAAGATCAAGGGCCATCATAAACCATGCTGCCTTGTGGGATGGGCTCACCATCAGAAGAAAAAGATGTTGTTTTCTTCCTGTGAGGATTACTTGTGCTGGTATGGTATAGGAGTCTGACAATCTCCTCTCCAACAGCTCTACTTGAGGGCACAATGGAGTCTTTTTTCTGGGACAGCTCCTGTGTCCGAAAAGGCTGTCAAAATTATTTGCCTATCTGGTCTGATATTTAGGGAGGAACCACACAGAGCAGAGCTAGCATGGAATGTTATTTATTTACTTCATGAGAAAGTGTTTATGGACCAACACTGAAGTTTTTTCATGGGAATATGTCAACTCAGATAAAGTTTTTGGCAGGAAACTTTCCTACTGTACAAAACCCAAGCTGGAAAGACCTGGGAAAGTGCAGAGGTCTCAAGCTGATGGAAACAGAGAATTCAGTATCTTGTCTATACGTTTTGCCTCAGAAAGCAGTTGTAATTAGCAGGCCTGAGCCATGTCATTTGCACCTATATTGTCATTTTTCAAGAAGATGTCAAAAGAAATATACTTTTTTTCTCCCCCTTTCCTTCTTATTTTTTTTTCTGTATGAAGGTTTTGGAAGGATCAGTGTGGAACCAAGACAAACAGTGAGGGCTGCAAAATAGTTCTTGCTTTCTTTCTGTTCCTAAAACTATTTCTTCTTAGGACCCTGTGTAGTCTCAGGGAATTTGGAAGCAAAACTTAATGTTGATTAAAGTCTTGAGCTCAAGTTCTATCCCAGCCTCATCATTTATAAACTGTTTTCATGTCAATAAACAATCTTTCGAACTTGTTTACAGAAAAAGCAAACAAACATTTTCCCTGCTAGTGTTATCCTTTTTGAGCGGTTTTTGTTCTGACTATTTTTGTAATATTTTCTTTTCACTTGTGTGAACTGCTTAGCGTTTAATGAACCTCCAAAAATTGGATTCTTTGGTCTAGTAAATACACAAAACCTTGAAAACTCTTCCTGGAGTTTTAGCTTAATAAATCAGCAAAATTCAGCAGTGGGAAATCCAGGAAATTTCCAGGTGTCCCGCATTTATAGCCGGTTATCAGTTTCACTTCTCTGCATGGGTTTGGGGTTTTTGGTTTTTTTTCAGTCCATTAGATTGTGTAGGCAGAGAGGGAGCAGGAGAGGCAAATAAGGTAGACAGGATGCTTCAACTCATCAACCTGTGCAGGGCAATTGTCCAGTGACTGCGGCAATCTTTCATCCCCCCTCGCCTGAGCTCACACCTTCCCCCACCACAGAAGAGCCTTAAAATAGGTTCCATGCAGCAGCCAGCCAAGAGCACCTTGGGATTACCCCCTTCCAACACCGGAGGGAATGCAGTTGCTGCAGCTAATTATGACTGCTTGTAGTAATCTCTAGTAATATTCCTCTGGAAAATCTTCGTTTCTCCATAAAAGACAAATTTGGACGTATTAAAGAGTAAAATCAGTGTGCAAGGCAAAGTTAGGAAGGGCCAGGTGGGTGTCACTAAAGGTCATTTCTGCACCTCTCCGACTGGATTTTGGCACACACACACACACACACACACAAAACAAAACAAAACATAGGAATGGCAGTGCATGTCATGCTAACCCAGCTGGATCCTGCAATCTCCAGCTACTGTGAACTCCCAGGGAAGCATTAAACTGCCTCAGCAGAGGCTTCTCATGCCATTTCAGACGCTGCAGAGTATCTGGCATGACCTTCAGTTGTGGATTTAGACGGGTGTGGATCTCCCATGGATCCTAAGTCCCTTCTACCAGCTCTGTGTGGGTGGTTTAGCTGCTTTAGAGCATCTGAAATGTTCTAAGCAGACCGTATTTTGGCAATGGGCCCCTGCTCCCTGTGTTGCAAGCTATGGAAAACATGTTTTTTCACTTTCACAAGAATCCCCAAGTGTGAAAAGACCAGAATGAGGCACAATCTCACCAGAGTCTGGCTTACTTTTGCAGCTGTGACAAAGGTTTTGCTCACTGTATTTCAGCACAACGCCCTTTGCTGTACACCTTCTGGGATGGCCACAGCACCAGGGTGAAGGCCTCCCATGAAATTGTTACTGTCCAGGGCTGTCTTTGCATCCTCTGCCAAACTCTTCAGCAGCTACTCTATAAGGCAAAAAACACCCTCTGTGCTTACTGTGGTGTAACTGTGTGTGCTTACTGTACTGTGGGCTGGAAGTGCAGCCTGGGGCATCCATTCCTTGGGAGCCAATGCATCAGCCTGTCCTGCCTGGGACTGCAGAGGGCTGTGGTTCACAGGACATGGGGCTGTTGGGGGCTCCTCTGGGGAGAAGAGGGTGCCACGAGTGCTGCACACCTCCCTGCATCACCAGGAGAACAGCTCTCCACTAAATCAATCTGCTGTCCTGAAGGCAGAGCTGTGGGAGCCACAGGGGGAAATTCTCACCTAGCAGGCTTTAAAACAAAGGTACAATCCCAACTCCTTTGTTATCAAAGCAGGAATGGGCATAACATAAAATTCTTCAGCTTAAAAAAAAAAAAAAAGAAAGAAGATATCAAAATCATACTCACCCTTTTTCTTACCCACACTTTCATCTAGTGGAAAATCTGAGACAAAAGGGAGTTGCATGCTTCGGAAAATCTGGCTAGCGTGTCAGTTCAGTATAAAAAAGAGTGGAGAACAGAAAAACCAAGCTCCCATGCTCATGATGACCCTTAAGGGAGCTTAATTAAAGGTGATGGTGAAAGAAAGGTAAGCAGCTAAGACCCTGCACCAGACAGGATATACTGAGCCAGACTACTCAGTACTTGTAAAGACAATGTTTGTCCCTCGCTCCCATCAGTCTGTCTTTCCTCAGTCCCTGCACTCTGAGGAAGGTGAAGGGTAAAGCAGGGGAGGAGGTAAATGACAGGCAATGATGACATTCCTTAAATCCTGTTTCCTGGTTAATTGCTCTTCCAAAATTTTTATTTTACTCTGCTTCTCTTTCCTTTCGTATCAAGAATCTGTCCCAGAACTTGTCTGCCGCTTACCAAAAATTAATAGCAAAGGAAAGAAAGAAAGAAATCCTGCGCTGACAGGGTCATGTTCCAGTGAACTCATTCTAAACATAACTTTTTCATTTCAGCAATCCTGTTCTGGCAGAATCTGAATTCCCTGCCCAGCTGGTGGCTAAGGCTTAATGCCTCTATTCCCATCACTCTCCAGCCCTATGAAGTAAAACCTCTATGGCATACAGCTCTGGGATAACAGTCTCCATGGGGCTGAGTCATAGGACTTTTCATCTAGGGCTGAACAATTAACGTGCTATCATTCTTCTTTGCCTCCTGTCATTCCTTTTCTCCACTCTCTGCTACAGAAATCTGCATTTATTCTCCTTCTTCACTCTGCTGCATTGAAATCTGTCCCAGGTCACCCTGTCAAACAGCTGCCTGTGGGTGCTCCACACCCCTTCACCAGAGGGACCAGGACACAGCCATCCCTGCCTGCTCTGGCAGGAGGGTGACCAGCCCACAGATGAAGAAATCCATCAAGACAAGAGGAAGCAGCCTTGAAGAGCTTGTTTAAAAGAGATATTCTGTGCTTCGACTAATGCTAGTTTGGGGACCTTCAGAACAGCATAATACGGCTGTGAGCTCGTTACAACTGATGGAGATGAAACTGGAAGTGAGGGGATGTGGCCCATTTCTTCATTTTATGAAAAACTCATGGCTTTTTTGCCTTATCCATAAAGGAGTTGATATCTTAATTTTGGATTTAAAAATCATTAACATCCAGGGCACGGAGCCAAGACTATTCCTGGTACAGGATTTTTGAATGACCTTGATAAGTTACTCTAATGGGATCATGCTGGAGCTCAGCAAGTCTGAAAATCAGGCCACAAAGGTGCCTAAATATGGAAGAGATGCCCACTTTTCAAATGCTGAATGCAACCACTTTGCCCTTTGATTTCCCTACTTACAAGAAATCAAGCTAATAACATTTTTTCAGGCTCAATACTTTACAGAGGAAAGAAACTGCAGTGACTGGCATAAATCTCTAGCAATAGTGCATTAATTCATTTTTTAGAGTCCATTTAGGATAGCAAGATGAAGGTGCTATAAAAATGCAAAATACCTCACAAAAATTTTCTTCTCTCTCCATTCATAGAGTTCTTACTTGCAAATTTAGGTATCAGTATCTCACTAAATATAGAATCCACAATGTGTTTCAAAGTGAACAGATTAATATTAGTTTATTTACCTGACCAAAAAAATAATATTAATGTCTGCAATACAAAAATGAATGAGAAACATTTGGAAGATGTGCTCAAAGTCTCACACTAATGAAATGTCATAGGCCTTCTAAAAGTTATGGAGCATAAGTTTCTGACACAGAAGTTTCTGACCCTGCCTTGGACTTCATATGATGGATAAATATGAATTAATCACTGGAGTAGAAGTTGGTCGTTGCCTAGGAACCAATGCTCATGACCTCATTGCATTCAACACACCCAAACAAAGGATAGCCCAAAGAATACAGTAGATGTGATGTTTCAGAACAGCTACTTTCAAAAATTTAAGGGAAACTCTGAGCTACATTAACTGAAAGAGAAATATTTTAAAGAAACTGTGCTTATATAACTTTTTCCAGTGATATTTGTTCCGGTGGTGCTGATTTTTAATGAACTTGCTGATGATTATAGCACATCAAAGATACTTAGGAAGATACTTCATTTGAAAAAAAAAAAGCAGGCAAGCAGAGATCTGGATAACTACAGTTTGACTGACTAGTTTAATGTCATATTCAGGCAAAGTAATGGAAAAGGTAGCATGTTAATCAGAATTAACTGATGTCAATTCAGTAGCTGCTGTAAAACAAACAAAAACCTAAACATGTCATAGTCTTTCAGACTATAAATTCAGATGGCAAAGGTTATTTTTAAAAGTAATTTATTTGGGAATATTGTTACTCATTCAAAGCAATAAAACATAATATTCTGATTAAAAATAGCATTTTTCATTCTCTGGGGCGCTTATTTAATAGATCTAAGAAATGACCAAATAATAGGTCTTGAGCACTGATAGGGAAAACTTGGTGAAAGGCCATGTTACTAGTGGGATCATTCAAAGATTGTTACTATGTCTTATACTGGTCAATGTTATTATATTCATTAGAAGCAATAAGAACAAATTTGGTGCTCACCTACAGATTAATGCAATAATACAAAAGAATGGGGACGGAGCATTTATTTAGAGCAACATATTTTTTCAATAAACTGGGATGTACTGAAAGAAAATATTCTTTAGGAAAGTGCAGAAGAATAAATCTCCTAACTCTCACTAATAGATGTTGCTATGACATTTGACCTTGCTGCACATTGCTGTTATTTGGAAAGTTATTGCAGTTATTTTAGTTTTGCTGTCTCTGTCCTCTGTTCCTAAGACTTCCTGGTAAGAGAGTAGGCACTGGACTGGCTGAAATTTCCATGTCTTCAAGCACAGCTGTCCCTATATTTTAAACTGAAGATC
The DNA here is from genome assembly GCF_963513975.1 of Fringilla coelebs. Lineage (NCBI taxonomy): Eukaryota > Metazoa > Chordata > Aves > Passeriformes > Fringillidae > Fringilla > Fringilla coelebs. Next base: position 72,634,839 of record NC_140029.1, read on the forward strand.
ATTTGTCTTTGGTCAAGGAAAAGATATGGTTCAAGCAATGGCTAACTGCTTCAAATAAACAGGAGATCAGAGGAGATTTCTAGCTGTTCCTTCTAGTCCTTAATCTCACAAACCACAAGCAGGTTAATGCATAAAATACTCAGCAAGACAATATCTAAACATTTTGCTTCAGTGTATTTGTTGTATAGGATAAAGCAGTATCTTCACACCAAAGGCTTACCCTAGAGACTTTTCTACTACTGCATAGAACCAGTGTGTACCAATGGTCTTGAATTTTTAAAAATTTTTTTACAATACCCTACTTTTGCTTTTCTTTCCACCAGCAATTGATAAAACTTATTTGGACATTTGAAACTTAAAAGAAACATATTTAGTGTTTGAGGTTGCCATTAAAAACTACATGCAAAAGAAAAAGGAAAGATTTCCTCCCCTTGAGATGGCACATCTGCTCAGCAAACTTGCACTACACTTTACTGGCTTTGGTTTTTTCTTCCCAACAACTGCCCCTGTGAAAACACCTGTGAAGACAAGTCAGACAGAACTACATTAAATGGACATTAACAATATGTATTGCCAATTCTCAAATCCAGATTGTGTCAGGAAAGAACAGAAAGGATGGTCTGAAAATCTTGGTTGACCATGAAAAAAAATAGCCAAAATGGGCCAAGCCAGCATATGTAAGAGATCTACCTCACAGAAAATATAATGGCAACATTGAAATTTTTAAAATAGTCAAAACAGGAAAAAAGAGTTCAACTTGAGTGTAATCATGCCACAGGAGTTTTCCAAATAGTTCTTGGATCAATTCTTGTGATGCTACTTAGGGAAATGTCAGCGCTTACTGGTCACCTTCCAGAGAGCCGACCAGCTGCCTGCCATCAGCGCTGCAGCACTCGGACACTCGCCTTTTCCTCTTCATTGCAGATCTGACTGCTACTGCTTGAAAAGCTCTTTTCTCCTAAACAGTAGAGATCCTGGGTTTGTGCAGTTTTGTTAAGAACAGCCATTTTATTAACAAGTACTTGACCTGTTGCACACACTTAGAACAATATGAATTCTAAAGTATTTCAAATGAATTATTCTGAATTATCACACTTCTAATATGCTAGTAAAAAACAAAGCCATGTTATGTTATATTTTGATTACTACATGATAGTACTTGGAAATAACATTTACATGAAACACTCATTCTCTGTGGAGATCCAGCACTCATTTTGCACTGTTTAAAATCATGTCACACTGCTACAGCACACTGAGAACCTGGTGTTGAAAGTGGATAGAGATGTGACCAGAAACGCTGAAGCACAGGAGAGAAAAATGGCTACAAGGAAGGGGATGGGAAGGACCTCAAGAAATCCATTTGGATACTCCGTGTCTGTCTCTTGCCCACTTTGTGCTTTGAGAAATCTTGGGAAAGAGGAGCACCAAGACTGCCAACGCAAAGGTTTATCTATAACTGTCCAGTCTTACTGCACACAGCTCATCTGTGCTTGGAGTCCCTGAGCAATCACAGTGGGAAAGGCACCGTGTTATTTCAGCACTTACATTCATAAGGCTAAAGAATTAAAAAAATAGTAGAGCACCACAACAGGAAGCTCAATGTGAACAAAATGCCACTCATTTCTGTAAATTATTTATCAAATCAGTCACTATATTAAAAGGGAAAAACAGAACTGAAAACCTGGATAACAGCAAAGACAATGCTTCTGACAGTAATTGTCAGTGGATAAATGAATATTCTGTGGACAAAGTTCTGAATTCACAAACCGTGGCAGCAGAATTTTTATCTGAGCTCTTTCACAACCCTAGTTACTGAGTGCAAAGAAGTGAGCCATAGATAACTACAGGGAGTTCAAAAAGGAATTGAAAGCTGGAACAGAGAAAAATAAGCAGGAAAGACACATAAATTAGTGTGGTTTACTTGGATTTTTACCAAGCTGTGTGTCTTCAGCCATAGCCCCTAAACCATCCAAGGAAAGAAGTAGGGGTCATTTTTTTCAGTGTAATTGCATTCTTACACATCTATTTTATTCCATTGCCTTTCAAACACCCTGTTACCTACCACAGAACTCCTACACATCAGTGCACATTTATGTGTCTGGATTGAGGATTTCTCATGCAAGTAAGTGATTTACACCCATGGAGCACTGGAAAAAAGTCACAGAGAGGCATGGATTCACAGGATGGATGTCCACAGCAGCAGCATCTCTCCACACCACCCCTCATCCTGTTTACAATATTTTATGAACCACCCATGCCAGTGTCTATGAAAATAGAATGTTGTGTTTATGAGGTAGTATAACCTTAGTGCCTTACACTTGAATTCTGCTAAAAATATGTTGTGCTGTCATCAGGGAAAAGTTGGAGTTAAAGAAAAAAAAAGTAAGATTACAATCTGGTAGACTGGATAGTACTGAAGAGCTGAGAATAAGGCTAGGACTTACAGCACATTACTCTGGTGGTCCATGGGGTACAGCTGAAGGGCTACATCAGCTGCCCAGTTTGTTGCCTGTTTCTCCAGCCCAGCACACACAAGCTCCCTTCTCTCCCCTGCCCTCACTCTGCCAGGCTCCTGTAGCCTTTGGAACTCTGAAGCAGCTAGAGGGATGGTGTCAGCAAGCAGGGCACGTGTGTCAGGCTCAATGAGTCCCTACAAAACCCTTGGAGTCACAGTTCTACCTGGGGCTCTTCCCCCTCTGGACTGCAAATGCAGTGGGCAGAAGTCCAAGGGAAGTGCCTGCTGCACGCCGGCAGCGAGGTGATGCGTTCCGCTGTGTCAGATTTTTGGAACACAGTAGTAGCAGCTGAAAATAGTCAGAAGGCTTTAAGTATGTGCACAATCATCAGAAAGCAAGGAGAGAGAGCCTCCATTAATGAGAGAGAAGGTAAATAGAGCCTGAGAAACTGGAAACATTCTTTGGTTTGGCTTACAGCAGGGAAAGAAAAATCTTAAAAAGCATTGTGCAGAGCACGAAGAGAGGCCATTAATCACAGGAAATGCACTTCCTCAAGTACAGTAGGAACATGTGAGAGCCTGTCATTTTTCAGATCATTACTCAAAAGCCTTCCAGAATTTTAGAATACAATGATCCTCAAGACCCAGGTGATGTGACATGGCAACAGAGTGACTGATTTGACAATGATGGCGAAGAGCTTAGTTAGCCTGAAGAAAAACATAATTCCTAGGCTTTGGAAACCTACCACAAATTTGACTTAGCTGCCCCAGCTGGCTTGGCATCAATGGCCCTTCCCAAATACCCAGCTGGCCACATGCATGAGAGATGTGGCCTGAGAACTTGACCAACAGTAAAAGGGTGTCCATTCTTTGTACTTTCCAAATGAGCCATCAAGTCCTAGAACAGATATACCCTGCTACGGCAGTTGTTAAAAAATTACAACAATATTTCAGAATCAGTGGTAAATTGTCATGCCTTTTTCAACATCTGAAAAGGGTAATTTATTTAAACTTGAAAAGTATCTCTCTCTGCCTTGGCTTTAGATCAAGAGCCAGGTACAGTATTTGTGTTTTACAACCAATGCGGGGCTGTAAACTGAGAATTCGGTATGTCTGTGGGAGCTGGAAAAAATGATCTCTGCTGACAATCACGTATCAGGGATTCACAGGTTTTAAAAGTAGCAATGTCATACAAAGTGTGATGGTTTAGTAGGAATACCATACCTTTGTTTTCCAGCTCACCACATTTGCTAATATCATCCATGCAGAGGGCTTTGCGCAAATTCATTCTTCATAAAACCCCATTGAACTGAGGTAAATTCACTCTAAAATAAAAATCCTTCACTAGATTCCCAACAAGGTGCAAAAAAAAACCAAACTCCAACAAGCATCAAGGAATGGGTCCAGAGTTTTTTCCCTTGTGTGGATTTACCTCTAAGTATAGGTAGCAATCATACTTGCTCCCACAATTTTGGATGCTATTTCTCTGTTAAAACTGCAACAGATCTGTTCTGCTGGAAAAACAGTAGGAGGGAAAGTGTTTCCAAGAAGCTGCACCAATTAAAATGAGCCAACTGCACCGTGCATGGAGGTGTGCTAGCAGAGCTGGTGTCAGTGACACCAGACATGGGTGAGGCTCACTGCTGTCTTCTGCAGACCTGTGGGTCCGTCCTCCCCTCGGCACTGGCTGCGTGCTCCTGCCTCCCCGCCAGCACGGCTTTCTGTGCCTGCCCAACTGCCTAAATGAAGGCAAGGGAAATTGCAGGGGAGAGCCCTGTATGAAACCTGAAAATGCTTTGCCATGTTTATAGTGCTAACACCTTCATAAAATCCCAGGTACAGAGTGGATGACAAAAACGTGGGTTTGAAATGAGCAGGCAGAGTTAAGGAAAGTGCTTTTTTAACTGCTGCCACAAACATTACTGACAGCTAAGTGACACTGGAAATACAAAAGAAGGGAAGGCACAGTGGAGCCTGTCGGTTTAACTCTTCATCGGAGCACGTTTAATGGGACTTTATGTTCAGCCACGTGAACTTTGAAATACCTAAGTTCAAATTTCACCTTCAGACTTCCCATCTGTTCTTATTTCATCCTCAGACTTTCCATCTGCTCCCATCTAGGCCTTCCTAATGCCATGCCCAGTCAGACGGTATGGTTTTACCAGATGCTTCTGTCTTGGAAATTTTATGGCATATAAGAAACAATAAAAATTTATGTTGTACATGTTACTTGTGCTAATTAATTCCATTGCACAACAATGTTTTTTAAATGATATTGTCCAGAAAGTCTGTTAAAATCTACTGTAGACAAGTATGGCAATATTTTATAGCTCCTAATGCCAGATGGGTTTGGAGTTCAGACATTTGCGCTAATGCATTTTGCACTGAGGTGCTGTGCTGGGAAAAATCGACTCCCAGGGACAAAGAGTTAACATTAAAATGTTGGTGTTAGATGGGGGCAGTGAATGCAAGGTGGAGGTGTGTTTTTCTGTACTAATTTTTTGCTGGAAATAAGTATATGATAAGCTGTTAGTGTGCCATTTTCCAAATTTTATATAAAATGAAAGATGCTATTTCATATTACTAATATGTAAATATTTTAACGTCTGGAAGAACAAGAATGTGCTGGCTAACAACCAAAGATGTGCTGGATAAAATCCCCTCCACCTGTTCAGAGGGCCATTGTGCTAGAAAAAGAATATTGTTAAATAAGCAGCATTAAGTCCTGTGTCATAGCAAATCTAGTAAGAATAATTAGTATATTAAAGAAAGAGTCACTATCCAAGGGCATTCCTGTAGTTTCTTACTTCAAATCACTGAATTCAAAGCCAGGAGATATTCTGAACTCAGAGGGCAAACAGTGGGTTACACAGTGGGGTTTGTTTTGGACAGGGTGTTTTTGTTTGCTTGTTTGTTCCACAAGACTGGGTAAATAAGGCTTCATGCCGAGCAAGACTTTCCTTCCCTTGATTTTGCTCCCTCCCAAGCACTCTGGTGGCTGCGCCTCCTATACATGAGGAATCCAGAATGAGCCCAGGGGTTTCACATTTGAACCCAAATGCTGTTAGATATCAGACAACAAGGGTTTCCCCCCCAACAGCAGATTCAAAAGCAACCTCCTGAAAAAGGCTCTGTCATCTCCATCACCACAGGAAGCTCCCTGATGGCAAACAAAATTTGTTTTTAAGTGGCAGCTCCATCAACATCACATCACGAGGGTTAAAAGGTGCAGAGTTGATGGGGGAATGGCTCTCAGCAACAAAAATTGAAAGAGCAGCTTGTCTCATTTTCCTCAGTAAAAGAGATGCTCTGGGAAGAGGACAGGGAAAGGACAGACTGCAGTATCTATTCAAGTGAACATAAAGCTTGGATATTATCTTGTCTAACAATTTTTGGAAGCTGACAAACAGTTACAATTGATGCTCAGAGATTAAAACAGGAAATTGTATCATTGTAAGAAAGGGCATTTACAATAATGCTGTGATTCAAGAATACTTTTGTGAATAGAAGAAATAAGCAGAGTTTCCTGCTATTTGTGCTTTTATAATATGTCATGCTTATAAATCCCCACACAGCTGTGGGTATTTGTCATGATAATCATGAATCTTCATACTTTACTCAAATTTTAGTGCATGTGATTTGTTCCTGTAAATGATGCCAACACTGCAATTAGCCCTATACTTTTTTCCATATTATTTTGTTTTTAAAGCAAACAATCTCATTTCTAGGGAGAAAATATGATATGATACCTGTGTGAATTATTGACTAATTGTGATGCACAAGTAGAAACTACACAGATATAATAACATCCTACAAGCAACCCACAGACTAAAATCTGTTTTCATAAACTAGTCAATGAATATTTATGCATGGAAAATATATTCATGAACAAGGGGAAAAAAAGGCTAAATTTGCAATTAATATTTGTGGTGAATAATTTTGATTTATGAATGGGGACATTTTGTTCAAGGTTGCTAATTATCAGTCGGTTTGCGTGGCTGCAAAACAGATTATTCTAGCAAAAAATTGGAAAACAAGTAAATATTCAATGCTTCCATAAGTTTTGAAGTTCTTTATCTATTTTTTAACTCCTACAGCTTCTTAGATAACACCTGATTACCTAGTTGCAGGTAAGCATCTTTCTGAAACTGACACATTGTTTAACAGGTACTAATATGTTCATGATCCATTACTATTTTACTCATTGTTTCAATAATGATGAGGCTGAAGGGCTCTGAAAATTAAATATAGGATATGTACCTTTTCTTTTTAGACTGGTCTTTTTTTTCTCAACTGGTTTGGGTTGGGAACACGTCCCAGTTTCATGGGACGTAGCCAAAATTTCTACTTCTGTTGGCCAAACATTAAGCTGCTGCATGAGTTGTGATCAAATGTAGGCATCCCTCACACACTGCAAATAAATATATTGCCAGCTTGCCATGAGTATATTGTGGAATTACTCCCAGAGAAGGTGGTGAAAATCTTATCAGGTTAAGCGCACCATCGAGGTATCCACTGGGAAAAACAAGAGACAATATGTTCCTAAGAGCAAAGAGTTTCCATACCAACAGCAAAGGGGTGGAGAAACCTGGTGTGTCCATTGCTGTGGGTTTGCTGCTTGTTAGCAGCAGAGTAATCTGACTGGGAACCTAATACTGAGGGTCCTCTTATTTGTTTTCTTTCTTTTTCTTTTTAAAAACATGAACACAAGTTCTCAGTTTGGGGGCTTTCCTGTATGCTCAAAATAGGCCTGAGTCCCACTGCAGTTCAACTGCATTTTGCCATTGAGACACAGCAGAAGCCGTGTGCCTCTGGCTTCCAGGGGCCAACCAGGTGCCCTCAGATTCCTGTCACCCTTTTTTATAAAGGGCCATTATCACAGTCCTTGCCATTTTCCTTCAGACTTTGCTAGCAGTTACTTCTCTTTTACTCTGACCCACACAGGTCTCCTCCCTCCAGCTCTGTGGCAAGCAGCTGATGCATCTCTGTGCCCTCCTCCATCCCAACACAAACAATAAAGGAGCTGACTTTCTGACATGAAGTCTGGCTTTGTCCATGTGTAAGAAGATATTTATACTCACAAGTCATAAAATCTTACATTTTCACACAGGAAATCAAAATATTTGAAAGTACAGGCACACAGTGACACCGTTTAAAATAAGTCATTCTGTTGTTTTGTGTCTATAGCTTCCCTGGTCTGAGCTTGAGAAAATCAAATTTGTGAATGCAAGTGGACACATGAGAGGAAGGAGGCAGCCAGCGTGTTTGGACAGAGAAGAAGGTTATCACAATCCCTTTGGGTGTACCCGGCAGCATCCCACAGGCAGCAGAGCTCCCACGAAGCAAGACATCAGCTCCTCACAGTTCTGCTCCATGCAGAGAAAAATGGGTTCATAAAGAACATTTCATTGGTCAAAACAATGAAAAAACCCAAAACCATAAACACTGATTTGATTACACTCTCACAGGGCCACGAGAAACTTTGTCTTCAAACTCAAAGATTCCTCCTGACAAAGCACAACTGAAAGAAGTGAAGGCAGAACAAGAATGAGAATACGAGAGCCTGTGCTGACCATGCTGGCTGTGGGCTTGTGCTTGTGCTGCCCTTTTTCTCATTTATGAAGATATTAAGAAATGTATACCTTTCTCTAACATAAGGCAAGATGCATTCCAAATTATACAACTTCCTTGATCTGAATTTTCTTCCAGCCATATCTAATGATCATGGCATCCTTCAAAATATTTTCAACGGTTCCTCAATTACTTAGGCAAGTCCTTTTGCTTGTTCTTCTGTAGCTTCTATAAAGCAAAAGAATAAGGTACTGTTATTTTAATATAGTTTTAATCCTGTACACCTTCAATCTTTTGTTCTTTCCTCTAAGCTGCAATTATTCCCTCAGAAACACTTTCAGTTTAGAGAACATCTTGATCACTAACACGATGTCAGTATTTGATTCAAAATTAATCTAGTAGGAGATATATCAACTCCAATTAGCCTTTACTGCATTTTTAATTCAGTACAAAAACTTTCCTGGAATCAAACAAACCATCATATTTTAATATTTCACTTTGGCTGTCTGAGATTGAGAAGTGAAGTGAAAAATGCATCAGCATTGTTTTTTGTTACCGCTGTATGTTGTAAAAGGATGATGGACAGGGTCTGGATGATGGCAGTTCTTTTGTAATAAAATACATTCTTAGTGGTGATGGTTTTGTTCCTGCTTTCTTTTTTATAAGTAACTCACTTCTTTCTTTTTCCTGGATTTTTACAGCTGTGGCTCCCTGGGGAGAGAGACCTTCACTCTGAGCATCCTTCAGCACTGACCACTTCCAGTCTGTCAGATAAAATCTTACAAGCTTCCTAGGTCATCATGGACTTGTAGATCTGTGTTAGGCTTTAGCTGGGAATTAACTGCCTTGGTTTCATCAACTACAGCAACAATGGCTTTTCCCTTCATCTTCTGTTCTCTGTTTTTTAAACTACTTCAAATGTCTGTTTTGAATAAATCATGACTGTAGGAGTGTCCTGTGTAAATAACTGGTTGGGGGAGATTGTTAATTTGGCTGCTAAAGGGAGGGAAAAACCCCTTAAACTAATTCAATATAAGCTATAACAAATAACTTTTTATTATTGAAGAAAAAACATAAATATACCAAAACAGCATAACACTAAAAGATACCACCAAAAACCAGACAAATCCTCACTCATTCAACCCAAGATAAATGAAGTTTAGAAGACTTATTTTCATGTTTCTGAGAAAACTGTCTCTTTTGCCCACTGGCCTCCCTGAGGATTTATATGAAAGCCCAGGTGAACTTCCAGATCTTCCTCCTGGAGATTCAGACCGACGTTCTTTACTAGAGGGCACTCTTCCAAGCCATTTTGTAGGAAGATGCTCCTCTGGCATCTCCCTACTCAATCCATATTGTTTACCACTAAGTGAGATGAAGTCCACAAAGGACTTCACCCCTGAGTGGAAGATACATATGTTCCATAACTGATGCCAGTATTTACATGTATTTGCAGAGGAGTGAACAGGTGGGTCAATCCCTTCAGACCCGTTAGCAACACCACAGGCACAGAAAGGATAAATGCTACTTCCCAAGTGCCACCTCAGCTCCTAAGCAGTCTCTCCAGCAGTTGTTTTATCTCCTTAGGAATCACTTCTTCTTCTGGAGGAGTTATACAGCCAATGATAAGGTTTCAGTGCTGTTCCACCTCTTGATTCTAGAAATTATGTGAAGTCAGTGTTAATAGTTCGCATGCTGCATGGGCAGGCTCTAGATGGGATGTCTACTAGATTGAGAAGTCAAATTGCCATAAAATGATCAAGTGAAATTACGCCTAAAATGAATTAGCATTATTTTTTAGAGAATGTATAAAAGTGAAAGCAGCAGCAATTCTCTAGTGGGTTGACCCAGACCAGATGCCAGCCACCCACCAAAGCCACTCACTCACTCACTCTCTTGTAGCTGGACAGAGAAGAGAAAACTTAACAAAGTGTTCATGGATTGAGATAAGGAGCTGGAGAGATCACTCATCAAATACCATCAGGGGCTAAACAGGCTCAACTTAGAGATATAAAGTAAATTTATTACTAACAAAATCAGAGCAGGATAATGAGAAGTAAAATAAAACCCTTAAAAACACCATCCCCCAAACCCTCCCTCCTTCCAAGCTCTTCCTTCTATCCCAGCAGCACAAGGAGGCAGGGAATGGGGGTTATGGTCAGTTTATCACTCAAGGCTTCTCCCACTGCTCAGGGGGAGGAGTTGTTCCCCTGCTGCACCACGGGGTCCCTTCCACAGGAGACAGGTCTCCACAAACTTCTCTATTGTGGCTCCATTTCATGAGCACCAGTTCTTTGCAAAGTGCTGCAGTGTGGGTCACTCCTCCATGGGGTGCAGTGCTTCAGGAACAGGCTGCTCCAGTCTGGAAGCAAGGAGCCCTCTCTCCCTGGAGGAATACAGACTCCTCCAGGCATCCACCCACTTCAGCATGGGCACCTGCATGGGCTGCAGGTGGATCTCTGCATCCCTGTGGATCTCCATGGGTTGCAGGGGTGCAGCTTCTTCACCGTGGTCTGCATCACAAGCTGCAGAGGAATCTCAGCTCCAGTGAGGTACCACTGGCGTGGTAGTGAGACAGCAAATTATTCCAAGTTTTTTGGTATTAACACTAATAGAACATTCCAATATGCTAGCACTACTTGTCTTTCAATATAATTGACCATTGACTTAGAAATGTAACATTGCAACCCAACCCAGGTGCACATTTAAGGCTAGAAAGACCAGGAATATGCTCTATTCTTCCCAGGATGAATAGGACATAACATCTGACTGTAAGCAGAAACTCCTTCCTTCTGCTTGGATCATGCATGTCTTTCTTACTAACAAATGAGTAACAGTTCCCAGACTCTGATACAGGCACCTATTCCTGCATCCACCTGCATTTTGGCAGGATTGATGTTCATCAACTTATCTATTCAAAGGCTGTATGATATAAGTTCTAATCTTCTTTGTGCCATTACATCTATTTATTTTGCTCTATCCATGAGCCCTGCATATATTCCCTAACTGTGGCCTCATAGCTCTGTGAATTTTCAAACTTTTATGAGAGCCACAAAAATTGGTTTCTGTGCTTGCTGAATAGCAAAATTTTTTCTTTCCCCAGAAGCTTTTCAGACCGCCATTGCTTGAGTCTTCAAGACATTTTTTTTCTCCCCCAGGACTCAGAAATTTACTACTGGAAGTTTCCTCTGATGCTTAGAAATGGGCAACTTCACTGAACCCAGATATAAAGTCCTTAGCCTCAGAGATCCTATTAATCCCTTTGTAACAGAACAATAAATTCCTAGATGTACTGAAGGATTTAGTGGAGGTGTCTGTTGCATCCAGAGTCTTGTGTCCAGAGTCTTAACTAAGCTTTAGGGATGAGGGAGAATCCTGTTTCCAGAAAAGAGCCAACTTGTACACTCAACACAAATCTGGAGGAGAGATTTGCAGGATTACTCTAAAAAGTCCAACCTTCATGACAATACTTAAAATCAGTCTTAGTGCTCTAGCACTTCCCAAATTAGTTTTCACTAACCGCTGAGGTCTTTCTAAACTCCCTGTCTATGTTTCACTCCTGCCTCAAATCCCTACTCCTGGTGCACCTTGACTTCTCACCTCGGTCCTGCGTTGAGTACTTCTTCAGCCGTAGGAGCTTTGTCTAGCCTGAGATAAGATATCATTGCACCTCTCAGAGAACCTGAATTCTCAAGCAAGTTCAGAAGTTCTTCTCCTGACCAGATAGGTGGGAACAATATAGCTAAATTCCTGATATTTCAGATGTGAACAAAGAAATCCCACATAAGCCTCCAGAGGAGACTGATTGATTAGACTGTTTTGATTCATTACAATAGCACCGAATTTGGTATCAAAAAAATGGGATGCCAACCTCTTCATCAAGAAGTTCAAGTGTTCTTTCAGGCAATGAGTGGATTGAAATCCACAGCCTGAACCCACATCATAGGTCTTGGCAGGTATCCAACAACTAGGGCACGGCATTGTCTGAAATAAATTCCCTTCATCTGATGCTAAGTCACAGAACAGAAAATCTCAAGTCATAGCTGAGAAGAAAGGATGAAATAAAAAGCAAAGCTGAAAAGGGTTAATAAGTTTCAAAGTCAGGATTGGATTCATAACCTTTCTTTGAATTTCTGAAGCCAAGTAATCCAGTCAATAGTTTAACTCCCTAACATTCATGAAGCTGATTTTCATTTGTGCTAATGTCCTCTATGTCCTCCATTAACAGATCATTTAAACATTTTTAAAGTCCCCTTACATCTCTAAAGCAGTGTAAAGGAGCCATTCTATAGGTTAGTGTAGGCTGGAAACATTTTCCCCACTATTATATATTCTGTTTTGTGGGGATTTCTTTGGTATGGAAACTACATGAAGCCTTAATTGAATGTGTCCCCACAAGTCTTAAAACATTACTACTATAGGTGATAGTTTCCAGGAGCTGCTCTCTAGAATTATTCATGCCTCAGTCTTGTGGAGGATATGTAGATTTTGCAAGTGAATGTGGATTATCATACAGCATGCTTGGGCTTTCTCCAGGACTTCCATGAAACAAAAGCATTTCCATAAATGAAAGGGATGCCTGATTTTTCTTGTGGGTTTCTTGTATACTGGGAAATTTTTGCCAAAATATTGTATCATGGACTGCTTCATACCTCCATCTAGAGCATGCAGTGTGCAGGTCATCTTTCTTCAGAGAACTAGAAAAGTGTATTTTTCCCAACAAGCCTTTGGGTATGAAGTCACTGTGCCCTCCACACAAGTCACAACCAAGGTGACTGCCAGCTCTGGATCTTGCTGATGTCTTTGTAGACCAAGGATAACACAACCCAGCTCCACTAACCAAACTCTATTCCAAAATGAAGTGCTGTACTAGAGGTTTTCAATTTCCTATTACCTGAGGAAAGAGGTTCTGTGGCAATCACTGCATAAGAGCTTCTCTGGGAAACTGTTTTAAAGTGTTTTAATTGGATGTATTGAAGCAAGCTAGGTTTTCGTCTTGAACGAGAACAATTGGACCCACAGTAAATAATGGCACCTAAGGGATAAAATAACAATTGCCTTAAAAGGAGAATGTGGTGTTTACCTTCATGTAAAACAATTTATCTGTAACAACTCTATTTCCTTCATTTTTCCTTCATTGGGCATGTCCTGCAGCTCCAGGCACTGAAGTGTAGTGCACAGGAGGAAGGCAGGCTATCAACTATGCTAATTTAGAGGTCTTTCAAAAGCAAAACTGTCAAAAAAGGCCATCAATTTTAGTAGTATCTCAAGTGCAAATTGTTGATTATTCTGAATTTCCTTCCCAAAGCAACCCATCTGAAAAGCAGGTCCTTTCATGTGGCTAAAAGCTGTCTCAGAGTCTTCCCACTGATCTCCGTGGGGAAAAATTTTCAAATTACCAGTAATTCATGGAATTAAATCATGCTACTTCCAGCAATGTTTTGCAAACCCTCTGACTTCCTTTGAACTAAATGCTCCTTAGGCTCCTGCTTTATTCTTCTGTCAGGCTAACATGCCTGAGAAGCTCAGTATATAACACAGTCAGTATCAAAAGGAGGTAAATGGCTACAATTGGAGACAAATTGGAAATAGGTGCTGGGGCCAGAATTCAACCCCACTTAGCTACAGAGAGCAAACTAAGGTGCATGAGTTAGAGTGCAAGTGCACCAGGCTGCCCATGGAGTCAGCAGAGACAAATGCATCCCTTTCTGGATGTATAAAAAGACCTTTCACTTCACGGGCTGGGAAAGGTTGCAGGGCAGTCGTGTGACTAACACAAAGTGCCTGGGTCTGGCATGAAGCTCGCCCTGAGCCTACAGTGAAATATGTTTTATTTTTTGTCAGAATGTTAAATAAAAAGACTTTAAAAGAGATACTGACTCTAGGATCACACCCAGTGTTTTGAAAATTTTTGCTTTTCCATAGATTTGCATGGGGTGCAACCACACAAAATCCTGCTGGATCCCCATGTTATTGCCACACCTTCAAGAAAAAACAGTGACTGGAACCAGTTAGCCTTAAGTTAGAATTGCTGCATGTGAGGACCTATCTACCAAAAGCCCTCCCCAAGACATGAATGCCACTATGTGAGCTAAGTGAAAGAACAGAAGGTAAGTTGTTCAGTTCTTTCAAGGGTAAACACAACGTAAGAAATTTTTTAAAATCTCAAAATGCAAGCATTGAGACCTATGTATCTCAACAGAATTAATTAATTATTCCTATGCTTGTTTGGTTTTTTTTCCTTAAAAATACGTGAGATCACTTCAAAAATCTGTGCCACAGTATAAGGGCCATTATTTTAGACATATTACTGGAAAAAAGTAATTTTATTTGCAGGGTCATGGGTGCTGTTATGAGAGCTTAGGGGCAGCAAATATTTCTTGTCAACTTGCAGCAATTTTTTCTGTTTCCTTTCCTAAAAGCTGCCCATGCTGTCTCTTTTACAAATTATCTGAAATTTCAAAAGACCACACACTTGGCTTCTCCATTATTTTATTTTCCCAGGAGCCCCTAAAAGGGCGAAGAACCTTGTTAGAATAATTTCTTTCCAGAAGAGAGTTTGAACTGGAATTCCACTGGAGAAATGCTATTTTGTTCTGGCCAGAATCCATAAGTTCCATCTTCATATTAGAAGTTTATCATCTTGCTTAAGCTGGAATTGTGTCCAGCTGGGGAGTTGCCATTCATCCCTTCATCATCTTACTAAATATTCAGAGAATGAATTCTAACAGCTAAAAATGTGTGGCTTATGATATGCAGCTTGAATTTATAGTAACATTATCTGTACACTAATAAGGAATTTGCAAGCTATAAAGATGATTATCTTTGTCCTTAAAGATGAACGTCATTAACCAGGCCAGTTCCATATTAGCAATGATATGCTAAGCAGTCACTTATTTTAGAATTGCCAATATTTTCCCTACCCTTTTTTTTTAGCAAATGCAAAAAGGCTAAAAAAATTTAAAATAAAACTGAGACTAAGATAGAAGGTGACATAATAACTATTATGTCTATAAATAATAATTTCTATTTAGCCCATAAATTTTTAAAAAACCCCGGATTTAAGGCTTTTATCCCACTAAACTAGTTGAAGTACAATGTCCTGAATAACCTTATTGTCTTTTCCTGATTAAAAAAAATCTTTTAGGAAATTACTCTTTTAATCTTAATAACATGTAAATTTTCATCTGATCCCTGCTGACAGTTCTCTGCAGTCTAATCCATTCCTCACTTTAAACTCCAGCATTTCTATATGAAAAAAGACATTGTTCTCTATAGCCTTAAGAACTTCCTCATGCAAAAGTTTTTGAGGAAAACTTGCAGGCATGTTTTTGAAGACTATTTACAACTGTGGTCCATTGGAACCATTCACTTCACTCTAAGTAGAAGAAGGGGTAGGGTACTTTTGACCTGATCCTCCAAGAAAAAATGACAATCTGCTTTATCAGGCCACACTTTCAAATTCAAATTTTAATTTCAAAATGTGTTAGTGAACAGAGAAACTAAGGTATGTAATTCAAGTCAAAAATTTGTTTTATTACTGTCTGACTGTGAATGGTTAATCTGGGAATGTGCGAAGGAAGCTCTCACCAGCCCACACAGTGTCAGTGGTTTTGGGACAGCAGGAGCAGCCTTCAGGATCCCAATAGTCCTCACCCTCCTCCCCAGTGCCTGTGCAGTGCCATGACCTCTGCTTTTCTCAAATTCTCAACAGCCTTCAAGCAATAAGCATGAAGGATGGACACCTCAGACACTTTAGCAAGAGTCAGAAATCTCAGAGGAGATGACTGTCATTCCTGACCATCTGCTTCTCTCATCATGAACGCTGATGTGCTTTTATCTGCATCACCTTCATATCTGAGCCTCCAGCAGTCAGCACTGCAGCCCATTGTGGTCCCTTCCAAACCAGTCAAAGACTGTTTATCACCGTGCTTGCCCAGGATAGTATGCTTTATTTTACAGCCCAAAGGTAGATTTAATTTGGCAATACATTTTCTTTAAAAGTCAACCCCTTCAGTGCAGTAAAAGGCATGAGGTTTGATGTTCTTGGCTATGAAAAACTTGCCTTTTGCCAAAGTTGCATTGTCTGAAATCTCAAAGTGGGAGTTATCGTGTTATTTGAGATGAAGGTCAGAGTAATTTGTGGTGCTTGGGCATGACACATGTAATTTTACACTTTATCTGTAGGTGTGATACTGGATTCTGCCAGAGTAGGCACCTGGTATCAATGTTCATTCTGGCAACAGTTCAGCAAAACTCACAGCTCCCAAGAAAAAACACAGGTTACTGTATAGAAAATGAACTCAAAGTGTCTAGAGATAGGCTAACATTAGAAATGCATGACCTACCCAGCAATTTGTGGGTGACAAGGAAATGGAGGGATGTATTCCTCTAGGGGTTTTTTGCATTTGGGGTGATGTGGCAAAAGTGACTGCTATGTATCTCTGTCTCTGTCTTAACAACTGTTTGGAGAAATTTTCTCGTACTTAGGTTTTAATGCAGTGTTTATCCTAGGGAACATTAAATAAAACTTCAATTTGCTCTTGGGAGGTACTTTTCCTGTTATCTGCCTGCCATAGCTATTTGCTCCTGGCAAAGAGATCCTTGAAGAAAAGGAAGTCTTTCATCACAATTTTAGTGGACTGAGAATTGCAGCAGCCTCCAAATGACTGATGTTTCTGTGGGCAGGCTAGGCACTGAGCATCAGGGGAGATCATTATTTAAAATCAGTGCAGAGAAAGCCATTTCCAGTGTCAGTACCAGGATGAGTAATTTAAAATCATTCCTGAAGCTACTGCAGAACAAGTTTATCAGATTCGTATCCTTGATCCAGATTATTAGCATGCAAGTGCATGCTCCTCACAGAGAACAATTGCAGAATCTGGTCCATTTCTCAAGCTGTATTTCCAGAACTGAAAAAATCCATTGTAGAAACTGTCACTAGTTTAATGCTGGGTCAGTGAATACAAACTGGCAGACAGCCTCACACATCCATTGCAGGTTATGAACCTTGTTGTCCACATACCAGTATTTTTCAAGCAGCAGCTGTTATATAAAACCAGGAGTGTTATGTTGCACATAAATGGAGGTGACTTATTTCACAGCAGTTTTCTATGTACAAACAACTATAAAAGATAGACAGCACAGGATTTATCAGGCCACAGTCAGAGCACTAACCATAGCAGCACTGTTGCACATCTTTGAATTTATAGACAGACCAGAGTAATGAGAGAGTCAGTGATTCATTTTACCCACTAAATAAAAGAAGTATGTTCCACCTGTCATAACTTGTCATTAGCAAAAGCACCTGTGCTTTGAACCAGATAATCAATAACACTCTCCATTTTGGAACAGGTTTTTATGTGTTTTACGCATACAGGGTTTTTTTCTTACTTTATAGCTTTATTTCTTGCTCTTCAGCAAATCAACAAGAACCAGTCAAACACTGGAATTGTGAATCTGAATCTATCTCTCTTGTTCCACTGCCACAAATGTCACTTTGGAAGTTCAAAGCCAGCATCTCAGCAACTGAAGCTTCTGTATCATTTACTATACTGAATAAAATTAAAGAGCTTTCCTTGCAGTATTTCTAAAGTGAAATCTCTAAACTATGTGTTGAGAAAGCACTTGGTAACCCTGTCTGCAAATACCGCAAATGGAGCCCTTAAAAACCAGATACATTTCCTGTCACCTCTTCCTGCAACTATTGCTACTGCAGCAGCTTCTCCTGCAAGAGATGTTATAAGAAAACTCAACATCCCATTTGACATGTCAGAATGAAGCAACACAGTCTGGCTGCATAGTTTTGAATCTCTGTTGAAAATTTGCAACACAGATTGAAAAATTCCACAACTGCAAAATGTCATTGAATAATATTTGAATATGAAACAAATTTATGCATGTCCATGTATACTTGTTTTAAGATAGGCAGAAAGAGGGAGAGGCAGAAAAAACATACTCTAATTGTTTGCAAATTCCTACAGATGTTTATTCATTTTCTCTGGTTGAAACTCTATTTGATTTGTGATCAAAAGCAACTATATAAAGGAGTTTTCCTTCTTTAAGAGCATTCTTTCCATTAGCAAAAGCATTAGAAGACAAGCCAAAGAGAGGATTTCTGAATGGAAATCTTGTTGACAGTTGTGGTAATCCAGACTCTGGTTGGCTATTTTTCCATGTGGTTGTTGGGCAGGGATTTTTGTTTATGGTTCTGGTTGATCACATTTTCATGTTCTCTGCAGCCTTTGACAGACAACTTCAAACTGGAGAAGCACAGCAGTAATCCAAGAACATGTTCATATTCTCAGTTCCCACAATCCTAACTGCTTTCAGGAATTATTATGTTCCGCAGTTTACAATCGATACAACAAAGTCCATAACAGCTATTATCAAAATCAGCTGCAAACTTCCCAGCAGCTCTACTCAACTGAGTATCTGGAAAGCAAAACTTTGGCTTTGCAGAGCAGTGGAATAATGCAAAATATTCCTAGCACCATAAAACCCCACAATGTTATGGTTAAATATGTTTATGTAGAAGTAGCCCGGCTCACATGATTTACCCCCACCTCAGAGATGCAGAGGTTAGAGTGAAAACATTCAATTATCTAGTCTACCTCTTTAATTCAAACCAAAGAATCTCATCCAGTTACCCCTGTATAGAAATCAGATGCTTAGGCCTGCCAAGAAAGTTCTGAAAATATACTGGCCCTTGATTTGTGAAGAAATATTAATTTTTGCAAGACAGATAATTTACCAATAACTTTTTTATTTTACCTTTTCATGAAACTGAATTTTGCTTGGTCATTACACAACGGAAATTCTGGAAAAAAATGTATGTTGCTCACAGCAGTGGTAATTTTACCAATGTCATTCTATTCAACATATATATCTCCAGAAGAAAAATGCCAGAAGTGTTATGCAAATAATCCTGTGACAGTTATAAAAGCAAGTATTTTTCCCAGAAATTTATGAAACAATAAGGCAAAAATATAATGAAAATATCATAAACATCCAAAGATCTACTCTTTGATCACCAAGGATCCAGAAATTACATTTTGGATCGATATATTAAGGTTGTTTCAAAATGGTTATTGAGAGAGTGACAGGAAGGACACAGGGCACTATATCCACATTTTCTTCTGAAACGGAATCACAGAATTGCAATTGTCTGAAAAACAATAAACTGCTCAAATGAAATATCTATATATCAGTAAGTGTATGATCCTTGTTGTTCATACCCAAGCTTAAAGGCCTGTGGATGATACTTCAGGGTTCTTTTAATTTCACTTTCATGTGGTGTTAGTTGTCGTACCACACTAGCTCTGGATGGTGCCAACACATTTATGC
Source organism: Fringilla coelebs (assembly GCF_963513975.1). NCBI lineage: Eukaryota > Metazoa > Chordata > Aves > Passeriformes > Fringillidae > Fringilla > Fringilla coelebs. The sequence continues at coordinate 72,654,211 of NC_140029.1, forward strand.
AGAGCTTAGAATTACTGAAGATTTCACAATGCCTGTGACAGTCGTGCTTGTAGCAGCCATGCAGAAAAAGTCACATACGTTCCTTAGCTGTATTTATGGTGTATGAATCTGCTCTGCTGCTCCTGTACAGGCAGATCCTGTGCCTCACAGGTGCTCAGTTCAAGACTGAATTTCACCTAAACTCCTCACTTTTGCTTTTTTTTTTTAATTCTCCCAACAAGTCTTGGCCCTTATCAATGAATTTACCATATCTAAATAAAGGCCATTTATTAAACACCTCATTAAATAAACAATCAATCTCAAATTATTTCCCTGGCCAAATCTGTGATTTTAGGGTTGCATTTTCTCTCAATCAGACATGAAATATTCTTTCTCAGCTTTCTTGTGCAGAGTTTCCCTCTCTTACAGAGTTCTTGGAAGAGGAGTGTGTAAATTACACTCAGCCCTTCTCTCAGTGCCTGCCAAGGCAGATCAAGTCATCAGTAACACACACAAAGATACAGTGATGATTCCAGAATGAAACACATATCTTTATTGGTTAATGACTTCTTGGAAATTTACTGACACAGACCTTCAGAATAATCAATATTTCACAGAACAGCCAACAGTGAAATAAGCCACAGCTGTAACAGCCAGTCCCAGAAGTTCATGTACATTGCAGCCAAAGATCATCAGAGCAGAGGGATTTTGTCCCTCCATTTTCCACCTGATAACTAAGGCTGCATTCAATATTTTTATTTTATTTAGTTCCTTTCAATTGTAGAATTATATTTTCCTTACGATGTAATATGAAAATTATTTCTTCCAAGGATTTTTTCCCTTGCAAATCCTCTTCCATGAAAATTAACAAAATAAAGTAGAAACTAAAAGGCATGGAACAATCTCACATCAGCAATAGTTGTGTAAACAGGACATGGCTGTCTTCTCTTTACAAGTCTTGGGATGAGTAAGGGGAGATGGATACTGTCTATGTTTTCCCTTTCTTCAAATACCAGACTCTTAGGTCATTAGTAAACAGGGTGATACTGCAACTCTGCTGGAAAGGGTAAAATTTTACAGTCTATCTTTAGAACTTAATGTCTAGGAATATGGAGTTGATTTACATTTCTTTAAAGACATGTGATCAGCATTGAAGAGTGCAGATGTTAATGATAATAGAAATCAAGCAGACTCTTTCTGGAAAGGATAAAACATTTTGTCTGCAGTAGTCTGATGTTCTGGATGACTGTTGATTCAGTCTTTGTGCCATTCATCTAACTAATTGATTATTTTAAGTATACCTGCAAGCTTTTTGTCTTTCACAGAAATATTCCTCAAGGGTGCTTACTGACAAAGAATAAGTTAAGCTGGTGACTAAAAATGGAGTGAGAACACAGTATCTGTGAATGGGTATAACACATATGGTGAAAATATGCTACAGCTAGAAATGTCAATAGTCCTTTTTAAATAGATTTTTTAATGTATTCTAGAATTAATATTTACATCCACCACTAAGCCATCTACCTGTAGGTACAACATCAAGGGCAAAAATGAATTTAAAACTGGCAGTTGATATCAGAAGTATTATAAACAGTTGTCTTCTTTTACATCAAGAAAGAAAAAGGGGTTGGGGGTGGGAAGAATCTCTTCATATTCTAGGAGTCACTTGGTTCTGCTAAACCAGAAACTGAACTCTGATGAAGAAGTCTCTGAGAAATAATGGGGCTGTCAACTCTCCAGGATGAATGCTCCACCTGTGTGGCTTTGATGTGGGCTTTACTAAAGGGTGTGCAACAAGAGAGATGTCACTTGTAGTGACAAAGGACTTCCTAGTGTCACCCTTTACAGAAAGCTTGACAGAAACACCTGCAATTTGCTATGCTAGCCTTTTACTGAGCCTGCTCATAGGTTGTCATCTTTTTCACTACAGGATGTTTCATAGAAGTCCTAAATTTCACAAATCAGCCTGGTGAACCTAAAGTTGTAAAATGAATTAAATAGAGGAAAACTCTAAGGTTAGTCTTTAAACCCTTAGTTCAATTGTTACATGGTACACTATGAGAGGACCAGATTTTCAGATGGCATTTGTTTCAGCAAGATTAAACCAAAATGGGGACCCAAGTTCCACTGAATAATATCCAGGAAGTTCTTGCCCAAAGTGGAACAAACTGGACCTGATATGGTGCTGTCTTCTCCCACACTGCCACTGTACCCACTACAGTACAGAGTCAAAAGCATCTCTCCAGAGCTGCAAAAATTATTCAGATTTTCTGCAATGGAAGATGAGAGGGTCTAAGAAGTTCTTAATATCCACAGTACCTACAGATTACAGAGGGACTTAAAGGTGGTGGATCCTCTTTTCTCACCTTGCTCACTCTAGAAAACCAGGAATTTGGGGATGGACACCAATGGTCACCAAAGGTGAATAAATGGTCATGGCACTGAAAGCCACACTGCACTTACAGGTAATTGCTACCACCTCAGGGTTACAGCACAATGTGGCACATCTCAAAGATCCAATGCTCTTGCAAATGAAATTTCTGCATTTTGGACCCCTGCACCTCAATGTGGTATAAAGATCAGATGGTACAACAACCACTCTCATAGTAGAATGTATTTATGAAATGCTAGTGAAACTCATAGATTCCCAGCATGAGAGGGGAAGTTAAACATGCTTAGTGCTTAGGAAGTTGTTAACTACTTAGGTTGGGTGGCAGGATTTTTCTGGCACTTTCCATTCTGTGTGTGTAAAAGCTGATTCTACCCCAGGAATGTTTAATGCTATTTAATATGACCGATAAATACTAAGTTGTGAGCCTTTGAAAGATGAATAAGAGAGGAAGAGGAAGGGATAGAAAGCAAAGTGAAAGGACAAAAAAAAAAAAAAAGGCAAAGATGGAAGATTTTTTTTAATTTGCTATGGAAAGCAAAGCAGAGAAAAACTGCAGGAATGCTCACTTGCCAAATGACCTCTTCTAAGAAGACATCAGGAGTTAGACTTCAATGGTCCTTGCAGGTCCCTTCCAACTCGGGATATTCTGTGGTCTACAAATCTATAACCTAATCTAGCTCCTTTGGATCATCAACATATCTGGCAGCCAAACAGCCCATTAGCACCGATAGACTGGATTTCTTGTGTCTGGGCTAACTGCTGGGGAAATGAAACCTCCTGATCCATCTTACACCTCCAGGCTGGAATAACCCAGGGTGCTGGGGTTGGCTGTCATGGTCTGCCTACGAAGCAATCTAGTCTGCATAGAATTTCAAGGGGTGTGGTGGAAATCACAAAAAAATCCTATCTCTAACACTTTTATTTTGCTCTAAGGCAAATTGTTTGCAAAAACTTTCCTTTTGATTCCTGTTATCCAAATAACTCCAGCTTAAATTGGAACTCAACTATTAATCTGATAATGACATGGCTGAGACAAATTCTCTGACAATTGATCTCAAATGACATACAAGGCTTTACTTTACCTCATTGTCTGCATTCCTTTCCATCCAGGAGTTCTGTCAGTATTTAACACACACACAAAACCCTCAAATGTAAGTATTAAGATGATTACTATGTACCTGGAAATATCCTTTAATTTTAATTTTGTTTTATTTTATTTTTAGCTTCAAAGCTTTCCCAGGAATGAACACCTGTCTTCCACAGCATTACAAGAAATAGTCGGGTACCTCAGATGCTTTGTTGTGTCAAGTCCTCTAATAGGGACACTGTGAGTATAAGTCACATTTTAATTAATGATCAAAGCAAAGGACACCTGTAAATTTTGGTTCAGTTTCTTCAGTTCTTTGATATCAGGTTTATCCATTAGAAAAGGACTCCTTTGATGCATATCCTGCTGACATAAGGTATCTTTCATGCCTAGATGCCATGGTGACTGGAGCTTTACAAATACTGAATTGAACAAGGCAAACAGAATACTATGGTTTTGCCCCATTACATCTATCAGTTAAAATCTTATCTCTAAAAGCAGCAAAACTCACCATCCTCGGCAGTCTCCTTTTGTTCCCATGACTCTAATTTCTGCTCAAGACTTTAGAAGGTGCCATTAGGAAGTCTTGTTGGGGTCTGGCCCTGAGACATAGTGACAGATTTGTGTAAGCCTTGAAGCCTGTTCACTACCCAAACGAGCCCAAAGATGCTGCTGGGGAAAGGAGGGACAAGATACTGCGAGCCCCTCAATTGCCTCCCACTTCCACTGGGGAAAAAAAAAAACACCAAACAAAAAAAAAAAAAAAAAAAAAAAAAACCACTTGTGGGATTCCCCAGCTCAAATCTCCATTCATTCCCGGGGGAACCAGGAAGAGAAAAGCAGTGCCACCCCCACTAGCCAGTGTAAACAGTGCACATGGCATGGAAGGGACAAACCCTGAATTTCATGGAGGTGGCAACAGAACCCCTGAGCAGAGTTGACACAGAGCCTCTCTCAGGCTTTGCAAGTATTGAGGCAGGGGAGGCAAAAGGCAACTGGTCCTTGTGAAATAAAATAATAATAACAGAAATATCACGCAGCTTCACCTAAAAGATTAGTTCAAATGTTATTGATCATTTTTCATGGGGCTTTCTTACCCAAAAAGGCGGCATGTGGCAGAGAGATCTGTGTGACACGCAGTATTGAGGCCAGATCACATCAGCAGCACAGCTACCCAAATAAAGCCAGAGTCAAACCTCTTCCCCTGAAAATACCTAAGTCCTGTATGTAAGAAGTCCTGCAGTTCCAAAAATGCTCAGCATTTTAGGTGCCTGACTTTTGGAAAGCCTATTTTAATCTATGTCTAAACACTTGGAGAAGGTCATGCAATGATTTAAAATGTATACTTATTGATGGCAATTATATGGATTCTTTGCCCAACTTTGCCTAGCCAAAACCAGGTAACTAGCCTGAATAAGTTATTCAGGTTTCTTCTTCAGGCAAACATGAAGTGCAATGCCATCTGTCATGGGAAATGATTCATGCTCCAGAAGTGCCTGACTTTATACAGCTGGATCTATTTTGCCTGCATTTAGCTCTCATCTATTTCTTTAAACTGAGTTTCAAAGGAAACTACACTCTGAAAATTGTTGAGTAAAATGTTTATCTTCTATAAATGAGTGATTTTTGTTTGCTTTCCTACATGAAAACAAATGTGTAAATTTTTAGTTGAGAAAATCTTTGACTAATGTGATAGCAAATCCATCAAAATAGCTGCACACAAAATGACTCCTGGAAAGACAAAGATTTCCAGAAATACTCCCTCCCACACCATGAAGATTTTATAAGCTGTTTTGAAAGATCTGGAGGGTCAAAATTAAATATTAAATTCTCAGAAACTGCACTGTGAAATCAAACATAAAACTACTGATTATTTTGGTGTCAGAAATCTATCAAATCATACCTGAAGAAATACAGGAACGTCGTATGCCTTAGATATCATCCACTTGGCTATACATATGTCTCTGCCTACAAGGGAAGGAAAGAATATACTTTAAAAGGAATAGAGGATAGAAATAAAAACAGAAATATGTCTTTACATGCCACATTAGGGAGAATGGAAAATACCCTTGCAATATGTCTTTAGAAAATATTTTCTGCATTCTCTCTCCTTAACTGAAAGATATAGGATTGAACATTTCTGTGCCTAGACCCTCCCTCCCCCAGTATCTCAAAGCTTTGCAATTATCATTTACCTTGCCTGTATCCTTGTGGATGTAAGAAATTATCATTATCCTTCTTTTAGGATGGGGAACTGTTACACAGGAAAGATTTCAGTACCTTCCTTGAAGTAACAAAAAAATCCGAAGCTAAGTCAGGACTCGAGCCCTGCTCTGTTGCATGGCAATCCAGTAACCTACTCACTAGATCCTCATTCCTACTCATCTTGCCTTATCCTGAGTTGCACAGCCAATAAATTGTGCCTGTTCTTTTGCCAGAGCCTCCAGTAATGTTTTGCATTGTTACTGTCACAAGTCCAACAGACTACAGACAACACTTTTTAGATTTCACTTCTTTTGTTGGTCAAGCTGCATCTCTCACCAGCATGGGCTTAATACCTAATATAAAGCATCTCAAGAATTTTTCCATGAATCTTTTGGAAAAGATGATTTGTTATAACCAGCATTTTCCTTACTATCTTGCCATGTTCAACACAAGATTTCTGCATAGGCATTTTTGAACTTTAAGCAGAAATCATTTTTCAGAGAGATTGCTTGATTCAGAAGCTGCTGGTTAGAGCACCCTCCCAGGGTGCAACAGGCTTGGTTTTTATCCCTGGCCTGCCTCATACATAGAAAGTAGGTCTTGCAGCCTCTGTGAGCAACTGGCATGAGGGTCTCCTACTTCTGAGTAAAAATTCTGACAATATTCAGGCTTATCAAAGGAAAATAAGGAAATGTTTCTAGATACAAGAAACTAGCAAATGGACAAAATGCTAGCTAAAAGAGTTACCTTATCTCTGCCTCCACAATGAAGCAGGTTTAATCTTGGTCTGTAAAACATTTAAATATTTCGTCTTCAGGGGGAGTAATAATGTCAGTAAAGACATCTGAATTGTCAATTTGATTTATCCTGTTTTGTTGAAAACCCCATCTATTTTAATTTTCTGCACTGTATATATGATGGTCCATACCCAGGCTCTGATTTGTAGTAACCAACTAGTTATTTTGGCCACAAAAACCATGGCAGAGAAGAGCTATTATTTGCTGCAGGGTTGCTCACTACCAGCAGCAGAGACACCTATGTGCCTTGTGCAGTACACAAGGAGCCAGTCCTTCCACAGTATCCCAGCAGGATTCATGGTCCTCACCTCACACTCAGAGGTCACTGCCTCAGCAGCCTCCTGCAAAATCCCTGCTGTAAAATCAGAGGCTGACAAGCAGCTCTCTGGCTGTTCAGCTACCTAGCTTACTGGCTCTAATCCAACAACAAAAAAACAAAACCCACCCAGAAGCCAAGATTTAACAGAGGAGAGAATGGGAGCAAGGTCCCAGAAGAGACTCAGACACTTTGTGTAGACCACAAAGGAGCATAAACAAACCCAGTAACAGTATTTCTCTCTGGAGGAATGGGAGTAACACTCGGAGGCAAGGGCTCAGCTCCCTGCTGTGCTGCAGACACCAGGGATGACCTGTCTCATCTGTAAAATGAACATTATTCCACCCAGACTGATGGTGGCCTCTGTACAGCTTCAAGTGGTGTGTTTGCACAGGTGAGGTTCAACCCTTGGAGGGTGCCTCTAGCTGTGCCTTCTGTCCCAAGCTAGGAGGAGCAAGCATGAATTCATCACCTGGGTCTGAAAATGAATAGATAGTCTGAACAAATCTCAGGCAAAAAATTAGCTTTTAAGGGGTTTTGTTCTGAAACAAAGAATTCCCCAGTTTGGAAGGAGGGGAGGGGAGCATGAGGACTGGAGAGCAGTTTAGCAGTTCTTGTTAATTGTTTTAGTGAACTAGTTGTGACTCCTCCATGAAGCAAGACAGACCTGACAGACATGCAGTTTATCAGCCACGCCTCAGATAATGAAAGAGGTGTTGTTAATTGAAACAAAATGATTTTGCAGAACATTCATACCCTCAGAAGATTGGTATCTGCCCTTCATTGATCTAGGTAGCGAGGCATAGCTGAGCAGCACTGCACTTAACCCAGCAGCAGCCGAGGCACTGAAGTGACTGTGCACAGTCAGATCCTAGCAATGCATTAATATGTGCAAAAAAAAAACTCTGTAGTGAAAGTGGAGGAGCTAAAAATATAGTTTAAACTTCTGCCCTACATTGTCTTCAACAGTCAAAATCGACTACATATTGTGACAAAATTGTGCTCTGACTTTTCCAACACAAAAAGTAAATACCAGCGTATATGTGCCATCCCAACCATGAGGTGCCCTCCCCACATTTGTGTCAGCAGCCTACAGGGAAGTGGACTGGACCAGGAATACTCCCCAGGAACACCCTATTGATTCAATAATTCAAAATCCATCTGATCTTGCTCCTGCACAGACAAAGGACAAGCACAGAACTGCAGTGCCTACAAGACCAACAACACTCCCTGTTCTCCAGCTCCCTTAATCCTGATTTCTGGTAGTACACTATGCACTGGTTGTTACATCTGCCCTCCCTCATGGCTGGATCTTCCCCCAGATTTGCAAGCAGCGCCTTAACAGCTGGGAAGGGGGGAAGGGTCTGTATTTCCCTTGTTTTACTTGAAGAATGTTGGGAAAATCAGTGGCATAGCTTTTAGAGACAGTGAAAGTCCAGAAGGATGGCTCAAGTCTTCAATCATATGTTTCAATTCATTGAACATTTTTCTCATTAAGAAAAATAGGCCTTCAAATGTCAACCATCCATCTCTGGCCTTCAGATTTTAATGTTATTTATAAATATCCACATCATTCCTACTAGCAGGATAAAACTTCAGTTAACTTAAACAGAAAATAAATGGAAACTTCAGTCCTAAAATAAAGAAAAAAAGATTAAATACATTCCCAGATATCTGAAATATAAGAGATTCCTGAGATTCTCTCAGAGAGGCATGTTATACAATCCAGAAGTGTTATACTCTCCAGAAGGGCTGATATTCAGCCTATATCCTGTCTCAAAGTTGTTTGCTGAAGCCATTTCTGAAAATAGTTCTGCCACAGACATTACACAATGGGCAACTGTGGTACTGCAGCTCACTAAATATGAATCAACTGGACAACAGCCCTTTTGCCTTCTTGGTGGGGTGCTGCTTTGCTGCCTTCTTTGTCAGAAAGTGAAAATTGCCTATAATATGGGATGCACAGCTGTATGGTTTTTTAATGCCCAGCTGGTCCTTTCCAGAGGTCTGAAATCATGTGTCAAAACTTTCTGTATAGGTGAAGAAAAAATTTTTTTTTTCCTCTCTCCTTCGTAAGACACTGGGAGTACCTCCATATTAGTCCTTCTATTTTTCCCTTTTTTAGTCCTCTTCGTTTATATCAAAATTCCAATTTTTCAACAGTAAAACTGAGTGTAGCTAATAAGGCAGAAATCCAGGAGAAAGAGTTTTACATAAGTGTCATTGAAATATAGTGCAGACTCTGATCTGAAACTGTAAAGGTCAATCTTTAAATAGCCAGGTCTTTTGGGACCTGACCTATCCAAGAGCATTTTAGCTTTGACTGGACTTTCTTGTTCAAATTCAGTTCTCTGGAAATAGTGCTGTGTCCAAGAGTACATCAGCAGGGCAGGGCTATTCTTAGAAAAACAAGTCAAAATCTGCTTGTCTCAATACTCCTCACATTGTCACCAAAACCAAGGACTGCAGCTGTGGATGCTGTTTCCATTGTGCAGTACTGCAGCACAGCTGGCGTTTCATTCTCTACACCCTATGATTTAGTCTAACCACATTCAAGACAGGAGGAAGTAATACAATTCCCTGAGCCCTCCCACTCCCAAAACACATAAGTTTTTATCCTGCATCAAACACTTGAAACACTGAAGCTGGTAGTTGACCACCAATTTTCCTATTGCCCACAGAAATAGTTTCTTGTTAACCCTGACTTGGATCCTTCCAGGTCCTGATAAAATCTGGGAATGGAAAGAATCTGACATGATGTGCAGGAGGTGAGAGAACAAGGAAGGTAGGGGAGTGGCACAACGAAGTGTTCAGGGTCTCAAGACATTGGAAGTAGAGGATGCAGCAAGTGAGCAGCTCTAGGGGTCCCAGGATACTCATACAGAGCAGCACAGAACAGCATGGTTTTCAAAAACTGACATTAGGGCAGTGAGGTGTAGAAGACACCACAGGGTTGCAGAGTTTTGCTGGGGAAAGGAAGGGGAGGTTAAAGCCCAGTCCCAGTTTCTTCTCCCAACATTGCAGGTGTGCCTGAGGAGGGGGGTCTGCAAGGTAAATGCAGCACGGCACATGGATCAGCTAGAATTGTTCCCAGGCAGATGGCAGACCTAATTGCCCAGAAAATCATCCAGAAGTTCTCTGGACTGTTCACATCTCAAGTTCTAATGCTGAATGGACCTTTTGCAGCTTCAACCTGAAGGTCGTGCGTGAAGTCAGCTGAGCATGTTGAACATGAGGAGGATCTGACTTCCCCGTCTGTATCTTATTCCACTGCACAGCCACTATAGCCCCTGACAGAAGGAAACAAAAAGACTGTGTCATTGCAAAGCAGGATGCTTTGGTTTGTTCTTATGACTAACATTTCACCCACAGATTTTTTAATATCTGTTATTTTTGATTAACTCAGAGCTGACATACCTGCAAAACATATTCTTATTTGCAGGGAGTCACTTTGGGCACTTGGCTGGGTCTTCTGGAAAAGATACCAATTTTTTGCAAGGGTGATTTTATATCCAATGAGTCCTTGGTAGAGTGTTTAACACGCATTCTTTATAAAACCAGCCCTTAGCTGCTAGTTTGTTCATAAACATACAGAGAAATTATGCATACACAGGCCATGTAACCTAGAACCCTTTTGAGTCAGTTTTGGAAGGAGACCAGTGTTATCTCAGTGAGGTCTTCCAAGGCATTCAGTTCCCAATATTGTTGTCACCATGTCTCCAGTCACTATCAGAGAGAATATGAATATGGCCCCATAAGAATTGCTATTTTATTGTTGCCACAGTAAGAAAAGACAAATAAACAAAACCACCAGAAACCCATTTTGCGAAATTGTAGGTCGAGTCCACACAGAAAGATTTAAGGGCAATGAGGGCTGTCTTGACCTTCATTCAAGGCTAAGACTTACTCAGCAATTCTCATTGCTAGGAAACCTGCAGAACCTGAAAGTTTGCATAATTTTAAAATAAATTAATCAAAAGCTTGATGTTTTTAAAATCACAAAAACAGTCACAATTGCTATCGTGCTTGGCTTGGGTGTGCAAGAACAATGAAAATATAACTACTGATATAGTCATGTTGACTAAAGCAGAAAATAAGGAACAGTGATGGAGATAACTTACTCCAGAGTGTTGTGAGAATTATCCTGATGCCCCCTGACTCTTAATGTGCAAACCACTGAACCTCACTTTTTCACAAAGCTATAGCTTTAAATTCTCTGTTCACTTTAGAAGCACACAAAAACTCTATAAAATCATAGAGAATAAAGCAAATGTCAAGGTTTCCAGAAAAGTACCTCAAGGCGTTTTATATTATCTCAGAGGGGGAACATTCTTAATGTCAAACAAGCAAGCTTTCTGTTGACAGTGAATTTATATTTGTCTATATCTGAAGTAGAAGGGTTTCGCTGTGGTTACAAACCTGAAAGTATTTCCAGCGGCTTGCAGTAAACTGAAAATGGTCCCTCAGTTCTCCAGCCTAACACAGCAGTACGACATTGACACACCTAAAAACAAAGCAGGGGTTAAACAGGACACTCTATAAGGCAGCTCTCAAATCTTCTAGTAGTGACATTTCAAAAATGAACAGAATATAATCTAACATGGGGCCAACACAAAAGAGGGTCATCTTGGAGGGCCCTGTGCTTTCACATGGTGACAGCAGGAAACTCACTGTTCCTCCTGTCCAGTCAGGATTACTCAGCCACAGCCACAAGCCACTCACTTAACTGTGTGCCAGGACAGCACAGCTGCAAAAGCAAGTGGGAAGCTCAGCCAAGATGCTCTTCCCAGGGCATTGAGACATATTTTAGACTCAGGAGTGTGGCCTTTTAGGCCAGACAAAACACAGAGGCAGCCTTTGCACACAGTGGCCAGAAGCAGACTCGGAAGGTTCCTTGGTACAGCAGATGATGGAAAGTAAAGCATTGAAAATGTCACCAATGTATCATGGCTTCTTCTGACTATGATGGTTTATATTTGTTAATGTTATGTGTGAAGTATAACTGGTGCCTGAAAAAGATCAGAGCTGCATTATTCAGCTTGCTATTCAGTCAGACGCATGCAAACATAAGAAAAAGAAAGCATAAAAATCTCGTGTGTTTCTTTCTATGGCTGTAACTCTCATTATGAGAAAGATTCTATTTTCATTACATACTAGGGAAGCACTATTGTGGTGGAATTTCCAGAGTTTATGAATGGGGCCATGGTTGTTCACTGTACCCAGCAAGTTGGAAGGACCCTTCAGGTTCCTTTGCCCAGGTCAGTTCAGCATAGCCACCATCCCCATTCCTCTTCTCCTTCACCTTCACGTGGTGTCTGATCTCTCTGGAAACTTTTTGCTTTCCTACTTGTTTCTCCTTAAACTCATTCTCCCATACACATTTTCGCTTATTTTAAGCTATCACAGACAGCAAGAACTGATTTATTTGAGACGCAGTTATACTTCTCCAGAAAAAATCTGATTCTCAACAAAAAATCTGTAGTGATGGTTTACTGCAAGTGACGTAGTATCAAAAAGTCACATGCCATAACATGGAAAGCAATTTGTCTCCATATGATAAACTATCTTAATACATTCTTACTGTCATAGATTGATTAGGTTTGAATGTAAAAAGCAAGCTGGTATGAAAAAGGGGATAATGAAGATTTCTAGATCTTATAAAATATTTTTTATTAACCCCAGCTTGTTCCTGTAATATTAGTGAAGGATAATTGAGTATGAGAGCTTGAACATGATCTGTATCCTTTCCTATAATCACCTCAACCCAGAAGACTGGGTAAGGCCCAAGCTGCACATGATGCAGAATGTAGACTAAAGGCAATATCTCTAAATAAGACTTCCTGTTAAGTTCTCTAAATCCAATTCTAATGAGTTAAACAAATTAGGTGCCAATCCCTGAAGATTGGCTGTATATTTCAAGAGAGAATTTTAAAATCAATGTTCACGTTGACTATATCCTCTCTAAAGAGTTAACATCAAAACAGTCTTTCTCATAGAAACACTGCTGAATCACTGACTTCAGAGAACATTTAAATCTTCTGGCAGGAACATAACATGGTTCCCTAAAATTATTTAGTTAAAACAAGCCAAGTGATAATACATACCACAAAATTTCCAATTTTTCTTATGATTCATGGTCCTCATCTTTTCAGGGTTTTTTTCCCCAACAGGAAGCCAAGAGTAGAAAAAGCCAAGATATTAATTCAATTATATAAGTGAATCTATCAGATCAGATGCCAAAATATCCTGCTATGGACATACTGCCTGTTGCTAACACCAAAAATAAGTTTCTTGATATGTGTTTCAAGTCTAGGACTTACTGAAAACCCATCAGGCAGTTTTCCCAAAGTCTGAGCATGTTGTGTGCTTAGGGCACTGAACCAGTTGCAGGTATCCTCTGGGATTGTCCGATTTTCTCCAGAAAGACTTCTGTATCATGATTCTGACTCCACTTTTGTATTTTGCTTTGCAAGCTCAGTATGACTGAACAACAGAATTGAAGCAGTGGGGTGTGTGTTTTGAAACTTTGCCCAGGGAGGCTCACAAGCATATTTTAAAATGGGCAAGGGACATCATCTAACTCGCAGGTCAGGAACCTTTTTCTCTTTCTTCAGGCTTCTTCAGGAACAAGTCTTTGTCTTTTTTACTTCAGGTTCAGGGTTTGGGGGATACTTAGGAAATGTGCATAGATCCTGCTGCCACACATATCTGATGCTTCATAATAAGATATATTTTATATAAGTGTAGGCATATAATGCAAAATATATGGGTTAATCTTGCATATTATACATGCTCTTTAAATCTTCAGCACATGATGCATGCAGCTTTCTGTAGGCATGAGCAGATGTTTCATTACCAACCACGTTAAACTTTGTCCTTTTTTTTAGAAAACACTAGAGTTCACACAAGCCCTGCGAACACTGAGTGCCACTAACACGATCTGTTAGCATGATGTCACGTTTATCTGATGTCACCACGCATCTCCTTCAGTGTTTAATCTGTCAGGTCTCCAGGATGGAGTGTGTCTGGATGTCCTGTGATAAGCACTGTGTGCAGCAGGTCTCTGCAGCATCCTGCTGCTGGCAAGTGCTGTGATAAACAAGAGCACTGTCTTCCTTTTCTGTTGGGTGCCTCCACGGGAGACACAGGATGGCATTCAGTCCTGTCCTGTCACTCTCTAGACACAGTCTTGAGTTGTTAACACACCCAAAAGATTAAGTTCCACATCTCATTTTTCTTTTCCTAGGATAGGCTGATGTAACACCTCTCTCAGTGGCGTGAGGTTAGCTTGCATCACCAATAGATCTTTTCTCAGTCAGTGACCCGTTGCATTTGGCAGGTCTCACTTACTATCACTGTGTGCTGCCCCAGATAGCCCAAGTCCTGCTAATCACACAGTGATCAGTGTAGAGGAGGTGCTCCATTTGTAAAGAGAAGAGATCTTCATTTGTTGAAGAGAAGAGGTACTGTCCAAAACCAGCAATGTGATGATTGCCCCGGACACACTATCATTTATGCCTGCAAAGTGCCAGCTTTCCTGCAAGTGAGTGAGTGCACCTTCTTTTGATCCTTGCTGCTACGTTGGATAACTCCCAGACATTCTACCCCCGCCCTCCAAAACTCTTAATTATATATTCAAACTTGGAATCCAATAAAGTAAGGTGTCAGGATATGTTTAGTTCCACTTATCCTGTAATACATGCTGAAAATATCTCTTCTTCCTTTTGTTATTACACAGGTTCAACTAGTTTTTTTAAATATATTCCTTCATTCAAAAGAGTAGATACTGGGGGTGGTGGTTGCAAAAGCTATTTACTTCCAATTGTCTATAAAATATTAGGTAAAATAGATATTTTAGATAGATATATGCCTCCCTGTTTAAGACCAGGCTTCTACATGTTTTACACTGCACTAGTATGTGCAATGCTGAGAGACAGACACGGTCACCGAGGTCAGCTTCATTTCACTGCAGGATTTCCTGCATTTCTCATTAGATTTAAAATAGCTTGTGATACCACACACTATGATTTCCTTTGGAGATACTGACCTGTGGCCTATGCACAAAGTATTTTTTCCCAGGATTGTGTGAATATCAACTGTTCTTAAAAAAGAAGAAGTAGCTGGTGTCACCACTAAAGGAAAATGCTTAAGAGCAGGAAGAAAATTTAACTGGAATAAGAGAGGAAAGGAAAGGAAGAAGGAGGGACGGCAGCTAGCTCTGACATGAGCTGCTCCTAGGGCTCAGCTGGGGATTCTGGCTGTCTCTGGGCTGCTCTGTGGGACGTGAAGCACTCCAGCCACGTTTGCACAGCAGGAGCCCATCTTGCTCCGCTGCTGACACCCGGCACCCTGAGCGGAGGCAGAACTCGTGCTGCGCTGACCCAGCCGTGACTCTGATCTTCCCACTTCAAAGGAGGAGGACTCCTGCAGAAGGCAGCCTGAGATTCCTAAACTGTTTTTCACACAACAGATGAGCAGCTTTTGATAAACCAGAACACACAGTATAATTAGGCCTCAAACAGCATATACTAATTACAAGCACAGAATTATGCACATTCCTAATGAGAGTGCTGGGAAGGGGCATAGGGAGAGGAACTCTAGCAAGCACAGGCAATCTTCAGCAGCCACAGCCACGGTGCAGAGGAGCTGTGCCTGGAGACGTGGTGCTGCAGGGGAAAGGAGGCTGAGGAAGACCAGGGTAACAAAATTTTACAGTGTTTAGGCATTGCTGCCACCAGGAACAGGCAAGGGGGAAGGTGACCAAAACATCAGCCAGCTCTTTCCAACACCCTCCAGCTTCATCTGCAGGAGGTGACAGGAGTGAGTGCACTTGAGGATATAGGCAAGGCACCTTCAGGGCAGCTTTTGTCACCAGATGCTGTGGTCTCCTGAGGCTAGCTCTTTGTTCACCAGGCACAGAGCCTGCTTGTCCCTGGAAATCAAAGTTTGGAGCCTATGAAGTGCCCTATGAAGAAAGGTGTATTCAGGGTTGTTCGTATTCACCAGTCCTTGAGGGCTTTCACTGTGGCTTTAGTTAACATACTGACTAGCACTGAATATCAGCTCAAGTGGAGGCTCTCAGATGGGTTCCAGAGTGGGACAGGGACCTTCAGAAACATCCCAACATATCAACTGTAGAACAAAAAAGGTGAAGATCAGCAAAAATGGATGTGATCACAAAGTTTATTCCCTAGAATCCCTGTGAATAGTGTTACTCCATTCAGATTGGGCTGTTCAGAGGGATCTGCCTGGTGTCAGGAAACTCTAATGGTCTCAAAACCATTTATCCAGCATGAGATATCACTGTGACCCCTCTATCACACCTGCCCCCTGTACTGAGGTCTGGGGTTACCACCAGAAAGCCTTTTTTCCCAACCATTCAACACTTTCTGATCCAGAACTAAAACTGGCATTTCAGCTTGTTCTCAGCCTTACTCTCTTCCTTCCATACCCAAAAACCTGCTTTTCTGAAAGTCCGTTTCCAGCCCATCCTGAGGTCAGCCAAGTGTATCTCACTCTAGAGGTGGCATAAATCCTACATGTGAATGTGTGAGTTTTGTTACCTCCTGTTATAACCCTCAGAAGTGAGTTTATCCACACAATGTGAGGAATGAAACACAAAAACACCCACAGAGAAGATGGAGATCAAAGTTAGCAGTAGATTATCAGATTTTACAAAAACTGTAGTTCTGAAATATACAGGGAAATCAATCATCTCTATGTTTTAATAGAGGATGTGGAAGTTGAGACTATAATTCAGGAAATCCCTTGTTACATGGCATATCTGGCAACCATAATGCTATTCTAGGAAAAGCAAATTTTATGCTTGAGTGTACCGCTGAATTCTTCTGTGATGCTGAGTAAGTTGCTCGGAGCAGATTTTGCCTCATCCTGTGTTCCTTGATTTTGCATCCTTCCCATTCTCCTCAGGTTGCCTCCATCTCTTCATTGCTAGGGCACCAGAAGGAAAAGCAGCAGGAGGAGAGGATATTAGAGCCTGCTATTAGATGCTGTGCCATAGCCATACATGGTAACAGGAGGAGAAATTACAGGGAAAGTTGTGTTCATCTCCTATAGCCTTGGGACAGAGGATGCCCAGTGCAGATGGTATCTTCGGAAACCTAAGTGCCAGCTTCTGCCAGGTCACTGCTGAGCAAATAAGAACTAAGGTTTCAAGAAGCACGTAATTCAGCCAAATCTGGGGACCTCTCAACAGATAGGAAGGAAAGTGCACACCATTTGTGATGAAATTTCTAAAAGACCTGAGGCTGAAGTCCCTGCCCTCCATGGAAAACATAAGTGAGCTCAGGTCATTTGACGCAATTAACTGAAAAATGGAGTTCTATAATGGAAAAGCTTAAACAAAAGAGACTTTTATTTGCTTTGCTCATAATGATTATATCAAAAGAGAGACCTTATATGGTGCTTATTATTTGTACTTAAAATTGTGGTTAGTTTTTAAGTTACATTAATTGGGGGGGGATAAATCTTTTCTGTGAAGTAGTGAAGTAACTTACGCAAGATGCCCTGTGAGGCTGATGACAAAAGGAGACACAGGAATGATAAGTGGAATCCTGCACTAAGGAAATATGATGAAGTTCTGCCACTGGTTTCCACAGGACCAGTCCTGCTACACATGGTGGCAGATTGACAGCCCAGATTAGTTTTGCCCATCCATGTAATAATCACTCTCACATGAAATGCAAAGACTTTTTCTTTTTTATCAGTACTCCTCAGTTCAAGATCACTTGGGATAAGTAATGTTTATCCTTAACAGAAATGTCAAAGGGCATTTTATTTAAGTATGTGCAATTATTCCAACTGGAATTTCACCAAGTCACTGCAGTTAATGTCCCACTTTCACTATGGATAGACATTTCTCCTTATTTAATTCTGGGTCTGAAAACTCCAAATCAGAGGAACTAGCTAAACCACTAAGGAAATGCCAAGCAGAACCTTGATTTTACCTTTATAAAAGGGAATCTGCTACATTTTCCATACATGCGAATATATTTTTTTTTAATTTAGAGGGATGACATTCTCTTTTTTTGATGGAATTTGTGTGAGATTCTCAAAGAAACTCTTTTTGCATAGAAAGTCCATGGTACTATTACTTTGGCAGGGAACCAGAAGGCCTTTCTGGTTTGAACTTGAACTGCTCCTGAGCCTATTAAATAACAATTAAGCTCTATTCCTGGATAGCTAAAATCTTGTACTTGGTCAGAATGTCTTTCTCACAATAAGACCAAAAAAAAGTGTATAATTCCTCACAATGGGCAAGTAGTGAAGTACCTCTTTCTTGCACTATTGGAACCTGTGGGTACCTTGAATACTTAGTAAATGCCTTGTAAACAAATCTGTCCAACATCTAAGAGTTTGCTCATGTATGTGATATGCATGCAAAGCAAAGCATTAAAAGATACAGCCAAGACTGCTGCAAGGTGCCCCCTCCAGGCCCCACAGCCCTTTGTGATCTCTCCTCTTGCTGCCACAGACCCAGAAATCTCAGTCCAGCCTGTCCCATGAGAGAAGGCAGAGAGCTAAGGATGGAGCTCTGGATATTTGCACTCTCCTCCCAGAGCCTGGGACCTGCTCAGGAAGAGGGAGCACTCGGCACAAACTCTCTCTCCAGCAAGAGGACTCCAGAGTCAATCACAGAGAAGATCCTCTAGCAGGGAATCCTCAGGGTGGCCCCAAGGACAGGATTGTCCCGAGGCACCTCTCATCCAGACTGACAGCCTGCAGCAGTATCCATGGCCTGAGTCACCCAGGAACTCCTGCAGGCACTCATGAATGTCATCTGAGGAGCAGTACTAGCTCATTAAAGAAGGGAAGGCTAAATGAAGTAAACACTAACTCTCATGAGTCTAAGTTGTTTAAATAAGCTTGAAAAATATTTTTTTAATGGCACTGAAATGAAATTTGAATAATTTTCTGTGTTTTAATATCTTGATGTATGCTGGAGGATATAATAAATGCTTTTACATAATCCCTCAAAGAGAAACCTGAGTTATTCTTCAATGTTATGTGAGGAAAATGAGAGGTCTAAATTAGCACTGTGAGGGTTAAATAAAAGATCACAGTATAAAAAAAAGAAATTAGAAGTGGCTAATTCACAGAACCATATTATTTGTCTTCCCTATAAGTATTTCTTGATATGGCTGCAGATTATATGTAAGCAAATAAAAAATCCTGCATCAAGACAAAAAATTACAAAATCAAAGAACACGTTTTTCTTTCCTAGCACAAGATCATAAAACAAAAGAAACAAAAGTAAAGATTTCAGGAGGAAAGGGCTTTTTCTTTGACATGAACATCTGACAGTCTTAGGAAGCAAATCCTGATGCTGCTTTGGCAGAAAGTACTCTCCATCTTTGCTGAAGAGCCAAATTTAAATTTTCGTGGCCTAGAATACAAACCCTTAGCATTTTGTGCTCTTCCAAGGAAATCCGTTCAATGATCTCACACTACTTAAGAGGTCCTGCACTCTCTGCATAGCAAAGTCCTTTGTGGGCCCATGATGATAAACTCTTTGCCTGATTTTATTAAAAGCAGAATTTTCATTCAGAAAAGACATAATTGTCACACAATGATCAAACATTATGAAGCTATTTGCAGAAGAAAACCTCAGCAGAGACCATAGGAAGATTATGTAAATAATTTCTTTCAAGATGAGTCAGCTAATGTTATGACTAAGATCAATGGGGAAAACATTATTTTAAAAGAGTAAAATGACTAGAGTCAAGAAGGAAATCACATATTCTTTTTTATACATATAGTAAGTGATAGAGTTAATCATAATTGATCTAATCATGATAATAATACATCAGGTTTTACAGAGAGCATATCATGTTTTGTAATGCTAAAGAGGTTATGCTACATTGCTTTTTATTATCCAGAGAAGACATAGACTTTTTGAGGTTGGAGGAGATTTGAGAAGGTCCCCAGTTCAACCTCCTGTTCAAAGCAGGGTCAAGATTGAATTCAGATCTGGCTGCTCAGGGCTATGTCAGCTGTCTGTAAACCTCCAAAGATCAAAGATAAGGTGATGTACTTCCCACCCATTGCCTCTACCCTCTACCTTCTGCCCCCTCCATCTTTTAACCTAATTTCAGTTCCAGAAATCTGCCCTTTCTCCTCTGCTCATCGCAGTGAAGAGCTCAGCTTTCTACCCTCAGTGACCTTCCCAAAGGCACTGGGAGCTGCTGTCAGCAGCTGAAGGTGCCTCTCCTCCAGGTTGAACACACACAGCCTCTTTTCACAGGGTATGTGTTCCAAGATCCAAACAGGGAAAGCAGAACAGCATCCCAGCTGCAGTCCTGAGTGCCTTTTCTTTTTCCCCTGTGCCTTCAGGATCCAGAACTACTTCGGTACAGAACAAATGGCTCATACACCTCTGTGTATATATGCAGCCTGGAGGTTTTCTAGTTTTCCTAAAAAATTGTAAACTGGCAACTAGATCCCAAAAGATCCATAAGGTTTTTCTTACTGCCTTTCAACTCCACTAAGCTATATGCACACAGATGAGCGTTACCTGCTGGAAAGCAATCACTCTGTGTGACAGTGCTGCCCTCCTTTTTCAATCAAACTGACTCCTACAGATAGTGGGATGTGCAGTTATCAAACTTATTCAAAATATTACTTATTCAAGAAACTATTCTGGAATAATTTCTTGAATAATAGTGGAAAAACTTTTGTTACCATGTCAAAATGGCATCAGGGCATTTGCTGCACCACATTATGCCCTTTAACTCCCAATAGTGCTGGTCAGTCTGTTCCCACTTTTGCTAGCAGTAATTACTTCTGTGTCTTTGGATGCAGAAAGTCCATGCTGTTCACTGTGGAAGAAATGAGCATGACTCACCTTCTTTTTCCATATCAAACAATAATTGAATTTTTCCATTCAACTTTTCTGGCCAGAGAAAAATTTTTCCTTATGTTCAGAAGTTTCCAACCATATGGAAGGGCCATACCCACAGAAATTCATCATCAGCTTCTCACAAATCCTGCTCAGTTTGTGACAGGTTACCAAAAGTAAGAGATAAGCTAACATCCTCTGTTTATATCTCTCAAAATAAAACGTCCAAAAACCTGACTTCAGCTGCCACATTTCATTGAAAAATTCAAAAATATGTATCAGCAGATTCTTCCATGTACAATGAGCAGTCTTAATCAAGGTAGTTTCTTTTACTATAAAATGTATTAAAAAAAAAAAGAATAAGAAATGTCCAGTCAATTTGGCTTTTTGCAAAAGGCTGACTCCATAAAGACCAACATTATGTCATCGTCGTGTCTGATGGCCAAGTCTGCCCTGTATACAAGGTGTTTTGGACACAGATTTTCTGCTTGTCCTTACTTAAAGTAAAGTCTCATTATAGTTTATGATCTGTGATTTACAAGTTTGAATTAAGATCAGTCTCAGCATATCATTTCTGATCCAGACAAGGTACTCTGGTTCATGTAAGTCTCCGTTGATGTGAGGCCAAGGTACTTTGCTGACGGATTACTATGAAAGAAGTTGGCTCCCAGGATCCTAAGGAGAATCCTCTGCTTCAGGGCACCATGGGGACCAGGGACTCCCTGGGGCTTGTGAGAGCTGGGGGCTCCCCAGGGTGGAGGCAGAGCCTGTCCCACCATTCCAGCTGTGCCCAGGGGAAGGGCAGATGGGGCAGCCAGGGGGCTGACACAGGGTCCTGTGTTGTGGGCAGGTGGGGGAAACTCTGAGGGTGGCTGGGTAGGACTCACAGAGCTGACAGTGCCCTCTGGACCCTGACACTTTGATACAATCAGCAAAGCTTTCCTGAAAGTCAGCTGCTTTTTTCTCTTTTCATGAACATCACTCAGGAACACAGGAATTAGAAAAGTCCCACTGTGCTGCCCAAAGCTATAACTGGTAAAAGATGATGGTACAGTTTTCAGATGGCAGATGCTGATCTTATGAACTTTACCTACCCTGGGTTTTGGCTGCTTCAATTTCTAAACAGCATCTTCCATGGCTGGCACTGAACTTCTTTTACTGACTCCTAAAAGAAAAGCCTCTTGCATGGATCCTATTCATTTTCTTCCCCAAGTCACACCTATGAAGATATAATTAATTTCCTTCCTACCTAGAAAATACCCTTTCACACTTCAGTGTAAAT
Organism: Fringilla coelebs; assembly: GCF_963513975.1. NCBI lineage: Eukaryota > Metazoa > Chordata > Aves > Passeriformes > Fringillidae > Fringilla > Fringilla coelebs. The sequence goes on from NC_140029.1 coordinate 72,676,127, forward strand.
ACACTTTTTTTCACCCTCCAGAGAGCTGGACTGCAGGATCTCTCCTGCACTGAAGACAACTATACCTCAGAGCTGATAGAGCAGACCTAACAGCCCCTCAACCACCGTGCTCTGCAAAAAATGTGGCAAGAGACTCTTCAGAGGTGTCACCAGGCTGCTTCCATTTCCACCAACACATGGACCTATTGAAAAAAGTATCAACGTTGGATTTTGGACAATGGACACTGACAATATTCATTCCTTCCTTCTTTAACAACTCCCACAAGATAACATTTCCTCCTCTGTGCTACACTAAAGAGCAGTCCTAAAGGCTGTCACATCACCTCCATGATACACTGCAACCCACAGTATATGTCTATCTGAATCCAGAGAGCTGTGAATGGCATCTCTTGCCCATTCAATTACCTCTATTTAAAGCAAACCCAAAAGTGGTTGTGTGGAAGATTTTCTGATCCACCTCTTCAGCAAGTCAAGTTAAAAAGATTAATGAATTCACCAAGAAAATAATTTTTCCATAATACCTACTTAACTGTACTTCCAGTTAGAGGATTACAAGTGTAAATAGACTAAATTAATACAAACAGAATGGAATGAAGTAAAAGTTCTAACAAGTTTTAACTCCACAGTCCATACTGACTGGATACATGCTTCTGAGTGACCATGAGTTATAATCATTATTCCTTGGAGAAAATAATGAGAATGTGATGTAATATCAAAGTAAAGAAAGTACTGGGCCTGCTCACATATGCTGATGTAAGCAGGAATAAGTCTGTCAGTACAGTGGTAATTATTAAGAGGCTGACACACACAAGTTTTGAATGACTAGAACTGGGTTGTTATGAGTTCACCAGTTCCTTCGTGTGAGGAACACAGGATAATGGAACCAGCAGGGACTGCTGCTCTGTGAGCTAGAGGTGGATGTGAAGAAGATAAAGTTTGAACTGCACAAAATTATACTGTTCTTATAGAATTTTTTATGAGAAATAGTAGTTTTGGTCTGGCAAGTTCCTCAATCAAGTGTTAAATACTTAAAGGCACAAATTATTTTATCTATGTCCCAATTTAGCCAAACCCCCATTTTCTGGGGAATGTAATATATATGAATTTGTCTTTTGATGTCATTTGTAGTACTCTAACCCGTGATATGTATAAGCAATAATTCTGACAGAGTGACCTTTCAGATTAAAGACATCTCTGGATTCCATGTACCTACATTACACAATTTCATCACAGAACTCCCACTGAATGTTCAGGTTCCTGCAGTGAACTCTCACTGAAATTCAAGTCAGTCATTTTTTGGATTCAAAATCTTCCCCATCAACCAGGTGTACAAAAGCTCCAGGTCATGCAGAAATTCAGTGCTCACGATTTAAATATTACTCCTTAGAAAATTCCCCTTTGTTCTTGCTTCCATGGAAACTTATCTTCCTCTCAGCATCCCTGGAGTGAAATCTTGTAGCAGAGAGAAGAGCAGCATGGATTAGGTCTGTATTCTCACAATACTGTCCCTGATTCTGCTGCTTTCATCTAAAAATCTGAGTAAGAAGACTATTAGCTCCTCTAAACATCTTAACATTTCATTTGGTCTTCTATCAGCTTCTCCTCTGTTGAGATTAATATCTTGACTAATGTTTATCTTCCAGAAAAACAGACCATTTTAAGCCCACTTATTTTGGTTTTGCTGGGTGTCCAGCTGAGAGCCCTTGTCTCCTCTCCATCAAAAAACCACACAGTATTTCCCCCACTTTGTGGCTGCTAGCACATTGCCATTGGGGTATCTCACAACTATTTTGGTAAACGCCTGGGCTTCCAGTCTCTCACCAGCAGGTCCTTTTCCCTGTCACTCTTTGCTCCAGCCTCTGCAGTCTCACTTTTTTGAATGTGGACATGACAAAATGGCACACACTGTGCAATTAGCAGCAGCTAATTATTTAACATGTTGAGAAGTCAATTCATCTTGTCTTTCTTACTCAAACATCCCATTGCTGTTCATAAAGGGAAAACTCACATCACACCACACTAGAGCTCATTTTCAGCTTAATCTGGCCTAGAAATCCTAGCCAGGGTGGCAGGCTGTCAGGAAATAATCTTCTTCCTGCAGGTATCACCTGCCATCCTTATTCCCTTGCTCTCAATCATATCAAAACACTTTTTCTGACTGAATTCACTAGTGGATCCAAGCCCCTCTAAGAGACTGCAATCTGAAATAATTAAGAACACTGTATCTTTGTGTAATTTCTAAAATTTAAGAAGATTTCAGAACCCTGACTAATGTTTCTCTTGTGTTACTGCTACATAACAGATTTTAATGCAAAAAGGGACCATATTAATAATTTAATGGACTGATATCCTGAATAAAAGCACAGACCATGAAATAATTCCTGCATTAGACCACAAGTTTCTTCTTAATATACCTCACCTAAAAGCTTTCATTAATGGAGTATCTGCCATACAGTTTGTTGAACTGTTCCAACATTTTCTTAGAATCGTGTTCTTCCCCTCATGTTTTCTTGGTCTCCAAATACCGTCTGACCACTATTTTGAATTTGTCTATCTTCATATTTGAGCTATTTGACATTATAATTCTATGTTCATTGTGCATCCTCACATTTCATTTTACAAATATCATATAATTCTTCATCAGTGGTGATCACATTAGAGACCATAAGTGAACACAAAATAGAGAGAGAGGATAAAGTGCATATATGCAATATGTTTATTGTTGACGGAAACACTGCGGAAGGAAAAACAATTTTCATGTATATAATTGCCATTGTATAAAAAACCATAAGGCTAGGCAAAAGCCATTTTCTGTCCCATGTTTAGACCAAAGCTCTGTAGCTCAGTTTGCAGAAAACAGGATGTATGTGTATAAAAGTAAGGTAAAAAGTATTTCCTTTTTTTTTTTAAGCTGCAAATGATGGTACTTTCTTTTTAGGTATTTTTAAATGAAAAAAGTCTTCAGATTTGGAGATAAAAGTGCATGTTTCTTAATTTAGTGCTTTGGTGTCAAGCCACAGGAACTGCCAGTATATTGTGGAAATACTCCTGCACAACAGAAGTGAATGGAAACTTTGACTTTTATTGACATGCATGGAGGATCAAACACTTTGTGTAAAATCAAGACAGTGGTTGCTATCCCAGATCAGCAAGGAAGAGAAAGATCTGAAATTAAAGGCTGGCAACCAAACAATTCTGGCACTTTGACATCAATACATCAACTAGAAAGAAATTTTATACCAGCTTATTGAAAAAAAAAAACCCTATCAACTAAAGCTCTGATACAAGAAGCATTAATTTAAATTCATTATTTAAGCACATACTTAGTTTGAAACACAGACCAGCAGCTCTGTGGGCCCTGATAGGGTTTCACCAGATACTTACAGGTCACTTAAAACCAAGGTTGGAATAAACTTCTGACTCAGAACAAACATTTCAAAGAAAAGTCTTTGCTCCAAAAACAGCTTAAGAGTCACCCTGCCTCCACCATGGCAATCAGAAAGATAATGGGATTATCTTTCAAATTATTAAAGACAGAAAGGTTTAGTTAAACCACAGGCTACAATATACATGGAGTGAACCATGAGACATCATCAAAAGAGAGCTTTAAAAAGCTTCCACAGATATGTCCCCCACCAGACTCAAAACAGTCTTCTCCAGGAGGTATTTCCAGAAGGAGGCTTTACCGAAGGAAGAGGGAGCTGCAGAGCAGAAGCCCTGGCAGGCTGTGGACAGCCAGCTCAGGGGACAAGGCTAGAGGGTGCATGGGCACAGCCTGTGGAAGCTTTGGATTCAAAAGGTGGAGGTAACAGAAGGAAATGCCTTGAGATGCAGCAGCAAGAAGAGCTTTGGATATGGAGTTTATCCCAGCAACAGAAGGTGTTTGGTCTGACTTTAACAGTTAAATATCCTGATTGTATTGATACAAAATATTTCTATGGCTCAGCTTTCAATTATTGGATGTCATGGTTTAATCCCAGCCAGAAACTAAGCATCAAGCTGCCACTCACTCACTCCTGCTCCCCACAGTAGGGATAAGAATTGGAAAAAGGAATAAAACTCATAGGTTGTGCTAAGAAGGGTTTAATAATTGAAACAACAAAAGCAATATCAACAACAAAATAATAGTAACAATAACAACTACAATTAAAAGGAGAAAGAGAGAGGAATAATACCCCAGAAAGACAAGTAATGCTCAACAAAATTATTTGTCACCCACTGGCCAGTCCCCAGCCTGTTCCCAAGCAGCAACCAGCCCCTCACAGGCAATCCACCTCTGTTTATACGCTGAATGTGGTGTTCCATGGTATGGAATAGCCCTTTGGCCAGTTTGAGTCAGCTGCCCTGGACATGCTCCTTCCCATTTTCTTGTGCACCTGCTCTCTGGCAAACTGAAATGTCCTTGGTTTAGAGTAAGCGCTACTTAGCAAGAACTACAACATCAGTGTGTTATCAACATTATTCTCATACTAAATACAAACCACAGCACTGTGCCAGCTACTAAGAAGAACATTAACTCTATCCCAGCTGAAATCAGGACACTGGGCCATGCATTTTCCTTTAAAATAATACAAAGATTTGTCTGGATTTCTTTTTTAGAAATATGCTGCATTTTCCCCATTGCCTTGTATTTCTAAATATTCTTCTTCCACCATTACCATTAAACAGTTACTCTATATACCAAAGATTTCAACAATGTAATTGTGTGCAATCCACTCTCTAGTTAAACCAATTTCCCTGTGTCTCTACTGTATGCTGATCTCACACAGGCTCTTCTACTGCCTTGCACCTGTAGTGCATCTGTTCACTTCCTAATTATAGGTTAGTCAAAGCAAATTAATACCCTTGTGTACGGTTCATCCTCTTTGTCTTCCCAGGAAGAAACTGTCTGGTGGGAGAAGTCATGATGCTCTGCTCAAATTTTTGTTTGGCTTTTCATTTTCTAAGGTGAATGTTATTTGGGTGGGATTTATGTAACCTAAGTTCAGGCTTACAACATAGGTATTTACATGGGAGATAGTAAGCCACGGTTCCGGTACTGGGATGGAAATGGATACATTTTAGGAACACACATCATCCTACCTATATTAAGTACCTATACACAACTTTTACCTTAAGATTTCATTGACCACTGTCTCTATTGACTAGAAGTGTGATCACTTCAGTAGCAGAAACAGATATCTGCACTGAGAGTCCACTCTTTGGTATATATGAGGAAGACAAGGTCAGAAAACATACCCAATGCAGGAACAAGAATGCAATTTCCCATAGTCCCTAATATCAAAGCTGGTCCTTCTGACAGCATTCAGCAGGTTTCTGAGAGGCCTGCTTTTCTCTCCTGCCTAGAAAAGGTGATGTGCTGAGCATGTTTCTCTCATTAAGCCACAGAGATGAAGCTTTGATTCCAATCTTTACCTTTCACCAGCTGATTCTTGGATGACTTGGCTAAGCTCATTGAGCCTCTTGAAGGCACAGCCAAGACCTTCAGCTTAACCTGCTGTTCTCTAAAAATTATATTTACCATGAAGGAAAGGGGATCCCTGGGCTCCCAGAGGCTCATGTTGGAAAAGAAAGAGGCTCCTGCTTTACAAAACTTCCTGTGGGCTGATGGATTTGTAAAAATGGTGATCAGTGAACATCTATTTGTAGCTCACATTCCTCACAGGTTAGTTTAGGTTTAGATGTTGTGTACTTGCTATTTGCACTATTAGCAGCTATCTCAGTATTCCCTACAGAGAATCAGTGCATCCCTGGTTATTTTGCTGTCTCTAATGTGTGCTTTTTTGATACTGCCTGAATTGGCAGAAAAGCTCTGTAAAAATGGCAAGTCCAAAATCTGCTCTTTTCTTCTCTGCTGCGCTGCTTGTGGGGGATTGCCACTATATCAGCTTGTTGCCAACATCAAGAAATTCCTCCAACATGCATGAGATGCTCTGAATGTCCAATCTATTTAAGTGGAAAAAAAAGAGGGAGGAAGGATAATAGGAAGAATGATAACAAAATTTGACCATATTTAATGGGCCATGGTAGCTGCACTAAACTGTGGCTATAAGAGCTTGCCTTTCTATCTGCTGGAGCAGGACTCAAACAGGGGTAAATACAGTGCTTTGAATAACTGTCATTCAGCAATCTCCAGGAAATATTTGTTTGTTTCTAAAAACAGCAACACATTAGGTGACACATGCACTTTTGGAAAATCCTTTGGACATGAAAAGCACAGGGAAGCAATTTAAGAGGCTGGAATTAAAACTTTCAGAGCTGGTACAACTTTCTGACCTCTTCCTCTGGGCTAAAGGGAAGAAAAGATGGATTTGTTGATATTCAGTAACAGAGTAACTTAGGGTAACTACCCAGAGTGCCATGTCTGAAGGTTATTCAGCACCCAATGTGAGATGCAAACAGGAGCAAAAGTGACCAGTCACCTTTATGGCCATCCAAAAAATCTGAGAAATAGCCTCAAATTTCTCCTTGCCCTGGAGAGGGTCATACTCTTTGTCATCTTTAGGTTGTGATGGCAACACTGAAAACTACTGGGTGACCCAGCCTGGCTCAGCTGGATATTTGATGGAACAGCTTCTTTCCTCTAGAGGATACAAACTACATGTACCAACATACCATATGGCCAGAACAATAGAAAGTATGG